>NC_142018.1:5708125-6052500 GCF_049901735.1 Notechis scutatus | reverse complement strand
GAATACATGAAATGGATACATATAAGAAAAATAAAAGAAGAATAAGAGAAACAATAGGACAGGGACGGTAGGCACGTTGGTGCGCTTATGCACGCCCCCTACAGACCTCTTAGGAAAGGGGTGAGGTCAATAGTAGGCAGTCTAAGGTTAAAGTTTTTGGGGTTTGGGGAAGAAACTACAGAGTCAGGTAGAGTATTCCAGACACGGACCACTCTATTGCTGAAGTCGTATTTCCTGCAATCAAGTTTGGTGCGGTTCTGCATGTGCAGAGGGCATGCAGAAGGCATTCAATTACCAAGGACAGCCCACATTAAGACTAGGGAAGACGTTGCCTGTGGAGGCTGAGAGCATGAAGGAAACAGGGCGGTGTGGAAGGAACTATGGGGGGGCTGCCATTGCAAGTCTGGTGCCCTGGCCGACCTTTGAGCCCCTGCCTGGCATTACACACACACACACACACACACATTTAGCTGCGGGGCTCCGTCCCTGAAGCTGCAAGCCTTGAGATGGGGAAGCCAGGGAGGCCAAAGAGCTGCCCTCCCAAGCAGCACATGCAGGAGGGGCACCCAACCTTGGCCCCCCCCTGGATGGCCTTGGAGGGGGGGGGGAGGGTTTGAGCAGGGCCTCCCCGGCTGTGCTTGGGCAGCAACTCCGCCTCCCTCTTGCTTTCCTGCAGGGCTTGCAAAGCATTTCTCGGAGTGGCTGCTGTGGCAGGAGGAGGAGGAGGCAAGTCGGCTTTCGTCAGTTCTCTGGAACGCCTTGAACTCAGACAGCAAAGCGTTTCCTCCTCAAGGCCCCGTCAGCACCCGCTTCTCCTGTCCTTGGCTTGCCAGCAAAATATGTCAGCATGAATACGCTACTCCCACAGCTGAGCTTTCCAGGGCCTCAGCCACAAGGCCAAGGGAGGGGTTCAGGAATAAGGGGGGGCTGGGGGTGTGAAATCAAGACGGGAGCAGCAACCATGTGATCAAAGCCCACCCACCCCTTTTTTTTTTTGCATGCCTCACGAGTGTTGCTGACCTTGGGGGCTTTGCCAGGCCAACCTCCTTCCTTTTGGGGTTCCCTCCCACGCAGCACCCCCAACCCCCACACACAGAGGGTCAACCACCATCTTGCTCCATCATGGGGGGGCAGGATGGGTCTAAAGCAGGGTGTCCAACCTTGGCAACTTTAAGACTTGTGGACTTCAACTCCCAGAATTCCTCAGCCAGCTTTTCTGGGAGTTGAAGTCCACAAGTCTTAAAGTTGCCAAGGTTGGACACCCCTGGTCTAAAGCAACCAACCAACCCAGCAAAAAAGGCCAGTCCAAGCAGAGCCCAGTTGCACATCAGTCAGACCACCCCCTGTTCATCCCAACCCCCTTTTACACCCAGGGCCATCGGTTGCCCATTGCTTGCTAGAGGCCGGTGGTCCCATCTTAGAGAAGCCGATTGGGCCCTTTGTGTCAAGGGCTGCAGGAAGAAGCCGAGAGAGAGGCCATTTTGCATTTCAGCGCTAAGTAGAAGGCAGGCTCGCCTTCATCTTTCTCCTCCTCCTCCCATCAATCAATCCATCAGTGAAAAGGAAATTTATTTCTTAAGCAATGATTTATAACCTATTTATTTCCTTATTACCTCTTGGGAGGACGGAAAGTCCTGTGTTGATTTTTTTTTAAAAAGCCCTGGGGTTGACAAGTCGTCTTCACGCAAGTCAGCGTTTGGCCTGTCTTAGAGACCAAGGCAATGCCCAGGAGCCACACATGGGGTGGGGTGTGGAGTGGCCACAGCAACTGAAATGGCCAGTGGAAGTTGAGGAGACCCACTCTCTGACCAGGTCAGCCAACATATCATTGGTGAGATTTCACAGTTGCACTTGAGGCCAAGGTGAAAAATAATTGAACAAGTGCAATAATTGCACAAGTGAAGACAACTGGAGCTGTGTTGCGATTCAATTTTTTTTACTACTGGTTCTGTTGGGCGTGGCTTGGTGGGCGTGTCAGGGGAAGGAGACTGTAAAATCTCCCGTCAGAGGTGGGATTGGCCGGTTCTCCAAACTACTCAAAATTTCCGCTACCGGTTCTCCAGAACTGGTCAGAACTTGCTGAATGCCACCTCTGGGTAAACATTGTAGAAACCCGTCTCCTCTGTCCAGGCCAAGGCGAGCCAATCCACAGGGTTGAAGTTGTTGTGGGAACTCAAGCTGAGAAAGTGATAAGATGTTGTTCTCGGGCACCGCTTGCTCGTTGGGAGCTGAGCCAAAACTATGGTTAACAAGCCATGATGGCAGAGCACACGGCCAGAGCTAAAGGCTTCCTGAGGTGATGAACCAGCCAGCGATGGCCAATAATGTCCTTAGGAGAAGACAGAGAAAAATGTCCTCGCCTGTTGACACGACAAGAATTCCATCTGTCAGGCCTGCTGCGACCTTCTTATGAGATGTAAAGGTTAAGAGGGGACGCATTCTTTGTGCAAAGGCAACTTGACAACTTTGCCCAGGGCTTGTCAGTGGTATTTATGGGTTGGACTTCCCACTTCACAAGCCACCTCCTCCTTCAAGGGAGAGAGAAGAGGCTGCGTGTTCTTTTGGGCCAACCGAGCTCTTGGAGGAAATCTCGATGTCTTCATTTGGAAGAGAGTGGATTGGCAGGAGAGATGCATTTAGAAAGAACGGTGCCTGATGTGCAACAGTGCCCAATGCATGCGCATAACTGAACCCCCCTCGCAGAAGATGCTCAATGCATCATTTTAACAGGTGAACTTAAACACGGGAGGATCCTGGAGATGTGGCCATATTGCTTTCTACTTTGAATAATTGTTCTGGGTTGCATTTTATTTTTATTACTGCCAACCATGAAGCCAAGCCACATCTGAGAAGCACTGAGGCCCCGTTGTCTTGTCAAAAAGAAATCAAAATGGGTCTCCTTGACAAGATAGAAAAATGTGGGGTTGACAGCATCACTACCGGGTGGATCTGTAACTGACCAACCGCACTCAACACGTGGACCTTTATGGAATTCCACCTGACACGCAGGAAGCCTGCAGTGAGGTATCTCCAGTTTCTGCTTTGGGCTCAGGACTCTTCGACATCTTCAAAAATGATTGAGATGAGGGGGTAGAAGAGGAACCCTTCACGTCTGCAGACAATGTCGAATTGTGGGGTATAGCCAACACTTTGGAAAGAAGAAGAGAGTTGGGAGGGGCTTTGGAGGCCTTCTAGTCCAACCCCTGCTCAAACAGGAACCTTATATATAACATTTCAGACAAATGGCCATCCAGTCTCTTCTTAAAAACCTTTGAGCACCCACAATTTCTGAAGGCAAGTCATCTCATTGATTAATTGTTCTAACAGTCAGAAATTTCTCTTTAGTTCCAAGTTGGTTTTCTCCTTGATTAGTTTCCACCCACCACTTCTTCTCCTGCCTCCCCCCCCCCCACTTTTTTTTTGTGGCAGCCCCTTAGATGTCGGAACCCTGCTCTCATGTCACCCCAATCCTTCTTTTCACTGAACTAAATATACTCAATTCCTGCAACTATTTTCCCCTTGAGGATTCTCATCCATTAAAATCTTTCCCGAGCTCCCAAGTTTATTGAAATCAGCTTTCCTAAACGCCAAGATTCTAGTTTGACTTTGTTCTGTTGCTTGTGCTCTCAAAACGTTGAATGCCAATATTGCACGGTCCCTCCCCCTAAAGGTTCCTGTAACTTTAATGCCTTCTATCATTTCATCATCTCTGTTAGTGAGAATTAAGTCCGGTATGGCTGACCCTTCTGTCCCTTGTGGGAAACAAAGTTGTCTGCTAAGTTGGTTAGAAATCTGTTTGATCTCCCACTAGGAGGTGCTGCGTTTGTCTCCCTGCTTACGTCAGGGTAGTTAAAATCCCCTATTGTGGTGTGCTTCCTACCTACCTTAGTTAAGTGATTAGTAAAAAGCTCATCTATTTCCTCTGTTTGGTTGGGTGGCCTGTAGTATATAGCGACAGTCCCCCTTTCCCCCCCCTTTTATATTGACCCAAAGGCATTCAAGCAGGGGTGAGATTCAACCGGTATTATAACAATTGGCTTGGTGAGTGTGCGCTCCTCACGTGCAATCCACATTTTCCGCTCTTCGAGTGCAGCCCCTGAGCAGAGGCACAGCAAACCGCTCTGATGCTCTGCCAATCAGCTGTGCTTTAAAAACAGGAAGTAAAGCAAGGCCGGGGGCAGGCGGGGGCACCCACAGCGAACCGGTTTGGAGGCAGCTGATTGTCGGAACAATCAGGTAGAATCCCAGCCCTGCATTCAAGGCAGTTTTTAACCATTGTTTTGCTGCAGAAGATGGGCTCAGGACCCAGAAGGATCTTGACAGTCTTGAACACTGGTCCCTATCCAACATTTTGCAATTGCAACACTGCCGTTCAGTGTTGAGAGAAGCCAGGCCTTTCAAGAAAAACCAAATATACGGGGATAGGTGTCACCTGGCTCAATAACCATAACTGTGAGAGGAATCTAGGGATCCTAATGGGCAACCTCTTCAATAGGAGCCAGCCAGGTGCAGCAGCTGCTAAAAGGGTCACTGCAGTCCTAGCAGGGGTGGGATTCTACCGGTTCTGTCCAGTTCTATAGAACCCCTTGTTAACTTTCTAAGCAGTTCGGAGAACCAGTCGTTAGAAGCCATCTCCTTTTGTTTTTTTCCACCCTTATTACATTCTTGCCAGAACGCCTAGATTTCCTGTCTCCGGAGCTTCTGAGGCTTAACTTTCTTAAAGGGGAAGGGTTGCTTTAAGATTTTTACACTGCTGTTGGGAGGAAATACTTCCCTGGACAATCAGCACTTTGAAGAAATAATTGAATAATGAAACAAAGCTTTTAGTGACAGGGAACCAAGATGAGTGACATTCAGCAAGTCTTCTTGACTAGCTAGAAAGATTGACATTCAAACGTGAGTTTACATTCCCTTTCTGAGTTTTGGTCTAAAACTGGTTTTTGGTGAAGGTTAATTCTGTGCTTGGTAAGGTTTAATCCTGTGTTTATTGATGGGATAATTTTCCCTATTCTGCTTCAACAAGCAACAGCTACTGTTGTGATTTAATTATTTGTATTGTGTTTGAATTTTTTCCTGCCTCATGGTTTCTTTTTCTATCTGGGGAGGGGGTCTTCCTTCACTGCTTTAGTACTATCTGGCACTGTCCTTTTGGGGTATACTTCCAAGAGGCAGGATGCAAGCTTGGCACTGAGTTTTTTTACTGCCTTTCTGGGGGGGCATGTGACCTTTCCTTAAATCTGGATGATTTCCTTAGGATATCTGGTGAGGTGAGTGAGACCAGCGGGTATCTTTAAGTGGTGCAAATGGATCTAAGGATTGCTTTTCTTGGGTGTGCGTTTTCTGGACAGCTTAAATGACCTCAGAGCAAAGGGTTTCACTTTATGAGCAAGAGATGGCTGCTTGATAGTTATCACTGCATTTTAACTATTTTCATTCCTCAAGGTGCTCCGGCATCCTGCCTAATTTGTAACTCTGGCTTGCAGGTATTTTTAATCTAATGACTGGTATTTAGGGCAGCTTTTTGCAAGCAAAGAAGCTTTTTTGTATTTTTGTACAGGTAATCCTTGACTTACAACAGTTCATTTAGTGACCATTCAAAGTTACAATGGCACTGAAAAAAGTGACTTATGACCATTTTTCGCACTTATGACCATTGCAGCATCCCCACTGTCATGAGAGGCCAGGCGAGGAGAAGCGCCCCTTGACATGAGTGATGTCGAGTTGGCCACACCCACCCAGTCACATGACCACCAAGCCACACCCACCAACTAAGCTACACCCACAGAACCGGTTGTTAAAAAAACTGAATCCCACCCCTGAATCCTAGCCTGCGTTAACAAAGATGTAGAGTCAAGATCACATGAAGTGACAGTACTACTATATACTATTTTGGTAAGACCACCCTTGGGACACTGCATCCAGTTTTGGTCACCATGATATAAAAAAGATCTTGAGACTCTAGAAAAAGTGCAAAGAAAAACAATAAAGGGGATTAGGGGATTGGAGGCTAAAATGTACAATGAATACTTGCAAGAATAACGTACGTCTGGTCTAACGCAAGAAAGACTAGGTCTGACATGATAGCAGTCTTTTAATATTTAAGAGAGAAGAGGGGGTCAGTTTATTCTCCAAAGCAGGGGTCCCCAACCACTGGTCCGTGGACCGGTACAGTCCGTGGAACAAGTCCTACCGGGCCGCTGGCTTGCTGGCGCCGCCATCTTTTTGATGAAAAGTGCTTCCGTGAGCTTTTCCGAAAGCTCACCGGAAGCACTTTTTCATCAAAAGATATAGGCGCAGCGCTTCGGTGAGCTTTTCCGGTAGAAAGCCATTTCACCCGGAAAAGCTCACGAGCGCGCCGCCATCTTTTTTGATGAAAAGTGCTTCCGGTGAGGTCACCGGAAGCACTTTTTCATCAAAAAGATGGCGGCGCCCAGCTAATGCCGGTACCGGGCCGCGCCATAAAAAGGTTGGGGATACCAGGCCACGGCGTAAAAGGTTGGGGATCACTGCTCCAAAGCACCTGAAGGCAGAACAAGCAGCAGTGGGTGGAAATTAATGAAGTGTGGGAAGTTAGCACCCACCCCTCCTCTCCTAGGAAATTGAAATATCCTAGGAAATATTAAAAAGGCAGAATATTTCCCTTGAAAAGAAAAGTAGAAACTCAGAAGCAGAAGCTCACCCCCACCTTTGTTGATGGGTGGGCCATTAAGGCCTGGGACAGAATACTTTACATAACAAAGATCTCCAGGTAAAGCTATAGCAATTGCCAAAAGCCCCTTTCAGTGCATCATTGTTGCAATGATGAGGCAGTCGAGGTGTTTGACCATGATCAAATGAATCATGATGACTTTATTGGAGTCTAGTCTTGTATTTATACACATTTCTAGTAATCCTCTAACATTGGTTAACTTTGGTTGTTGATCAGCCTTGGTTACTGTCTAGCATAGTAATTAACACAATTTAATTATCTCTAGTTAAAGTCTAACACGTTTACTTCCTCTCTCTAATCCTTCTTTGCATTAGTGATTTTGTTTGTCTGAGTTGGATTTGTTTTTGTCCTTATCCGAGGTTTGCCATCAAGATAATGACCTTCCTGCAATTACAACTCTACACATCATCATCCAGCAAGGCTCAACCAAGCCTGGAACTCAGGACAGCCTACATAGTTGCCCCATGGGAGTCTGACAACCATTCAGTATACAAGCTCCAATTCAAATCCCAACAAAGGTTATAAAAGCCAGGCGCTCTCAGCACCTCACCCCTTTCTTTCTTGATCCCTTCCTTCACCTTGAAGCATGTGACCATCCTTCCTTCTTTGGAGCTCCAAGCCATGTGGTCTTGTCCACCATTAAACCACCTTCCAAACAGCCTCCATGTTTCCAGTGTCTTTTTCCCCACTTGGAACTGCACCCAGAAGGATATTTCTTCCAACAGAGGGAAGCAACCTGGAACCAAGGAGACATGTCCTGACAGCGGGAACAGCTCGTCTCCATCCTTGGAGGTTTTTCAGGACAGACTGGGCAGCCATTTGTCCAGGATGGGAGAGGGTCTCTTGCTTTGGCAGGGGGTTGAACTAGAACAGTGGCCCCCAACCTTTTTTGTACCACGGACCGGTACCGGCATCACAAAATGATCCACGGACCGGTACCGGCATCAGCACGCACGACCAAGGCAAGGCGAGCCGAGCGACCGGCCAGCCAGCCATCCCCCGCTTCTCCCCGCCACCTTCAACTCCTCCTTTGTACCTTCTCGCGGTCGATGGGCTTTTCGGGCTCTTTCTTAATCTCCTCCTGAGTAACGCGAGACTCCACCGCCATCGGGACGGCTCTTCATTCGAAGTCGCTCCCACCCCCTTCAACAAAACTAAGGCGCGAGGATTCCTTCAGCACCCAAACGCCGCTTACCATCCAACCGACGACCGACAAGCTCACCCGGAAGCACTTTCTCAAGCGCCATCGAAACAAGATGGCGGCGCCCAAGCAAAATAGGCGGCCTGGTACAAAATGATCCACGGACCGGTACCAGTCCAGGGCCCGGTGGTTGGAGACCACTGAACTAAAAGACTTGCAAGATCCCTTTCAACCCTATGATGGTTTATTCTACGTTTTGCAAAGTCGGCCATGAACTTCCTGGCCAGGATTTGAAGGGTTTGAAATTCCTCAGCTGCCCTGAGCAGTGATGGACTCCTGCCATGTCCTGTCCCGTATTCGTGCTGCCTGTAAAATCGGTCAGTCCTATCGGCCCGTGGAAGCGGCTGGGACAGGAACGTCAGCTGCTTATCTCACTGGGGAGCCTTGAGCAGAGAGAGATGAGGGACGCGTGTGGTGTGGAGCCGGTGCCAAGGACCTTGGCAGGCCAGCTGGGTGACCTCGCTTCGTTCTGGAATGTGGGGACAGTGGAGCCGGTCAGGGATGACCATCAAGAGGAGGGGGTGGCATGTTGGGGAGGGCCCCTCAAGAGCTGAAGAAAATAATGGAGCATCGTTCTGAAGTAGGGAGAACATGTAGTAACAGAGAGGGAGGGAGGGAGGGAGGGGGAGGAGGGGGGAGGAGGGTTCCTTGGGTCCTTTAAATTGAGACACAAAGGTGCAGGGATGCCTGCAATGATGCCAGAGGCCTTAGATGAGGCCTGTCTTTTAATGGGGAAATGATATTGTGCTGTTGGTAAGAATCAAAATAATTTGCAATCAATATCAGGTAGACTTTAAGGGGCATCAAGGAGAATGTTTTTGATGGATAGGAAGCGACAGATAAAGCCAGGGAAAATTACATCTAGTACCCGGGCAATTAGCACACAGGCACACACACCCCACCCCGGGGCTGTGAGCTCTTCTCTGTAAGAAGTTAGCACCCACCCCGCTCCTAGAAGAAAAAGGAAATATCCTAGGAAATATTAAAAGGGCAGGATATTTCCCCTAAAAAGAAAAGTAGAGAGAGGCAGAAACGTAGCCCCCACCGCCACCACCTTTGCTAATGGACCATTACTCTGGCCTAGGCCAGTCTATTTTACATAACAAAGATCTCCAGGTAGAGCTACAATAGGAATTGCCCAAAGCCCTTTTCATGACCATCACCCAGCAAGGCTCAACCAAGCCTGGGATTCAGGACAGCCTAACGAGTTGCCCCAGAACACAAGCTCAAATTCAAACCCCAACAGAGGTCATAAAACCCAGGGATTCTCAGCATCTCTTCCTTTCTTTTATCACCCAGGAGCTCCATGGCATGTCATCCTGTCCACCATTAAACCATCTTTCCAAGCAACCTCCATGTTTCCAGTGTCTTCCCCACCCACCCCAACTTGGAACTGAACCCAGAAGGATAATACTTCCAACCATATGGCACCCAAGCAGATGGGACTCCAGGCTAACCTAACCAATGGACACCAGGCCCAGGTAAGATTCCGTTGCCGGCAAACAGACCCACTGAGTCTGTGGATGAGTTTTCCTGGACCTTGGCCATGTGTGTGTGCCTGCATGTGTGTGAGGGAGGGGGTCCTTCCCCCGAACACAGCTGGATCTTGCTTCCTCCGTGCATTTCCTAACCGCAGAAAGACCAAGAGTCTGGAGAGGATGGGGGATTGGCCAGAGCACAGGGCCTTTTCGTTAGGGAAGGAGGAAGCCAAGCGGGTTATGATTGAAAGGAGGGAAGAAAAATTTTGTTGCTTTTTTTGTCCAGTGTATCCCAAAAGCAAACCCCAGGATTTTAGGTAATTGTAAATTTAGGTCAGTGATCCCCAACCTTTTTGACGCCGTGTACCCGGTACCGGCATCAGCTGGGCGCCAGGTTTCCATTCTTTTGGTGGCAAAAGTGCAGTAGGTGACCTCGCCAGAAATAGCACTTTCTCTTGTCTAATAAGATAGTAAAGGGTTCCAGACTATGAGCTGTTTCGAGTGAGCAAATTTTGTATGCTAGAAGTGGATATTACCAGAGAAAAAGCTACATGGTTAACCGCTTTAATGCCGCCATGTATTTGATGGCCTACCTAGATCTTAGTGAAAGGTCCTTCCGGTTGAGTCTCAACGTTCTTGTACTCCGAAAAGCTGACCGGAAGGCCATTTTTTGACCATGGATAAATAAGATCTTTTGTGAGGGTAGCAGTCTAACAGCAACCAGCGGCCCGGTAATGACTTATTCCGCGGGTCGTTTATGGAAGGGGAAGCCAGGGTACTGGTCCGAAGGACGGAGAGTTGAGGGACCCCTGAATTTAGGTGATTAGTTGTGAAGTAATTAATAAAGTAATTATTAAAGTAATTAATAAAGGAGTGCCAGTGTTTGCCTGCAGAAAAGCAGCAAGTCCTCCCTTGACTTGAGCTCTCCCAAATCCAAAAACCTTGAGGAAGGAGCGCCAGGACTTGTCTGTTGGGGGAAGCAAGGCCCTCCCAGACTGTCTTTTTTGGGGACAGAGAATTGTTTCCACCCCCCAGTCCAAAAACCGTGGCCTGAGATTTCCCTCTGAGGGGAGGGCGCATACTTTGAAGAGGGAACCAAAGTCTTCCCCAGACAGACTTTTTTGGTCTGCAAACTGATATCCTGTTGACCCGACTAAGCCAAAGTGTGAGAACCCCACATCGGAAGGGGAAACAGGGGAAGCGGTCGTTCGAGGCAGAGGTGGGATTCAGCAGGTTCTGACAGGTCCCCGGAGAACCGGAAACGGAAATTTTGAGTAGTTCGGAGAACCGGCAAATCCCACCTCTGACTGGCCCCGTCTCCATCTATTCTCTCCCTCCCAAGTTCCAGCTGATCGGCTGGGTCTCCTTTGGTTGCCCTGCACAGGAGAACAGAGCTGGAAAGCAGGTTAGTGGGGTGGGGAGGGAAGGGGGATTTTGCAGTATCCTTCCCCTGCCATGCCCACCAAGCCACGCCCACCAAGCCAAGCCATGCCCACCAAGCCAAGCCACGCCCACCAAGCCACACCCACAGCTGATAGGCGCCCCTCCTTTGGTTGCCCTGCACAGGAGAATGGAGCCCTGCACAGGAAAGGAGCAGGGCTAGGGTGGGTGGGGAAGGAAGGGGATTTTGCAGTATCCTTCCTCTGCCACGACCACCAAGCCACGCCACGTCCACCAAACCACACCCAGGGAACCAGTAGTAAAAAAAATTTGAATCCCACTACTGGTTCGAGGATCCTGAATGGACACACACACACACACACACACCTGGGAGAGTTGTCAGAGGCTTGGGATGAGCGGCAGATGCTGACCCTAGCTGGCATGAAAAAGGGGGGGGAAAGCAAAATGTGTAGGCAGAGAATGGGCTTTGACTCTCCATGAACGAGCCAGAAAAAGAGCTGAGGAAATGTCTCCAGAGAAACACCGCACCTCCTGGACACAAACGGGTTCAGCTTCTCCCCTCGGGGCACTGCGTGTGCCAAAACAACGAGACACAGAGGGACCGTTTTTTTTCCCTGGTGCCTTTTTACATGGACTTTTGTCGACATTCCTACTCAACCGAGAGGCTGCAGGCCTGGGCTCTGCCTTACAGGAGGAGAACTGGGAAGAGGCGGTGAGTTGGTGGCTTTGGCTCTGGCTTAGGCTAAAGAGCCCTCGGCCTTCTGCCTCCCCTTCCGGATCCAACGTGGCCCTTATCCAAGTCCAGCCCTTTTGGCCAGTCCTTTGCACCTGCCTGGGCTGCCTGGCTTGGAAACCTTGACTTTGCTCTTCTTTTGACCTTCTCGGGGTGTGTGTGTGTGTTGTTTTTTAAGGAAAGGCATGAAAGCCCAAGGAAAGGCATGACTTCCTTATGGAGCATGAAAGCACTGAAAAAGAAATAGGCCTGTAGCCTAAATGTGGAGCTTTGCCTGAAGAAGGTGTGCTCCATGGGAGGGGGAGAAGCCTGCAAAATGCACCGAACAGAATTCGCCTTCGAAGAAGCCTGATTTGTACACAACTGTATTAAAAAAAATGACCAGATAAAAGGTAATTTTAGAGCGCCCTCTAGTGGGCACCATTTTCAAGAGTTTCCCATTCCCAGAAAAATGGAGTGTTGCGCCTATGACCTTCTTAACATTTAATGTACCCATTTTATTTTTTTTTTTTTTTAAAAAAAAAAAAAAAAAAAAAAAAAAAAAAAAAAAAAAAAAAAAAAAAAAAAAAAAAAAAAAAAAAAAAAAAAAAAAAACCCCCCCCCCCCCCCCCCCCCCCCCCCCCCCCCCCCCCCCCAAAAAAAAAAAAAAAAAAAAAAACCCCAAAAAAAAAAAAAAAAAAAAAAAAAAAAACCAACACACCACCACACCCCCCCCCCCCCCCCCCCCCCCCCCCCCCCCCCCCCCCCCCCCCCCCCCCCCCCCCCCCCCCCCCCCCCCCCCCCCCCCCCCCCCCCCCCCCCCCCCCCCAGTATTCATTGCATTTTTCCTTAGTTTTTCCTTACAGAATTTTGGCTGGCCTTTTTTCCCCCCTACTTTCTAAATATCTGTTTCTCTTCTCTGAATTTTAAGCATAACTTTATTTAGCGCAGCTGAATTTTGTCTTGTTCTTTGGAAACTTTTGGATGAGCCCTAAAAATGGCATCTGTTTTTGCAGCTCATCCTGTTGTTGGTTCGTTTCTGTCCACAGGCAATGACTTCAAGACACACACACCCCTCGCCCCAAGTGCAATTGCTTAATCTAGTATGTCACACCCGACGACGATGCAATTTGATTTCTATTTCATTTTGCATCTATTTCTTTTCACAGCCAGTGTTACTTGTAGCTCCGTCCTCTATCTAGGCCAGGGGTGTCCAACCTTGGCAACTTTAAGACTTGTGGACTTCAACTCCCAGAATTCCTCAGCCAGCAAAGCTGGCTGAGGAATTCTGGGAGTTGAAGTCCACAAGTCTTAAAGTTGCCAAGGTTGGACACCCCTGATCTAGGCTATATAAAGCCCATTTTAAATGTTTCTTGGCTTCTTGCCTCTTCATTCACTTCACTTGCAAATGGGCTGGGCATCCCCTCCACCCCCTTCTTCTGAATCGGTTCAAATACTGAGGAATGAAGGGCTCAAGGCGGATCGTGGGGGTGCATCCACTTGAGACCCAAGCCCAGTTTGGTGACGAACCTCTGATGGACCCCTTGAAACAGGCCGAGGGGCTCCTGAAGTCCAGGGCAAGGGAGGGCAAGCAGCGCGCAGCCCCACCCAAAGGCCTTCTCCTTCGGCCGCCGGGACTTGCCTGAACGGCTCTGCGGGTTATTGGAAGGAGAGGAAATACACGTTAGCAAAACAGAGGTGTGAGCTCAGCAACGGAAAAGAAACAGAATTACTTCCAGCCAGGGAAGGAAATCCTCATGCAGGATAGTGGCCCAGACACCATGCCCCTGGCTGGCACCTCTCCAAAGTTTGCGTGGCCCCATCCAAGGCGACTTGCCTGCTTCCAACCAAGGAAGAACCGCAGAGCCATTTGGACAGCGCTTAAGGGGCTAGAAACTGGGAGCTGTGAATTCAGGCCCTGCCTTAAGACATGGGAGTCAGTTTAGTGACTTTGGGCCAATCGCCAGGAGGCGTTGAGTTCGGGTCCCGCCTTAAGCATGAAAGCCAGCTGGGTGACTCTGGGCCAACCACTCCCTGTCAGCCAAACCCACCTCAAAAGGTTTTTGCGAGGAAAATAGGAGAAGGAATAAATACTAGATGTGTTCACTAAGATGGGATACAAATAGAATTGTCGTGTAATGCAGTGATCCCCAACCTTTTTTACGCCGCGGCCCGGTACTGGCATTAGCTGGGCGCCATCTTTTTTTGATGAAAAAGTGCTTCCGGTGAGCTTTCTACCCGGAAAAGCTCACCGGAAGCATTTTTTCATCAAAAAAAGATGGCAGCGCCCAGCAAGCCAGCGGCCCGGTAGGAGTTGTTCCGCGGACCGGGACCGGTCCACAGACCGGTGGTTGGGGACCCCTGGTGTAATGCACAATTCACTCTTCTGTGGTTGTTTACTACTGGGATGCATCCCTGGCCAAGCTCTGCTGAAGGTGTGGCTACTCCCAGATCCACGGGAGCGCCTAGCTCCCACTTGAGGCCAAGGGATGTTGGGGTCACCCTCACAGTCCCCTCCAAATAGTCTGTGTCCACTGTGCAGCTGCTGCCCTCCCCTTGGAAGAGCTGAGGCAACTTGCTTGCCTCCTCTTCGTTGCAAAGGAGCAGCTGGAGAACCTCCGTGGCCTTCCGTGTCCGGCCGCATAAGGGGGAGCGTTGGGGAGAGGGGACCACGTGGCTAAGTAGGGTCGCATGGCAGCAAAATTCTCTGAAGGTGCGTCTACCTGGCGCTTGGGCCACCCGAGGCTCTCCCGTCCAGCAGAGATGCTCTCCACCACTTCCTGGACCAGACACCTGCTGGAACCTCACCCTCCATTGTCCCCATCGGCTGCATGCCACCCCCTGCTGCGCCCGGAAGAAGAGGCAGAAGCAGCAGCTGCCTTGTCTAAACTTTATTGGCACGGATACAGAGAGAGAGGAAGGATCGAGTCAAACACCTCGGACAGTAGCAAGTGCTGGGGGGGGGGGTGTCTCCGTTTTCCCCCACACACACACAGGCTGCCTTGCAGACCCTCCCCTGAGAAGGCTGGTGCTTTTGACTTAACATGTAAAAAGGGTGGTCAAAAAGACGACATAATTTACAGCAAAAGTTCTGTAACACAAATATAAAGCCAGAACCCTCCCCCCGCCCCCCCCCACCAAAATAGATGATTAATTGGGCAGCCTCCCTCCCCCAGAGGGACAGCACTTATCCAGGTGTAGCAGTAAACAGATGGGGGAGCAGAGGAGGAGAAAAAAGCCTCCCTTGTTTTCTAACCCAATAATAAAAAAAAAAAAATATCTCTAAAAATCTCACTGTAATACTGAATGCATCTTACATTAATTTCTGCAAAACATCATCTCTTTACAACACAGTATACATTTTCTATGAAGGGAGAACAAAGTTACTTCCCCCTCAACACTTCTGAGATTAATATTTTCTAATCATGCATAGCTAGAAAAGAGCATGAAATCAATACCATTGTCACTGGAGTACATAATACTGGTTAAAATCAGGGAAGAGCTGAACCAACTACGGAGGCGGAAGAGGCGAAATCTCGGCCCACCCTGGCAGGCAGCTGCCTGTCCTGGGAGCGACTGGGTGGCAGCCCCACAGCGCCCGGCTTTGGGGCAATGCAGAAGCCATCTGGGGGGCAAAGAAAGGAAATCCAGGCAGACCCCTGGGGCAAGCCTAGGGCCACAGTTTACAGGAGGGCCCAGAAGCAAAGTCAGCACCACAAGTTCTAATGCTGACTGAGAGAAACGGAAATCACCCCCCTAGGGAATTCCTAGGAAACGGTTCAGAGCCGCGGCAGGCACTGTCTATGGGGGGGAGGAGGAGGGGATCTTCCCCATCCCTTCCCAAAGGCACGTGGAATCTGGGAGAGGGGGGCAGGGGAGGGCACTCTGCAGGGTCTTTCTTTGGAAAAGAGCCGAGACCCCTCTGGCTGCAAGGTTGCGAGGGCTTCAGGTGGGGCCTTGGGACAATTGTGCTTCGCCACCTTTAGTGGACTTGAGGTGGGCCAACCCTACACCCAACCACCATTGGCTTTCAGAGCTGTGCTGCTAGTTCAGAATAATACTTTTTGGATAAATGCAAGCTGGGGTTGGGCGTGTGTGTGTGTGTGTGCGTGTGTGCCTGTGTGTGTGCGTGCAGGAGGGAGGCAGAAAAAGGCCAAAACAGTAGGAAAATATCCGAATGGGGTTTTTTGGGGGGGTGGGGGTGGCTTTCCTGCAGACGGGGCCATTCTTAATGGAGTTTGGGGGAGGAGGCAGAAGGCCCCACTCACCTCCCGGGACCTTCGCCGGGCAGCCCAGGGCCATCCAAGAAGGGGGCTCCTTTCCAAGAGCCAAGCAGCTCAACCGCCCGAGAGACCCACCCATGGTCCCGCCCCCCCACCGCTTCTGCCGCAGACCAGGAGACACCCCCCAGGGAGGGTTCTGCCAAGGGGGGGCCGCTCGCCCTTCCAGGAGAAGAGGAAGCAGCCCAAAGGAGACCTTTTCAAAACCAAAGCTCCCCCCTCCTAACAGTGGAACGGCTGGCAGCACGGAGATTAACCCACAAAACACACCTTCGTGTAAAGTATTTTTGGTTTTGCATTCCTGGAACTGAGAAGATGCACAACTGGAGGAGGGAAAGGTGGGGGGGGGGTCATTAAGGCACCATCGGGCTTCTCCGTGGGCCCAGGCACAGGGGAGGCAGGCCCTCCAGGGCTGCCGCTTGAGGTTTCCGGCTGACCCGAAACCTCTGAAAGGCTTTGGCAAGGTGGGCCGAAGGAACGGCCAGCCTTTTTCCTTTGGGGAAGACGAGAGTTCTGCAGCAAACCTGCCCCCAAGGAGGCAAGGAGCCCCCGACCCTGTTCCACAGCCTCAGTCAGGAGCCCCTGGAGAAGGGAAGGCGCGCCGAGGGACCGGCCTGGTCCGCTCAGCGCTTTGCTCTTTGGCGCCAAGAGGGGAGAAGGCACGTCGGCCATCGCCCTCGGGGGGCTCCTCTTCCCAAGCAGAGCATCTACCTGGACAAGCCAAGGCCCCGGCAGGGACAGGACGCCGCAAGGCCCTGCCCCTCCAGACCCGGGCAAGGGAGGCTAGGAGGGGGAAGTGGTCCCTGGCGAGGCAGTGGCTCCACTGGCAGCTCAGTGGTACCGGCCGTGGCGGCACTAATATTTTCCTTATAAGCAATAAAAAGTACAGTGACACTTAAGCTAACCAGCCCTGCTAGAGGCCGGCCGGCCGCTGGGAGACCTCAGTAATAACAATAAGGCACAAGGGGCGTTTGCTTTTCCTTCCTGTTTGGTCCTGTTTTGCACACCAGCCCAAGAGGCCGATCTAATCCCTCTCCGGTAGTGGATGGTTCCAGCATCATTGCAAATTTGCATTTGGGGGGGGGAAGGGATGGGGATTGGGGGGAGATACAGGTGAGGCTGGAATGACTACATGGACTCAAATTCATCGATGCGCTGCTTGGTGTTGCCCTGACGGATCTGGCGGAGCGTCTTGTACTTGTCGCGGCCCTGGCGCATGTTCTCTGCGTGGATCATGTCGTTGGCCGTCTTCTTGGTGTCGTCCCGTGCATTGGACAACTCGGAGGTGAGAGCCTGCAGGGCAGCAAGGAGGGAGGAGGAGGAGGAGGAGGAGGAGGAGGAGGAGGAGGAGGAGGAGGAGGAGGAGGAGGAGGAGGAGACATCAGCCTGAGCCGGCCCGTGCGGCACCCAGGTGGAGCTCCTTCCCTCCCGGCTGAGGCTTTGGTGCGTTGACCCTTTCCCTGCAGGCCCTGACCCACAGGGGCTTCCTGCCCTCAGAGACATGGAGGGAGGCAAGGGACCGCGTAGCCTGCATGTCCCCCGGCCTCCCCCAGCGGTCGGAAGAGTTCATTTGCCCCGGGAGCCACCACTCAAGTAGGCAGTGCCTGACCTGTTTGGGGGGCTTGGGTTTCCATCGCCCCAGGCAGAGATGGGCACGGGGGTGCAGGTGGTGAGGGCCAACGCCCAGGGATCCCAGGCTGAAGGGGCCTGGAGGTCAGGGGCAGAGATCCCACGAGGCTGCCGGCCAGCCAAGCCGCTTCCTCCCACCCATCAGGCCAAGGAGAGCATGAAGGGGCGAGAACCTGGACCCAGGGCCCCAAGCGTGGCTGCTCTCAGGCAGGGGGCTGGGTGGGGCAGGAGCCGGGGAAGCTGTACTGCCTAGACCAGGTGGGGCAACTCACCTCCGGCTGCTTCTTCTGCCCCCAAGAGCCCCCGTTGCCCTTTCCTTTGCCTGCCCCTCCCTCCATTCTTGGGCTAAACAGTTGTGCAGCAGCCGCCATCTCTGAAGCCCTCCCTCTTTTTTGCCCGGGCCTTTGACTTCTTCCTTGCTCCGGGGCTTCTCCACCGCAGCTGCTGGAAGGGCGTCTGGACTCCGACGGCCCACCTTCCCCAGCCAGCAACGTCCAGGTGCCTTCCAGCGGCCAGGGTGGAGAAGCCCCGCCCGAGTCCGCTGGCGTCCCTGGGCCGAGGGAGGCCCACCTCACCTTCAGGTGCTTCTGAACCCGCTCGTTCTTCTCCGCCTCGGTGGTGCGCTGCTCCTCGCTGCGGTCCTTGATGGAGGCGTGCGCCCGCAGCTCCGCACTGGCCTCCGCCGCGTTCTCGTCCTGCTCGTCATCGTGCTCATTCTCTGACTGCATTGGCTCAGACACGTGCGGAGTGCTGGTGACGGACTTCAGCTCCTCCTTGGTCCTCTCCAGGTCTTCTTGGACCAACTGGGCCTGAGGGAGAGCGAGAGAGCGGCTGAAAGCACCCCGAGAAACCTGCTTAGGTCAAGGGAGCCGGAACCAGGCGGGGGGTGAGGAGGTGCAGCCTTTGGACTGAGGCAGCAGGAAAGCAAGGCCTCCTTCCGTGGTGACAGAAAGGCGGCTTTTGCAAGAACGACGAGCCCAAGGAGGATGCAGAGCTTGTGGTTTTAAGGGCACAAAAATTTATCGGCTTCACATCTCCAGATATATTTTGGTGTTGCATATAATATTGGAAAGCTCTTTTGCTTGGCAAGAAAGCTCCAGAACAAGTTAGGTCACCCTAATAGCACCCTGTGCATAAAAGTCTCTTTGCCTTTGCAAACCAAAGTATGTCAACATGGGGCCTCTATGAAGATCTTTGGCATGTTGTCCTCAGCCGAAGCACGAAGGGCCCATTTGATGCCCTTTGCTAAGGTGCCCGTGGAAAAGGCTCAGGCCTCTAGAACAACTTGGCCTGGGGTCAAATGGTTTTCATTATTTATCTTCTCATCCAACAAGGGCCAAATTTCTCTGCCTGATTTCAGGTTATTACAAACTGTAAAAAATGGCCAAGTGTAGAAACTTGCTAAGGATTTTTTAATCATATTAAAATGAAACACAATTTTCCCGGCAATTAAGAGAAAAACAAGACTTCCGGGTAGGAAGAGAAGCGTTGTGTTTGACATCCTCACAGGCTCCTCACGTGGGGAGGGTCCTGGGGTCCCAGAGCAGGAACCCAAATCCCAGCCTGACTTGAGATGCCCAGCGAATGGGCGCCCCAGCCAGCCTTCTGCTGGCATCTGCCCGCTGGGAGGTTTTCGTGCATTTTGCCCTCTGGATAATGGCTGGGATTTTTTTTCCCTTACGGTATCCAAAATAGGACACCGTTTTGTACAAAGGGTACGCAGCCCCTTTCCGTTTGCTTTGAGAGGCAATTTCTGACTCCTACTCCAGCTAGTACTCCAGGTGGGTAAGCGAGCCAAGTTCCCCAGGGCCCACAGTGGCCCTTAGAGAGAGACTTGCAGAGCCCTTGTCCTCCTCGCCCCAGAAGGACCAGCGGGTGTCCTGGCGAATGAGCCCAAGCAGCCCACAGGGAGGAGAAAGAGAAGTACTTCCTATGCGCAACCTGCCAGCCTCGGCGTGGGCTGCCTGGGCACCCTTTAGAAATAGGCCTGGCCCTTCCCCACTTCTCTGGAACAAAAACGGGCATTCTTTGAACGTTTTCCCCAGTCCCGGCCCTCTCCCTTCTCCCGTCCCAGCGGACAGCGCATCTGGGCAAAGCGGTGGGGGGGGGGGGTGGACTCACTTTCTGCTGCCACAGCATCGCCTCGCTCTCCTTCTTCTGCTGCGCAAATTCCAGCTGCGAGATCCGGGTGGTGAGTTCCAACATCTCGCTGGTCTGCAAGGAGAACAGAGCACCCCAGTCAAACCTCCGTCAGCGCAGAAGGACTGCAGGAGGAGCCGGGCAGCCCCCAAGATCACCAGCTGCGCCTGGAAGGGCCCCCAGTCCTTTGGGGGGGTTTCTCGACCATCAGTGGTTCCAGGCCACAATTCAGGGACTAGTTAGAGCCCAGGCTCTCCCTCCCCCTGTATTTGCAGGCACAGAGCCCGACCTTCCACGAATCTGTCCACTTCCACTTTAATATCATCCAAATTAGCTGCTAAATCACAGCTGGTGGCAGTGGGAAAAAAAGACCATTTCCTGCATGGTCCTCCGTTTCTTTCCTCTGCTCCTACTTCCACGGTTCCACCTGTTTGCTCAGCTGCAAAGGTCTAACCTCCACACAGGCCTGCCTTGTAAGTCTGCGAGAGGGCCCAAGGGCAGAAGAAGGGTCGGAGTGGGAGAGACAGAGAGAGAGGGGGGGGGCTCTTAGCATGGCCCTGTCCAAATTCACGGGGGTGGGAACGGATAGGATTTGGGGAGCTCCTTTCCCCATGTTTCTGGAGACAGCATCGCCCCCAGATGGATTGGCAACGGACTGACCGACCACAATTAACACGTAGTCCTCAAGGGAGCTGCGTCGGCATGAGGGGAGGTATGTAGCGGGTACCCCAAGGCTCCATCTTAGGGTCCAGGACTCTTCAATATCTTCATGAACAATTTAGACAAGGGGTTGGGGGAACTCATCAAGTCTGCCATAACACCGAGCTAGGCAGAACAGCCAATTCTTTAGAAGATAGGCAGAAGATCCTAGAAGGATCTTGACACGCTTGAACCCTGGGCCCTAACAAATGGACATTCAGTGGGGAGAAAAGTAGGGCTTTTTTACACTTAGACAAGCAAAAACAAAGGCACAAGCAGAGAATTGGTGATAGCTGGCTCAACAGCAGTAACTCTGAGAGGGATCGGGGAGTTCTGGTGGACAATCCTGTCGGAGCCCAAAGTGTGCGACAGCTGCCCAAAAGGCCAATGCCGCCCTGAGCTGCACCAACAGAAGGATATCCTCAAGGTCACAGGTCTTAGTATTGCTCTGTAGCGCACTGAGGAGACCATGCTTGGAAGGCAGAATCCAGTTTGGTTCTCCACAATACAAAAAGAAATGGAGACTCTGAAAAGAATCCAGAGAAGAGCAACAGAGATGATTAGGGGCCTTGGAGGACTGAATATATGACGAATGCTTGCGGGAAAATGTTCTAACCAAGAGGAGGGCGGAGGCCTCAGAGCAGCCTTGCAGAATCAGAGAATCTGCCCCAGAGAAGGGAGGCCAACCTTTTCTCCAAAGCACCTGAGCCTGAGGCAGGACAAGAAGTAAGAGGGGAAGGTCTTTGAGAGAGATCAAAGCTAGAATTAAGGGGAAATTTCCTGTCAGCGGGAACCATCAGCAGAACGGCTGGGGTGGGTGCTCCATCACGGGAGGTTTTCAAGAAGAAGTATGCTAGAACCACGCCAGTCAGAATCATGTAGGGTTTCCCGCCTAAACAGGGGGTTGGTCTAGAAGACCTCCAAGGTCCCTTCCAACTCCTGTTCTTTGATTGTCCTTCTGCTAATCAGCTGCAGGCTTTGGAAGGAGGAGGTTGAGTCCAACCCATCGGAGGCCTGAGCTGGTCCAGGAGAAGAGGCGCCTCCTGCCCTTTCGGGGACTCGGGGGGTGGGGGGTGTCTTTGCATGCCCCACACCAGGAAGTGCATCTCCTCTTGGGCTGCGCATCTTTGGAAGGCATGCCCTTTGGAAGTGGGTTGGGGTCCTGGATGAAGCAGCATTTGAAATTAAATTCATTGAAATAAATGAACGGCGGCATCATTCGTTGATGGTCAAAGGGACGGGAGGGATCCTTCCCCCTTTGCCTGAGGCCGAGAGGGCTACTCCAAGGCCGCCTCCTCCTCCTCCTCCTCCTCCTCCTCCTCCTCCTCCCTCCTCCTCTCCTCTCTCCCAGCAGCACCTGCCTTTCGGCCGCCTTGGCTGCAGAGCTGACCTTCCCATTGCCCGCCCCCAAATGCAGGCCCCGCTGCCAAGGAGGGCAGAGCCCAAGACGAAGGCGCAGCTCTCCCCGGGCGACCTACCAGCTGCTCCTGGGTCTTCTTCTGGTCGTTGGAGGCTTTCAACAAGGCTTCTTTGGCCTCCTCGGCTTCCTGCCGCTCCCTGGCCAGCTTCTCCGCCTCCTCCTGGGCTCGCTTCCTCTCCTGCTCCAGCTCCAGGGCCCTGCGCGTTTGCTCCTCCAGCTCTGGGGAAAGAGGCCGAGAGCGTCAGCCCTTCTGCCCCCCACCCTCCCAGGGCTCCTCTCCCCCGGGGCCCATCCTGAGGCCGGGCCTCCTGCCCACCTTGTTGAGCTTTCTTGGTTTGCTCCTCAATTTGTCGGAGCTTCTCCATCAGCTCTTCTTTCTCGCGTTCAATCTTTTCCTTCTCCTTCTCGGCCATCTCCCTCTTCTTCTTCTCGTTCTCCAGCAAAGCCCTGAGAGGAAAGGAAGCAGCATGCAGCAAATTTCGTGCCTCCTTTATATAAAAACAACCCGGCTGCTCGGGGCTTCCAGGGTTCATTTTAGTCACAGGCCCAGAATCAAAGCTGAAAGTGGCCTTAGAGGCAATCTAGTCCCGGGATGGAGAACCTATGCCATGTGTGCTGGAAGGAATAGGCAGAGCCATCTCTCCAGACACGTCCACCGTTTGCCCGTTGCTCTTCCGGGTTCTGGCACACGCCTGGTGTGCCGGCCAGGTGGTCTTGGTGCGCATGTGTGCGTTAGAAACGGGAAGACCAGGTGGCCGGCACGAAGGCACACGTTGAGAGCTGCTCGTCCGCTTTCTGGTGCACGCACACATGTCTGCGCTTAGAGGTGCCTTCAGGGTTAACCACCACTGATCTAGTCCGGCCTCCTGCTCAGCACAGGATTCCCCCTAGCAAACGTCTGATGGATGGCCTCCCTTCCAACCAGTTTCTCTCTGGAGACTCTAGGGACTTCTAAACAAACTGAAAAGGAAGTCAGGGCAAACTTGTCGCCTTCCAAATCTTTTAATCCAACTGCCCAATCTACACACCTCAAATTAAAATACGGCTTGGAAAACTGTACACTTTCCATTCCAAACCCACCATGTTTCTCTGGGTTGCCTCAACAGGATCCCCACCTGTTTAAAAGCTGAGGGACCCTGCTTAGAAGGCGTCCATCCCCCAGAGGACCAGGGGGACCCTTCCTGGTAATGGAGGGGTGCCAGGGATTCCCAGTCTTTGCCCCTATCCCCCGGGACCTCCAAGGGGAGGAGGGAAGAATGACTTTATTGCTCGACATCCCTAAGATGCAAGAATGTGCTTTTGGGCAGAATTATTCCAGTGTGCCATAGAGCGCAAGGCTGCCTTTTACCCTGAGATTTAGTTCCCACACCCCTCCAAGAGCCTTTGACGATGACAGACCAGTGGCACTCACTCCTATCATTGTGAAATGCTTTGCCGCCACATCGTTTCTGGTCTTCCACATACATTTGATAAACACCAGTTTGCATACAGAAGAAATAGATCTACAGAGGACGCTTTAGCCATCCCTCTTCACACTGCTCTGACCCATCTAGAACAGTGGTGGGGGCTATGTGAGGATGCTTTTTGTGGATTTTAGTTCTGCGTTTAACACAATACATAGATTAGTGTCTAAACTTCTGGACCTTGGACTTTCTTATTCAATCTGCCTTTGGATTATGGATCTCCTGTTTAGCCGCTCACAGCGGGTCAGATTAGGTAATCATACCTCTTCAGCCCTTATTCTTAACACTGGCACATCACAGGGTTGCGTGTTGAGTCCCTTACTCTATATTCTTTATGTGCATGACTGCATTCCCACTCACGCTAGTAATACTATTGCTAAATTTGCAGATACTACAACAGTGGTGGGATTTATTTTCAGTCATAATGTACACTGAAGATGGCATTTAATTTCGTTGTACGAGGTGCAATGGCAACGAAGTCAACTAAGCTAAACTTATGAAACGAGAGTTCTAGAAACCTCCTTCCCCCCTTAGAGAAGCCCTCCTCCACACCTCACGTGGTGCTTGCCCTCCTTCGGGCCCTGCACTCCCCTCCCTGTCCCTTGGGAACCGGGGTCTCTGACCGCCGCCCAGGGGCAGGCCTTTCCCCTAAGAAAGCTTCGCATCCCAACCCACGTCCTGCTGTGAGATGCCCTGGCCAGATCGGGCAGCCGTGTGCTTAGCCAACTCACCTCTCCATCTGCTTCTGATGCTTCTCCTCTCGGGCCTGGGCCTTCATCTGCTGAACCTCTATGGTGTCCGGTTTACGCCTGCGCATGTAGAGCTCGTGGTTCCCCATGCACAGAGCCAGGATGCGCTTGTTAATCCTTAGCCGGGGAGCATAGAAGACAAAATCCTTGGCAGGCAAAGGAGAAAGGATGGGGTTAGCCCCAAACGCAGCTTCCCTCGGCCCTCTTTTTTCTCCAGAGGTAACAACGCAACAGGATTACACAGGCTGTAAATTTTAGGAAATGAAGCATATCTCCAAACAAGTTATTTCCTTTTGCAAGCATCTGCCTGTATTTACTATTAGAATTCTTGTATCTTTTGTAACTTTCCATTGGATAAAAAAAAGGGTGTGATGTAAGAGAACAACTTTTTACAGGGAGGTATATCTCAAATGGGCTACCTTAGAGAATGCACCCAAAATCTGAGAGCCAGGACTCCTGTGGGACTTTGAACCTCCACTGCAATGACAGGACCATCATTCCCAGCGCTCCCTCCCAGCTTCCCACAAGCAAAGTCACTAGAGGAGCCAGCGGAAAGTTGCAAGTCCGCGGCCAGAAGGCAGGTGAGTGGCTGCTGCCAGGTGGGGGAGGGAGCGAATGGGAGTGTGAGAGGCAGGACCTGGTCAAGGAGGACACACAAGGATGCAGCACAGATCGGAGCAGGGGGGGCAGGAGAGGTGTGGGGGGTTAGCTCGACACGAGGGCAAAGGGACTGGGGTGTGTGTGTGCGTGGGGGACCTGAGCAACTTCTCTGCTGGCTTCCCCATTGACTGCCACAGCTTCCAACAAGCAAAGCCAATGGGGAAGCCGGCTGGAAGTTGGAAATCACTGCAGGGGAGTTAAGCTTTTTCTGAGAGAAACTGAAATTAGTTAAATGATATTTATTGACCACCCAATTCCAGCGGTTGGCATATTAACCCAGGGAAAACACCAAACCGTTAAGAACATTGAAACACACAGGCAGACCAGACTAAAATAACCCGGTAGATGGGAAAAACAATAATATTGTTTTGGGGCCTTGGAGCCAAATTATAAACAGCAACTCCAGGCCAGGACCCGAAGCCTCCAAGGCCTTGCAAAGACCCCAGGCACCACCTTTATCTTGAGGTGGGAGGGGTCCAGACAGCGGGGGCCACAGCAGAGAAGGCAGGTTTCCTCAGCCCACCCAAGAAAGGGCCACCTTGAGCGGAGAGGACCTGGTGCTGCTGGGACATCCTGGGTGGGCACAAATAACAGAGGAAGAGGGGTCTCCAAGAACCCAAGACTGGGGGGGGGGTCTTTCAGCGTGAGTCACTGGTTGCATTTGCATAGCACCAGAGGCTGCTGGGAAGAGCTGCTCACTGTGAGTTTAGGAGTCCACTGGACCAAGGTAGCAGCCTGGTTGATAAGTGAAAACTAAAACCGTAGTTCAACCTTGGTAAAATCTTCTGGGGTTGCCGTTTTATTTGAGAATGTCTGGCTTCCTTCAACACAATGCTTGTTTTGCAGCTGTCTGTTGTGGTACTCTTTTGAAATTCAGATACTGTCCTATTTGTAAGGAAATTGTTGGTCTGCTCTACGTGGAGTAGAGCTCCTTTCTGTTGAGCTGCCTTGCTATCAGCCCCCTCTGCCACAAAGATACAGCTTAACAGAGTTGGAAGTGACCTTGGAGGTCATCTAGCCCAAGCAGACCCTACACCAGGGGTGGGGCAAACTACGGCCCGTGGGCCACATCCGGCCCGTTGGTCTTTTTAATCCGGCCCGCCAAGATTGGTACAGAATTAAGGTTTGATGTGAATGATTGAATGATTGCATTCATTTGATTTTGACTTATAATGACAGGCATTTTGACACCAGGTGGCGGCCCGTCTGTCAAATTTTAAAAGTCAATGATGCCCCCGGGGCCAAAAAGTTTGCCCACCCCTGCCCTACACCCTTTCTGACAGGTGGCAGCCCAGTCTCTCCTTGAAAGCTTCCAGGGATGAAGCTCTCACAACTTCCAAAGGCAAAGCTGAAGGCAGGTGGAAGGAGGGCAGTGAGAACAATGCTCTCCTCCGCCGTGGGTCTCAGCGCTCTTGGCAGAAAGTCTGAAAGTCCGCCCCCAAGGAGCAATGAAGGGGCCAGGACAAAATTAGGTGCCTTCCTAACTGTCCCCTTATTTCACTGAAATTCAATATAATTAACCCGTTGTTTCTTTCCTCAGACACATTAAAATGTACAGCCTGGTAACACCTGTAAGGCTTTGGGAGTCGCCTCTGGGTTGAAGCCACTGCTGGAGTCCTTAGGGGAGCCCGGCCGGTTGGGTCAGGGGAAGAGAGGCTGGGAGCTCCGGATGGTGGGTGGGGCTCAGCCACCCATGGGGACTAAACAAACCTTGGCTCAGGATAGGATGGGCTCCTCTGTGCATGTATGTATGTACCTATGTATGTGGAAACCGCCCAGAGCTCTTCACTACAAGGTGGGCAGTAAAACACATTCAGTAAATAAATAACCGCATTGCATATTTCTCAACTGGATCGCCAAGCTATAAACCTCAAATGTAGGAGACCGGATCCTTAGCTTGATGCAGGGGCTGCCCACGCCTGTTTGGAAAGGATGCCTACGGCTCTCCTGCCCACCGCTTGGCTTTGCCCAACGGCAATGGAGCCATCAACGGTTGCTTCTCTCGTCTCCTTCGGTCAAGTTCCCGCAAGACTCACGCTGAATTCTATGGATGCCACTTCCTGCCCAGCCAGAGCAATGCCACCTCTTTCCATGTCCTTAGGGTCTCTTTTGTGGCCCGCAAAACTTGCCAACGGTCAATCTTTGTTCTCTTTACTGTCCATCGTGTTTTACTGCTTCATCCCTTTGGCTGCCTGAATGGTTGGCTGAATGGTAGCTCTTTTCGCGTCGGTGACCCCAATCAATGCAGAGGCAAAACCCAGTACTGGCCCCAAAGGCTCCAATGACAGGCTTTGATCTGACCTTTCCATTTCTTTTTTTATTAATCTCTAAATAAATGAAGACACTAAACCAGTTAAGTTGTAAAGCGTAACTTACCGGGGCCTTCTTGTCAATGGGCTTGATGACAAACTTCTTATCGTTGAAGGAAATGTTTCTGATCTCACTCCAGGGGAACCCAATTTTGGGTGTTAGCCTGTGAAAGACGATTTGTCATTGCAAAAATGAAACCTCAGTGAACAGTTGCAGCAATCCAAAGCCCCTGCGTTTGTTCTCACCCTCCGTACGTTTCCCGGCATTGAGAGTGTTTGGATGCAGAAGGGAAGGGAAGGGGCCATGTTGACCAAACGATGCAACTGAAGGGGGTCTAGGAAACCAACGGCAGCTGACTTCTAAGGTGCCATCCGAGCCATCCAGGCCAAGCTGGAGCCCGGTCCAAAGAATGACCAGGCCATACGTGGGCCTCGTCTTATGCCTAGAGACAGTCCTCCACTTACAACCACCATTAGGACCAGCATTTCTGTTGCTATGCAAGGTAGCCGTTAACTGAACTGCACCCACTTTTGCCATAGTTGTCCAGAGAAGCACTGCAGTTGTTAAACAAACCGTGGCTAAATTAAGTGAACCCAGCTCCCCCCACTGGCCTGACTTCCTGGAAGGCCCCCAATGGCGACCCTGGGATGTTGCAACTCTCACCCATACAGGCCAGCGGCCAAGCGCCCCAACTCTGGCCCTGTCACCTTGGGGATGGGTGTGGACTGGCCACAAGTCCCTTTCTTCAGCCTCTTCACGTGGTTGGTCAACGAATGATTGTTAACCAAGGAATCCCTGCACGGTCTCTTATCCTTCCCGCAGATGCCTACAAATCCAACCTTGAACCCCAAAAGAGATGGCAAGTAAAGGGGACAATGCCAGCCACGTAGGCCCTGCCCTCCATGCGCTACTGCCGCTTTTTTGGTGCAAATTGTGCAGCCCTCCCCCACACTCCACCAAGGCCCGGCAAGACACCCCCGTGTTGCATTGCCTTCAACTGGGCTTCCTACACCAGAGATGGGATCGTCTAACAAGACAAGGATCGTCTGCACAAACCTGGGCCAGAAGACTAACTTTTCCTAGCCGATTAACATCTGTGTGTATCAAAAGTCTCTTGATAGATGAAATGACGATTGCCCCAATAATCCTTGCAGCCTGAAGGCCTATGAAGATACAGGCCGTACAGAGACCATTCAAGCAGTGAGCTTAGCTTCATATAACATGAAGCAAAAAACAAAACAAAACCCATCCCTTTTCTTCAATCTGAGGAAATTTCTCACTTCTGTTTCAAGGACAATGAGCATGAGAGCAAAATGAATTACAAAATCTCTGAGCCTAGGAAGTAATTTAATTTCTGGGAAATAATTGTGTTGGGATTAGAAAGCAAGTTACACCTGTTTTTATTGTTTTAGTGTTTTTAAATTGTTTTAATTATTTTATAATTTCATAATTGTAAACTACCCAGAGATACTGGGTTAAGTTGGACAGCTGTAGAAATTGATTGATTGATTGATTGAATGAATGAATGAATAAATGATTCCAGTAAAAATATGTCCGTAGATTAGTAGAATCGTGTGTGAACTGGAAGCAACTAATGGCAAACCAATGCCAGCATGGAGAGTCACTCTGGCTAAGTCAGGGCTGGAGAGAGTCAACGGTACAACCTATTATCAGGAACAATGCCAAAACCTCATCAGTGAAAAGAGACAATTGCTTGCAGACAATATTCCCAAGAATGTGGGGATTTCTAGTTGATCAAAGGAGAAAGTGGCTGTCACTATCTGTGGAGACTTGGTCACATCCAGCTGTGTCCTGCTCTTATAAACCCTCCCCTGTCTTAATCACTCTGTCAGTCAAGACAGACAGACAGACAGACAGACACACACCCTCACACACACACTCTCTCTCTCTCTCTGTGCATTCTATCGGAAGATTAAAGAGAATAGTTTTGTTACCGGTCGTTCTGTTCATAAATGTTGAGTCCAAGAGCATCTACTCCTAACCAGAGTTCTGAGCCTTTCTTGTTCTTAATGCTAAAGTAGTTCACACCGTACATCTCCAGATCTTGTGCAATTTTTAGGTATTCTAAGATGGCATCTTCTCTGAAAGGACCAAGAAAACAAACAGGTGTTAACTTTTAAAGCTATGTTTTGCTGGAAGCATTCTCAAAAGTATCCCCCTTTTTTTGCAATGGTTGGTTCCGCACCCAAGAGAGGGCACTGCTCATTTGACTGGAGCGTGGGGTGCATGGGGCCGCCGGCTTTAGAGTAACAACCAACTAGCTCAGCCACGGCATGGAGACCCCAGGCCCTTGATCACTCTTCCCACCTGTAGAGAAGTGACCAGGGGTTCCGGTAAATGAAAGTCAAGATGGGGGTTGCGGCAGTGTCGCCAAAGCGCCAACTGTTTCTACATGCATCATGCATCATTAGACTTAAGTATACCTTGCAGGTATACAAACAGAATACCTCCCATGCTCTCTTTTGAGCCACAAGAGCACCTTCTGTTCTTGGCAGCCATACCTGAGCATCCCCCGATGTTCCTCATGCCACACCTGGATTCTTTCTTCCCACTGATCCTTGTTAAGTTTATGCTGTTCCAAAACTCTACGGGGCAACAAGATGGAAGACTTGTTAGGATATATGGACAGCTCTGCAAAACAAATTCTTCAGTCACATGGCAAGCATGACCATTTCTCAAAAGAGCCTCCGAGGTTTCCATACTTAGCGGAAGAGAGGCGACATCAAGGTGGGTTGCAGAGGGCACTGGAATGGCTTATGGCCCCCCACCCCACCCGCTAGGCTCGACTCTCTCTCTGGGGTGCGTTTAAACACTTTGTCACTTGGGGCTTTGCTTCCCAAGGACCTCTCCTTCTCGCACGGTTTCCCAGTTTTTCAGAACGTCTCTTTCCCAGCTCTTCAAGCAGCCCTAGTTTGGGATCCGAGTATTATTTTACTGAGGAAAATAAATGAAAAACACACACCAAAGGTATTTGGGCTGAATTCACACCCCGTGCTCAGCACCACTTTATTTATGTCTTAACGCCACCTGGCAATTCGCTCGATTGTGGTTTATTCAGCAAACCACAGCTGAGCGCAATGTGGGGCCCAACCAACCCCAAGACAGAGAGGCGCGAAGGCTCATCTATTGTGGGATAAGGTCAAAACTGCACAGCAGAAAAGTGGGATATGCAGCTCATCATTAAAGATACAGCTACGCGGTCCAAGGGGGAACTGCTGCTTTCGCTCTACCTCTGAGGAAGCAGTTTGTCCGTAGTGAGATAGCCGGGCTTATGAACCTCCTTGTTGAAGTCCCCGTATTTGGACTGGACCGCATAAGAGGCCAGGAGAACGGCCGTCTCCGGGGGACAGTAGATGTCATCGTTCAAGATGGCCTCCTTCACTTGGAGGAAGAAAAGGCGCTGCGTGATGTCTTGTATCAGCTCCTCCGCAACGTCTTCTGGGTAGAATTTGGCCCGGAATTTGAAAAGCAACGGGCTCTCTTTGCGCACATCCTGAGCGGTGACCTGTAGCACAAGGTGACAAAGACAGAAAGAGGAAAAGCCACCCAGGAGCACCAAAGCGGAGAACTCTTGAGTCAGTGGGGGTCTGTGGAGATTAGTCACGGTTGGCTTTATGGGAGTCCCCTGGAATTCCAGGAATATAAACCCTCCCATTCTCCACCGTTCAGTCAGGACTGAAGAAGCTTTGTAGGGGGAGAAGCAAAACGTCTTCAAGGAAAGACAAAGGAAGCCCAGTTGCCTTTCCGAAAAAGCGCCCTCGGGGCTATTAGGCCAGAAGGCCTCCTAAATCCACGACCCGCGACCCCAGCCACGGGGCCCAGGTGGGAGTGCCTGCCCTAAATCCCAGGGCCGCTTGTGAATCAACTCCACTGGGTTGGCTAACCTAGCGTTTCCACTCAGCCTTTGCCCAGCATTGGAGCTTTCCTGCTGCTGAGAATGTTGGGAGCTGAATGTCCTAGAAGGTGCTCAGGTGGGCAACGCAGGAGGCGGTCAGGGCCACCTGCAACCTAGCAGCCCTCTAGATCAGGGGTGTCCAACCTTGGCAACTTTAAGACTTGTGGACTTCAACTCCCAGAGTTCCTCAGCCAGCAAAGCTGGCTGAGGAACTCTGGGAGTTGAAGTCCACAAGTCTTAAAGTTGCCAAGGTTGGACACCCTGATCTAGATGGAAGGAAAGCTCCAGACTCAGATGTGGGGCTGCAGCTGCCTCAGAGAATGACGGGACCCTCACCTGTGACACTCATTCGACAAAGACTGGCGAGGGGGCCTCGGCCCCACCAAGGCAAAACTGTTTCCCTGCCCAAGAATGCAAACTCCCCCCCCCCTTTTTTTATGGGGGGCAGAAGCAGAAGACAAGGCGAGAGTCACCTCCATACCTTCTTGTTTAATTTCAGCCACGTGGAGAAGCCCTTGGTGTCCTGGTACTGGAGTCCAAAGAACCAAACTTCTCGAAGGCCGATCGTTTTCACCACCTGTCCGTGAAAAGCAGAGGCATCAACGCGGGTGCAAGAGGAAGGGGCTTAGGGCTCTCCGCACCCCGGAAGGAGAAGGACCACAAACACCCCTTCGAAGTCTGTGGTGGCCCAGCTCCAAGAGGCCCAAATGGCAGGCAGGGAGAGGCCAGCAGCAACGGGGGATTCTCTTCCTTCCAGGTTGTTTGCATGGAACAAGTTCGGCCCTACACACCCTCCAACACAAACTGGGATTCAGTTGGGGAGCAGCCACCCTCCTCTTTCCCCAGACAGGGGCCAAGAGGGAGGGGTGTGACGGCTCCTCCTGGAATCCCCCAGGCAGCCGTGGGGGGGGGTGCATGGGAGCAGCAACTGCCCTGCCCAGCCATGCCCAGAGGGGCTCCCACACAGCCTTCGCCCCCCCAGCCTCACTCCCCAGACCAGCTGCTAAGGGGCGGGGGGATTCTCAACAGCTATGACTGCAAGGCGAGGTTTGGAAAGGAACGGTTTGGAAAGAAATGGTAGGGAAAAATACAGGACATTCAACAAAGGATGGCAAATATTCAGTTCAAGTTGGAAAAAAACAAAACATTTCCATAACGAGGTAGATCTCATTTTTCTACTCAAATGCTGGATTTTCCTTACAAGTCCTAGCATATTTTTTCTTTTTTTTCTTGGATGCCGGATCCATCTTGGAAAAACCCGAAAGCAGAGTGGACACTTGAGTGGACACTCCTGCCTTTGATGGTTCCTGGGTGACCAAGAGTGTCCGCTGCATCCATGGGGAAGAGCATTCCTGTGTGTGCAACATGCATATGCACACCCACACATACACACACATACACACACACCACTGTGCTGGGCTCCAGGAAGTTCCCAGCAGCTGTGCTGCAAACCAGCCACTCCTCCAGCTTCCCTCTGGCAGGCAAGTCCTCTGGGCTTTGCGCAGTGGGGCCGCATCAGCACAGAAAGCCAAAAGCAGCCTTGCCAGGAAGGGGGGAAAGAGGCATTGGGGAGGGTGGAGGTCAGAAAAGTCAAGATGGCCGAACTTTCATAAAAAGGAGCATGCAGTCGCAGGAACTACCTTGACTTATTTGAGCCCCCCAATTCAGTTCAAAAGGTATGAAGAGCCATTAACGTCATGCTGGCATCCTCTCGCTTTTAAAAAAAAAAAAAACAAGAAAAAAAGGCGCCAGGGCGTAACTCATGCAAAGCCACAGGCTGTCAGCCTTCAAGATTTTCTTCCTTTGCTTTGCATCTTTCGGCTGTCATAAGTAACGGGGGGAGGAGGAGGGAAAAGTATGGGAAGTGAGCTGGAGGTATAACAAACTAGTACTGTATAAACTGAGGGGCGGGGAGAGCACATTCTTGCTTACGTTTCTATTTCTTGCTTAGCTTTCTATCCTATGTGCAGCTGCAAACCTTTATCAAACTATGCCAAGGTCAACGGACAGAAGCCTCATCACCACCTGAAGATGTCCACGTGATGACATTTGGACCTTTTAATTGGAGGAACCATTTGAACTATTGGGGGGTGGGATCATTGCCATCGCTTTGTATATGTGATTTACGCGCCTTATTTCCTCAGATTCAGAATTCTTTTGTTGCTACCACTTGACTTCCAGTAAAAGATATATTTTCTCTGATTAAAAGAGTTTTAAGTATTTCTTTCTTGGATTTTGAATGGAGCACCAGCTGACACAGGCAGCTGTGGTCACCAAATATTCTGCATTAAACGTGAGACCGGAGAGGCTGTTCAAGATTTTGTCTGTCCTGTAAGGCAGTGATCCCCAACCTTTTGACGCCGCGCCCGGTACGGCATCAGCTGGGCGCCGCCATCTTTTTGATGAAAAAGTGCTTCTGGTGACCTCACGGAAGCACGTTTCATCAAAAAGATGGCGGCGCTCTCCGTGAGCTTTTCTGGGTAGAAATGGCTTTCTACCGGAAAAGCTCACGAGCGCAAGCGCCGCCATCTTTTTGATGAAACGTGCTTCGGTGAGCTTTCTACCCGGAAAAGCTCACGGAAGCACTTTTTCATGAAAAAGATGGCGGCGCCCAGCAAGCCGCGGCCCGGTAGGAGTTCTTCCGCGGACGGTACCGGTCCGCGGACCGTGGTTGGGGACCCTTGCTGTAAGGTATGGGACATTTTTTTTTAAGGGGACTTCAGTAGGCAGTACCTAAGGAAATCACAATTGCTGAGACTTGTTTGGAGATGGTGCCTTGGAGTGTTTGACTACAACTCCCAAAATCCACAACTACTGATCTCCTAGCTCATGGAATTTGGATTCCGAAACATCTGGAGGATACAAGACTGCCCAACCTGAGAAGAGACAATGCTGCCCTACGTTGCACTGGTCCAGACCACAAGCGGAATGCCAGTTCCGGTGCTGGTCACCACGATACAAGAAGGACGCCAAAGAACTGGAAGGAAGGCAGACCCCGCCGAGCTGGTTAAGGGGCCAGGAGGCTGGAACTGGGAAGGGCAGTTGAAATAACGGGGTCTGTTTAGCCTAAAGGAGAAGGAGAGGCGTGGTAGTCATCTACCAACACTTGAAGGGCTCACCCCGAGAAGAGGGAGCGCCTGAGGGCACAGTAGGAGCCAGTGGGTGCAAGGTTTACAGGGAGAGTCCCAAGCTTGAGCTACGTTTTAGTTGTGGGTGCTCCATGACTGGCGGTCCTGACTGGCGGTCAAAGACTGAGCAGCCATTTGTCCAGAATGGGAGTTAGACTCCAAGGCCCCAAGATCCCTTCAACCAGAGAGTTCTATGGATGGTGTCAGATCCGTGTATCTGCCATTCTTCAATGGAAGAAGAAGTGGGGGGGAGTTGGCACAAGTAATCCTTTTTGATGTAACCTGAATATCTTAAACCTTATATTGAATCTGTATAACTTGTACATGATATACAACTGGAGGACTGGAGCCAGATGTCTAGAAACTTGTCACCTCTCGGAGAGATAGCAAGAGGAGAAGGGACCATAAAAATGCCAGCTCTGAAAGATACTCCCTGGGAAACTTTTCTAAGATACGTTCCCAGAAAAGCGGGGGTGAGGAATACACATGTTGGTTCTTTGTTTGACTAAATCCACATCAGAATAAGGGGAAGGGTTCTAACTCCCTTTATCTACTACTGTATGCCTGGAAGCATCTTCGATTCTGCTTTGACTAGTACCGGGACCGCTTCCTTTCAATAAAGAATTCCTTTTGAAGTACCTAGCTTTCAGAAGTTCATTCTTTTCGGTTGAAGGGGAAAAGTCCGGTGCTTACAGATTCTTTCAGAGCACAATTCAAGGTCTGGAAAGCACAAGACTTGGACCCTGAAGGGAGATTTGTTCTTACATACCGCTGTGCAGACGTGCACTCAAGTCCCGAACTTTGCTAGATTACAGTGGGCTGTTAAAGGCAACACAAAGTGCTGACCAAAATGACAATGGTTGACATTTTTTATACTGGTATCAAAGGAGGGAAAAAATAACAAAGGGAAAGACAATACAGAACCCTATCATCAAGAAATGCTAAAATGAGCACTGTAAAATAAGTCAATTCATGCTTTAAAACCTGAACAAGGCACACTTTTAAAGCACTAACTGTCTTTAGAAATTAAGCAAAATGGCTATTCTTCACTCTACGCAATTTTTACACTGTTGTTGTTTTTAAGATATAAATGCAAGAAAAAAAAACTTGCAAAAGACAATATAGCAACTTGGCACCGTCTAGATGCCTTCCTGAGCCAATTCACCCCAGATTAGACCAACACTGAAGGAGGCAGCCCAGATGGCCTGAAAGGAGGAGGCTCACTTCTTCATTCACACCAAGAAGGTATCTCGGCCAGGCGCTGACAGGCCGACATGGCTGCCAAAGGCCATGCAGAGGCCAGCTGAGGAGCCAGCCGGCAGAAGCAGGACATGGCTTTTCCCAGGCTCAGGAATTGGCACATCAAGAACAGCAAAAGGATTGAATCTCCTGCCCAGGAATCCTCCAGGCTGTGCTGGAAGGGGAAGGCGGAATGGCGGCCTGCTTGCCCGCCACCAAGTCCCCTCTGCCAACTCAGTGCCACCATTCCTTCGCAGGACATGTTAACACACCAGAAATTCACTGTGGGGATAATTCGCTGCGGGTGCCGGATGGAGAGCCGGGCAAGTGAGAGAGGGGGCCGCCCTGCCCATCACTGCCCCCCCCGACAGCCCTTGCTTACCCGGCTGGCTCTCCATTCGACATCCGCGCTGAGTTATTCTGGTGTTGACATGTCCTGCAAAGAAATGGCGGCACCCAGTTGGCAGAGGGAACTTGGCGGTAGCAAGAAGGCCACGCCCAGCTGGCTGTGCCAAGCTAATGGCATCGAGTCATCCCAGACCCGCCATAAGGAGCCCCACGTGGAGTGGCTGCGAAGAGAGGGGGGGGAACCTCTGCTGGGGCAGAGGGAGGGTCCCAAGCATGGAAGACAGACAACTTGGGGTGTCTACATGGCACCAATTCCGCTAAGGGTTTCTCTGGCAAACCAGGCCACTGACATGCCCCGAATGGACTGGGACTCTCCTGTGAGTCTTGGGTCTCTTTCTTTCCCTCCTCCCCATTTGCAAGGATGTCCGGTGGGGCAGCAGGAAGGGGGCAGAGGTCAACAAAGATGAAAGCTCCCAGGGAGCTTTTTGGCGAAACAGCCCTCTTCTGGTTTGGCCACATTCTTGTCCACCTTTTAATATCCTATTCAATCAGGGCTCTTGGAACCACAGACCCTGAGCCTCCTGGGAAAAGGAGGAACGCCCAGGAATGTTTACGATTCACAATTGGGAAAGGGGGGGGGGGGGGAGAAGAAATGGTACCTATGCCATTTCTGAAGGCACATATTGTCCCCTTTATTCGAATTGACAGGATATACCTAAAGAGCCTCGCCTCTGGGGTTCATTCCACTGGCAACCCTAGTGAGCTAACATCTTTTAAAGAACTAGCCTTCTGCTCCAACCATCGTGCATTAGCATTTTAAAAGCAACTACCAGATCCATTTCAAATTTGAAATACGTTATCAATGTAAAGCAACCTGAGTGACAAAGAGGGGCGTAGTGGGATGGTTATTATTGCAAGAAAACTGAAGGGAAACTGCATTCTGACTGCTAAATAGATGCCCCTCTCTCTTTAAAAGAGTCGCTCCAATGGTCACCCTTGCACCAACGGTATTAAAGCTTAGCTTAATGTTATTAACTGCAGAGTTAAAGGCTGGGCCATGGCAAGACTTGGCATTGGAAGGGGGGATGAGAACAGTCAGCCAAGCTGTTTTTCATTCTCAATAGGGCAGGCTGGGCAAGCTGGAGCATTCAGTTGGGCAAAAGAAATTAAAAAAAATAAAAATAAAGTATGGAACAATTACTTTGATTTCCCATTGTGGCCAGGCTGAAGAGGTTATTTCCTTTGCAAATCAACTTCCTCCTTTTGCCATTGTCCAGAGACAGTTGTTGAATTCCAGAGCTAGAGAAAGAGCAGATTGGATGCTTTATCTACCGCCTGGCAAAAGGGTGGTCCCTGGCAAGGCCCAGCCCTCTTCAGCCTCCCTGCTCCCCACCCGAGGCCTCCCTTGAGCCAAGCAGCCCTGCTCACTCTCAGCCGGGCTCTGGAGGCAACCTGGCCCTTCCGAAGATTGCCCCGGGGGAGAACGGCCAAGGGATGCCTAGCCCAGACCTCTCCCCCGTGGGAAGCTGACCTACACGGGAGATGCTCCCCGCTGGATCAACGCTCCACACCAGCATTTCCCAGCGTGGCCGGCTTTAAGAGGCCATGGACTTCAAGCGCGGTGGCTGGGGAATCTGGGGAGCTGGCGTCGACCACCTTCCAGGTGTCACGGTGGAGAAAGGCTGCTCCGTGCCCTTGAGCATCACCTGGGCCAACCCAGAGAGGCAGCCCAGGTTAGGCACTGGGTCCCAAGGGTTCCCAGCAGGGGCCCCGCCGTCTCCAGCCTCACAGTCTCAGCAGCCGTTTCCAACATGGCTTCCTGGGAGAACACGCAGCCGGCTCTTCCCCAGGGAAGCCGAAGGGGCAGAGCTCCCGAGGGGGGTCCCCCCTTCTCAGGCAAAGGCTGGCGGCCTTGGGAGCCAGCCAAGCTCTCCTTGGTAGCCCTGGGCATCCTTTTCCTTCCGCTCCCTGTATTGCTGGGCGGGGCACATTTAGAGCAGCTCCTTTTTCAGGTCTGGGGGGGGGGAGACGACACCGCAGGGAGGAGGCTTGGAGCTGGCAGGGACCAGGCCCAGCTGTGAAGGCCTTCCTGAGGCCAGCTCTCATCTCCCTTCCCTTACAGGTCCCCCCCCCCCGCTGTTTTTTAAAACTTTTAGTCATCCGTTGCATTTTAGTCATTCGTTGCTTTCCTACTAATACAAACACCACAGCTAATAAATATGCAAAATAATATATAGAAAACATATAAACAGCTATTTATAATCTATAGCATTAAGTACATTCATGTATAGTATCAATGTTTAGATATATAATATATAAAAATGTATGCAAACCCGATCAATTGCAGGCCGAACAATAGTTACTATTGAAAAAGACAGGATCAACACAACCCCTGGATTAAAATGTTCTCCAGAGAGAAGAAGCCACACATCTGGGGAGGCCTACAGCAGAGGCCGCTGTTCCTCCCTGGCCTGGAAAGCTAAGCAGGGCCAGGCCTGGTTAGGGTTGGATGGGAGACAACCAGGAAATTCCAGGGCTGGGGGCTAGAGTGAGAACGTGGAAGCGTTTTCCCAGAAGGAGGCAACGACCCTCCACTTCTGCAGCCCTTCAATGGCGTCCAGGACGTTTCCCATAAAGCCAGCAGGAGTTGAGCTCGGCTGGAGGGGGGCTTTGCTTTTGATACCTATTTAAGGCGTTTCCTTTACGGAAGCCCAGAGCAAAGAGGCCGCCGAGCCCGGACAATCTGGCCCTGAACGAGGGAAGGCCTGCCAGGAGAGCTCTGGGCTCGGAGGCCGGCCGTGTCCACCCACCCACCCCGACTTCAGGCTCATGGAATCAAAGAGCTGCAGGGTCGAAGGGGGCCTTGGAGGTCGTCTAGTCCCACCCCTGGCTCAAGGCAGAAGGAGGCTTGAAAGCGGATTCTTTGCAAGGCCCCAGATCACCAGCAGATTCTTTGGGATCGCCAGACTCTGGCACACCGCGAGGCTCTTCCCGGCTCAGCTGGGTTTAAATCCAGGGAATTCTCTTCAGCATCTGCAGCCAGGGAAGCGGAGAGCCTGACCCGCTAGGGCTGGGACCGCACTGCAGTCCTCGGGCTCAGACCTCTCCCTTGCTCAGCAACCATCTAGGGCGGCTTGTGACAGGTCCTCAGCGTTATGGCCGTCACCCCTTCCCCGCTGTCGTGTCAGGGGGGCAACCAGGTGGCCCTTAGGGCACCTGCAGTGTCTCCCAGCCACAATGGTCACCCGCGGCCTCCTTGCCGGCTTCCCCGAAGCAGCCAGAGGGGGAGGCCCCACGTTGCCCCCCGAGTCCCCTCCGCCCGCCACCTTCCCCCACCGGGCTCCCCCTCCCTGCCCCCCACGCAGGGAGTCCATAGTCTATGACCACAATTGAGCCCAACCCTTCTGTCGCTAAGTGAGGCAGCTCCTGCGGTGAATTTCACTCCGTTTTACGGTTTTCCTTGCCACGGTTGTTGCGTGAATCCCTGCCATTGTTAACTTACGGATATGGCTGTAAGCGAAGCTGCCTTCCCCGCTGACGTGGCTTGTCAGACGCCGCAAAGGGGAATCCTGCATCCAAATTTCGATCACGCGACGGGGATGCTACAACGGTCGTACGGGTGAAAAACGGTCCCCAGTTGCTTTTCTCAGTGCCATTGTGACGCTGAACGGTCACTAAGGCCCCCACACCTCTTCCCTCGGGGGCCCCTGCTTAATGACTTGTGCAGTCCTCCCTTAATGACAGCAGCCGGGCGTGCTGGGGTGGCCACTGTGGAGGCACCCGGTGTCGTGCTTGATGAGCGCAAGGCTCAGCGCGAAACAAGCTGGTCCCAACTGCGGCTGTGACTGGTTGGAGCCGGTGGCAGCCGGCAGCCTTGTGAGGTAGGGAGCCCCTTCCTCCCTGGAAACGCCCCACGGCCAGTTTCTTCAAAAGAGGAAGCCATCAATCCCCACCCAACCCTTTTTATCAGCTGAGAGACACAGCTGGGACAGTCGGGGTTCCTCCCTAGGCTTCCCGTAGAAGCGATCCTGAAGGGGCACCACAAAAACGCTGCTTTTGCTACGAAGGAGGCGGCTGCCCCTCTGGACATCGCCTGGAGGGACCGAAGTCCAATGGGATGAATTCACGGCCTTTGCAAAGATTATGGAATGAATCTAAGCGCCTTAACCCGGCTTCTTCTGTGCCCCCCTCCCTCCCCAGCAGAATTAAGCTACTCAAGCCTCAGCTCACCCCAGACCTACTTTTGTGGCTCTATCAGGGTTTGGATTTAGTCACTCGGGAGGAGGTTACCTGGCAGGTGAGTTTCATGATGCAGTATACATACGAAACACAGGCCGATGCGGTAGGCAGGTGCCCTCGACTTACGCAACTATGGCCCTGTCACTGTGGTTGTTAACAGACCATCGCGTGGCCGCATCTGATTTCACCGCTTTCCTCGCAGTGCTTCTTACGTGAACGTAGCAGTCGTTACGTGAACCAGTCAACCAGGTCGAAACTGAGATGGAAACCTGGTTTCTGGCAGAAATGCCACAAATCTCGGCCACCGGAGGAGCAAGGAGGCTGCCGGGGGGGCTGTGAATCTGGCTCGGTTTGGCCCACAATGTAGTCATGTGACCATGGGGGGGGGAGGGGCACACGTCAGAACTTCACATCCAGGTTATAAATACCTTTTTTTGGGGGGGTCACTAAGTGGTCTGTTGTAAATTGGGGGCTACCTGTGTCGCCACAGATGCCGCATGGAGACAACCCTATCCCACTTGCTTGGTTCTTGCAGTGACCCCCGTTAGAAACCACCCAGCTCATGACACCAGCGGGTGGCCTCCTGCTGCCTGTGTCGCCCTCCCTCCCTCCCCTCCCCGGGCCTCTGCAGCCCAGGGCAAGCCGAGCGGCCAAACCTCCTGCCCAGCAAGTGGGCCAGGGAGACCAGAGGGCAGGCTGGCAAAAGCCAGGGGCCCAGGGAAGCCCCGGGGAGAAGCCAGGCTCCCTTTCGAAAGGACCCGGAAGTGCCTCTCCGCGGGTGGAGCTTTCCTTTTAAGCGCTCGAGGTCCCCATTCACCCCTCAGTTGCCTCTGGCAGAGGCGGCCCATTTGATGGTTCTGAAAAGATGGAGAACCAGGAAAGTTTGACCCAAGTTCACACTCGTGTTTCTACTTCTGGCTCTCCATGGATGCTAGACTGGAGTAAAATAGGTCTGGTTTTGGTCCAGAATGTTGTGAAAACCCCAGCATGGCCTTGATCTACGTTGTGAACTACTCAACTTAGATCATTCATTCATTCATTCATTCAATCAATCAATCAATCAATTAATCATTCCTTCAACTTCTATAGCTGCCCATCTTGGTCAAGGATTCTGAGTGGCTTACAATTCAAAAATTACAATCAAAATACTAATAGCATTTTAAAGCAATAGAAACATCCAAAATAAATCTACATAGCAGCCCAGATACTTGGCAATATAGCCAGGAAACAGGGCTCTTCATGCATTCAGTGCCCCTGGCTCAGCAACATAGCCAGGTGTATATTTATTTGGGTAAAACATACTAACCGAGCCATTGTGTTTTATTAGCATGAGTGTAGCATATGACAAAATCATGTCACCCTAGACCAAGTTCAACGTCTGGATCTCTGACCAATGAGCATCATTGCTCATGTTTGAAGGCTTCTGGCAAGGAGAACTCACCAATTAACAGGGCAGCCGTCCCGCTGGCTGACAGGTCTTCAGGATGGCCCCCCTGTTGCCTAGCCCGAGCCTCCTCCCTCTAAGAGTAAGCCACTGGCCCCGATCCTCCCCTCAGAGGCAACAGAGAGTAAGTTCACGCCTTCTTCTACATGGCGACAACGCTTCCCATGTTTGAAGACTGCCACCCTCTCTCTCCTCTGGGCCTTCTCTCCTGTAGGCTAAACACACTCAGAACCTTTAACCACAGAATTTGGTCTCTGTCTGGCGTCTCCATCATTTTGGCAGTCCTTCCCCTGCAAGTTCTGCCCTCTGGGGTGACAGAGAATGAACCTACTTCCTCTTCTGCACCAGAAACCTTCAGAGAGAGATAAAGGACGCTTTGCACCTCATCCTTCTCCAGTCCTCCATTCCTCACAGGATTTTATTTCCAGATTCTCATCCTCTTAGAAGCTTCAGAAGCCTCTGCAGTCATTCAACGCATTGCTCTTGGTGAACTGTGGTGGAGCCAGAAGTCAACACGGGGGCCACCCCAGGGCAGATTGGAGGAGGACAATCCAACAAGGAGGACCATTCTAAATCAGTGATCCCCAACCTTTTTATGCGCGCCCGGTACGGCATCAGCTGGGCCAGCCGGTACCGGCATCAACTGGGCGCCATCTTTTTGACGAAAAGTACTTCCGGTGAGCTTTCTACCCGGAAAAGCTCACCGGAAGCACTTTTTATCAAAAAAGATGGCGGCGCCCAGCAACCGGTAAGACTTGTTCCACGGACCGGTGACCGTCCGCGGACCGGCGGTTGGGGACCCCTGTTCTAAATGATGCCGTTGATTCCTGGCCCGCCCACTTACCTGGTCAAAGAGCTGCTTCCCCGTTGTATTGGGCTGAATGGCAAATTCCAGCTCAGCATCCATGGTGGTCACTCGTACACTGATCTGGAATTAGAAGGGGAAATCATTTCAAAAGCCAGCACACCACACAAACACACAGCCTTAGCTACAAGACAATCCTTTAACTAAAGAACGGGACTACTATCAAAAGCCCCTAGTGGAAATGTAGTTCAGGGTGTTGGGAGGCAGTTGGGATCCAGATATACCCCTCTTTATGTCCTCCAGCAGGCAGACTGAGAACTTCACACAACTGGGCACAGACAATGTCTCCAAGGTGTTTTTCCCATCTCTCGAAGGGCAAGACGTCATCTGTGTAAGCCTTCCATAAGGATTTTTTTTGGGGTGTTGTGTTGAAAAATAGGGAGAACCTATAGCATCACGGTTACTAGGAAGTCTCCACCATATCCACCCCCAGGTTACAAAACTAGTTCTGATGCCTTAGAGCAGTGGTCCCCAACCTTTTATGCCGCGCCCGGTTTAAGCCGCCATCTTGTTTTGATGAAAGCTTCGTGACCTCACCGGAAGCACTTTTTCATCAAAACAGATAGGCGGCGCGCGTCAGTGAGCTTTCCGGTAGAAATGGCTTTCTACCCGAAAGCTCACGAGCGCGCGCCGCCATCTGTTTTGATGAGTTGCTTCCGTGAGCTTTCTACCGAAAAGCTCACCAGAAGCACTTTTTCATCAAAACAAGATGGCGCGCAGCAAACCAGCGGCCCGGTAGGATTTGTTCCACGGACCAGTACCGGTCCGTGGACCGGTGGTTGGGGACCCCTGCCTTAGAGGGAAGAGAGTTCAAAAGAGTGGAACAGCCTCAACAGCGGAAGAATAATAACACACCCTATAGAAGCCCTTCCGGGCACGATTTCACCTTCCATTGGTCCCAATCCACAAGCCAAACAATGGGAGGGACTCAAAGTGTAACACATTGGGGCGGGTGGGGGTACAGCCCATTAACTTCAGCAAGGGACTGGGTTACACTAAGCTTTCAATGGGCAAATGCAGAGGGTTTTGGGGAGTTCTAAAACCTTATCCATCTCTTTTCCTTTCAACATCTCTCCAAGAACAATCAAGCCACAGATTATTTCCAAAGCAATTTCCATAGGACAGCTCGTCCAGCCACCTAAAAGCTCTTTTTGTGTTTGTACAGAATTCAAATTGTGCAATGAAATATCGACAGCAGTATAAAGGCATACATTGTAGTCCCAAACACCCTGCAGAGGTTCATTCAAAAGTTGCACCAGAATTAACAAATGGTGTATTTTGGAATCAACAGTTTGCAGGAGGTCTTCCTTAGAAACACTATTATTTTTTTATATTTTTCCTCTATTATTATCATTACTATTATTACTATTATTACTATTATTACTATTATTATTATTATTATTATTATTATTATTATTATTATTATTATTATTATTATTATTATTATTATTATTACAACCCTAAATAGCCATGAAACGGAGCCTTCCTGAACTTCCTTCTGCCTCCTAAAACAGAGACGGATCCCCACCACTCTATGGTTCTACTCCAGTGAAAAGGAACAGCAGAAAAGACCCAAGAAGCTCCCGCCACCTGCCCCCACCCCCCAACAGTGAAGTCCAGCCATTTCTGAGCCTCCTCGCCCCCAGCTGTTTGGAATGCAGTCTCAGCACATCTGGTAGGGTGGAGCAGGCCCAGAAGGACGTCCTAAACCCCAAGCCGGAGACTCCTATATTGGGCTACTCTAGCAATGCTATTTCAGAAGGACCACCTGAGACCTGTTCTCTTCCTGCAGGATCCACGCTTGTTTGGGGCTGGGGGCAACACTGAGAATGTCGGAATGTGCTCTCCTGAACTTTTTCTTCCCAGATATTATTGTTCAGATTTGGGGCTTTTCGATAGAGCCTTCCTTCTTCCATTTCCCCCCCATAACCGCCACCCGGAGAGGCAAAGGTACCCAGAGCGCGTGCCTGCCTCGCAGCTTCCGAGGGAGCATCTACAATGGAGGATGGATTCGGGCCCAAGGGTGGGTGTCCTCCCCACCAGCTGGGTACAAATCCAGAAGCGCTGCTCCAGCTGCACCTCTTTCCCTCTTCTTGCTGGCTTCCAAACCCACTGTGGGTCGGCTTCTACAAGGGTCTCCGGGGCCACAAGAGACTGGGGCGTTCCTGGAAACAGGGCAGGACTGAAGGAGGCGTTGCTTCCCCTTCACACACTGTAGCTGATGTAAAGGTGTGCACGCAGAGGGATTTGCGTGTGCAAATCTCATCAGTGCAAGCCAGAAACCGGTAAGTACTAAGAAGCTGCGGCCCATTGGGAGCCCAGCAAGACTGGTGTGTGTACGTGAGTGGGTTTGTGTGTGGGGGGCCCCTCTTCCCTGGGATGAAAGCAAAGAGAGTCACCTGCCCCCTTGCAGGAAGAGCTGAGCCAAAGGAGCGCCCTGAGCTTCAACACTTAGACCAAGCCAGGTGGAGGAGGCAAAGGGGAGAGATGAGGTGCCATGGAGACTTCTTCACCAGCAACCCCGGCAAATCAAGAGAAAAGCCGGTCGTTGGATTCTCACTCAGTGTTTCATCTCTCTAGCAAAGTTCAAAGCAGCCTCTGGTAGCCCCTGCCTGCCTTCTCCAGACAGATGGCCCTATAAAGAACCCAAATGTAGCCCCCTCCCTCTTGAACTCTTGTGCAGGAAAACAGCGGGGGTAGGGGGGGGGACACAGAGAAAACTACCCAGAAAGCCGCTGAGTTCCCCAAATAGCACAGCAGCCCAAAGGTCAGTGGTTGCCACGGTGCCAACGCACACACACGAGAGTCCGCTTGCAGGGATGCCTTGAGTGAAGCAATGGTCAAGAAAGGCTCTATTGCCCAAGTACCAGAGATCATCGTATCACAGACATCAGTGGCAGCCATGAAATCTGTAAGTACTGTGTTTCTCATATAATAAGGCCGGGTCTTATTTTTTTTTGAGCCCCGAAAAAATGGCTAGGCCGTCTTTTCGGGGGTGACTTAATTTCCCCCTCCCCCTTGCATCTTTGGGCGGGCGGGCAGCGATGGCTTGGATGTTGACCTTGGCATTGGTGAGGCACTTCGTATCGGGGTCAACGCAGGCAGCACCATATCCGGGTGTGCAACAAAAGTACTTCCTAATGGCAAGCCCCCAACCATTCCCCCCCATTTTGCATGTTTTAATATAGGCCTTAATTTGGGGGGAGGGGCTTAATTTCATTTCATGCCTATAAAACATGCTGGGACTTCCTATTGGGGGAGGCCATATTGTTGGAGAAACAGGGTATATACTGTAAGTTGCACAAATATAATGAATTAGATCCAATAGATGTGATTACATAATCCGTTCCGTCTACATTATTACATTATTGTGCGCATGACATATTTCCCCTCTCCCGTTCCTGGCAAAGGCTCACTTTAAGCACCCTGCTCTCTAAAGAACGGAATAATTCAGCCAAAGATGCCGTGGCCTTCAGGCTACATGCTAAGCGAGAAACGCCGCTTTCTTTGCTAAAACCAAACGGACTCAGGGTTTCAAAGGATGCGTGAACCCTAAAGGGCCATTGGCCTAAAACCCAATCGTGACATGTTGGATCCGCCTTGCAGATAAATGCTCTACAAACTGTGGTGGGAACAAAACTGAATGGAACCAAAGCAACAAAAAATAAACGGAATCAAATTAAGAGTAAACCAAGGGTAAGTTAGAATAATTCCTTGAAATAAGTATCCTTTCTGCCAGGTTAAAAAATCACAATTAGGCAACAACTTCCAGAAACACCCAAGGTTGTTCCAGGGCCCTAATTTGGACCTTGGTGTCTAGATTAGTATTTCTCAACCTCAACAAGTTCCAGGCGTCTAAGCCTCAATTGCCAGAACTACGTCAAAGTGCAGACACCTTGAAGTCATGACAGCTGAGTAGACCCAACCTTCCAGCCACGGTTTTTCAGGCTGCACAAGTTTCCAGAAGTATCTCTGCTCTTTTCCAATTTAATGCCATAATCCTGGCATGTTAATTTAAAGTGGTCCAAACAGTTTAAAAACATGCCAGGATTATGGCATTCAAAAACACAATCCCTACTGTTCTCATAGGGCAGGTTACAACTTGACCAGAAGTTAAACCTCTTGGCTTTTTAAACCCACAAGTTATCTCTCGTTTACTGCAAGTAGAAAAGTATTTAGTTCAAGCAGGTGAACTATCAGAATAACAGAGTTGGAAGGGACCTTGGCGGTTTAACTTCTGAGCCTCGGTGGCACAGTGGTTAGAGTGCTGCACTGCAGGCCACTTCGGCTGACTATCGGCTGTTCAGATCCCACCCGGCTCAAGGTGGACTCAGCCTTCCCTCCATCCTTCTGAAGTGGGTCAACAGAGGACCCAGATTGTTGGGGGCAAGAGGCTGACTCTGTCAACTGCTTAGAGAGACCAGGGCTGCAAAGCCCTGTGCAGCAGTATAGAAGTCTAAGGGCTGTTCCTCATCCATCCACTGCTCAACAGGAGACCTTGTACCATTGTAGTCAAGTGGTTGCCTGGTTGATTGTTTGTGATATACAAGGCCTAGAGCAGGGTGTCAAACTCAAGGCCCAGGGGCGGATCCAGCCCGTGGGAGGCTTAATCTGGCCTGTGGGGCCAGCCCGGAAATAGCGAAGGACCAGCCTGCGGTGCCTCTGGCAGACAAAATGGGGTTGGGCAGCAGGGTGCTGCAGGAGCCTGTCCAGGCTGAAAATGGGCCATGGGGAGCAGGGGTGTCTCCACCCAGAGCCTGTTTTGGCCAGAAGTGTGCTGCAGGAGGTGCCTGGCCCGTCTCCCCTCCCCCGGGCCCAGCCTGCTGAGAAGTACAATGCTGATCCGGCCCCCAAAGAAATCCAGTTGAACACCCCTGGCCTAGACCGAATCCAGGCGCAGTTCTGACACTTCTGCCTACCATGTTGCAGGACCCTGATTTATGGCTCAGAGTTTTCTGACCCTCAGCCAATCATGTATGCACTATATACTATGTATGGCTAATTATTATGGCTTATTGCAGTCTAAGAGGCCCTACTAGCTTTTCCATGAAACAGACCCCACCTTTTCCCCCACCCCCCTCCAACGAATCATGAAATCCAACAGATTCCCTCTCTGAAAGGAGATCTGGATACCTTCTAGAGTCCCAGCATTGGCCAGGTGGGTTGGTGAATTCTGGCCAGCACAGTCCACACACCTGGAGGGCACCCAGTCTGGGGCAGGACCACAACGGCTGGAGCAAAACAGAAACGCCCATTCCCAGGTCTTGCAGATAAGCAAGGGCTTTTGCATTGCAAACAATGTTCAGAACAATGGACTGGATCCTTCCTGCTGGGAAGGGTAGTGTGCCAGGGAGGCAACTCCCACACACCAACATCCTAGGGCAGAAGAGCTTTGGCTTAGGTGGGGGAGAGCAACAGAGTGCAAGCGGTTCCTTTTCATGCACAGACTTGCACACTTCTGGAAGGCACCTTTTCCTCCCTGCACACGCATCCCTAGAGCTCCTTAAGTGGGATCTATTTGGAGTAGCAAATCGCATCGGTGCCTGGTAGCCCTGTCTCTTAAAGCCTATTTGCAACGGGGGCCTTCGCAATGTTTTCCATAACCTCTTTCCAAGCCCACCTTTTGTTGTAGCTGCCCAAATTGCAAATCAAAATGGCAGGAACAAAAGCAATCCAAGTTACTTCGAATTATGCCTCCCCCTTCCCCCTTCTCCCTCTCTGCAGGTAATGCCATAGCTTTGGTCCACATTTGTCCCCTTTCCAGGGTCCTCAGAACTCAAATCACATCATGCTGTGATGCACGTGGGGCCTTCTTGGTTGATACTGGATGCCAATAGGCGTTGTCATCGATTTGGATGAACAGTCAGAATCCAGTCCACAAGGAAGCACTTCCACACCAATCCATCAATCAGAATAGAGCTGGAAGGGAGCTTGGAGGTCTTCTAGTCCAGCCCCTGCTCAAGCAGGAGGCCCAGGACCATTTCAGACATGTGGCTGTCCAGTGTCTACTTAAAGACGTCCAGTGATGGAGCAACCACAACTTCTGGTGGCAAGCAGTTCCACCGGTTAATTGTCCTCACTGTTAGGAAGTTTCTCCTTAATTCTAGGTTGCTTCTCTACTTGATTAGTTTCCATCCATTGTTTCTTGTCCTGCCTTCAGGTGCTTTGGAAAATAAGTTGACCCCTTCCTCTTTGTGGCAGCCCCTCAAATACTGGAACGGTGCAATCATGTCACCCTTAGTCCTTCTTTTCTGTAGACTGGCCAGACCCCATTCTTGCAACTGTTCTTCGTATGCGTTTGTCTCCAGGTCTTAAATCCTCTTCGCTGCTCTCCTTTGCACTTTTTCCAAAGTCTCAACCTCTTTTTTGAAATGTGATGACCAAAACTGGATGCGGTATTGCAGGTGTGGTACTAATACTTCACGTGATTTTGATTCTATGCCTCTGTTTTTACAACCAAGGATTGAATTCGCTTTTTTGGCTGCTGCTGCACACGGCTGGCTCCTGTTTAAGGGATTGTCCACAAGGACCCCAAGATCCCTTTCTCTGGTTCCTGTTTTTGAGCCAGATCTCGCCTAATCTGAAGCTCGGAGGGCGCATGGTCCGAAAGAAGGAAGGTGTGATTGAGCAGTGGTTGTGGTCAGGGTGGAATGGAAAAGGCACCAGACCTGATGAGAAGCTTGTTCAGTGGAGCCAGAAACACTTCCTGCCACTTAAAGTCTGTGGAAATCTCTGCTGTGGCCTGGACTGATGTGCTCTGCTAAGACAAACGGAAACCACAGCAAGCCAGAACCCCCAGAAGCAGGCTCAGCGTGCCTTAGGAACACACACATTCAGGCAAAAAGATAGTCCCTTAGGAGCATTTTGTTGAGAGGCAGAATTCTGGACCACTGGCCCAGACTCCATCCAGTGGGACCACCAAGAGAGAGCCCCTGCAGCTGCCCCTGGAAGTGCACCTATCCACGCGCCCTTTGCAGCGGAACAGCTTCCAGCCAGAGCACATCATTTGGCCCTTCCAAAGGCTGGCTGTGGAATTCTGGGAGTTGAAGTCCACACATTGGGAAACCGCCGCAGTTGAGAAACAGTTCCAGACGAGTAAGAGGCCCAGCAACGAACCCTCAAAAGTGTTTCTAGGAAGGGACTCATTGGCTCCCCATGCTTCAGAGTTGCACCACGGTGGAGGGAGCAGGAATTTCCCACCCCAAGAGGTGTCTCAAGGGATGTGGCTGCCTTCCCGTATTATTTATTTAACTTTATTGACGGTTTTCAGTGGATTCTTGCAACGGTTCCCCTTCTCCATCTCTGGCTTGGCATTTTGCCTGACGGGAGAAAAAATCCTAACTGTGGCAACAGGCAAATGCTTGCAATTGCTGGAGGGATTATGTTTAATTAAAGCAAACCTTCACTGAAAGAGGCCTTTTCATACCCTTAAGCTAATCGGAAGCAGAAGGCACTCCCAGTTTATGGCCCTGATTTTTGGGGGGGGGAGGGTGTGTGATTGGGTGGGTGGGGGAAGCACAGAAGCATGTTTCACCTTCCACCTGGAATGAATCCTGAGATTTGCAGCCAGACAACCAGGTTTTCTTCCAATTGCTGCCAGGAAAGGGGCAACCAGTCCAGGGTGGGAGTTGTATATCTTCCAAGAAACTCAGTCAGTATTTCAACCCCCCTCCTCCCGCCTCCTTCTTTCTCCATGTAGACAAGGAGTGTTTGTTCGCATGGCCAACTCACTGCTTGAGAGAACTGGACTGAAATGATAGATGGGAGGGAGGCTCTACAGCCAACCGTGATATAGCAATTGTACCTGCCAAACCTGGGCTGTGAATTCCAGCCACACGCTAACTAGGATTAGCAAAACCCCATCGCCATGTTCACCAAAGAGTGCCCAGAGCCAGAATGTGCCTTTTCGGGACAGGGAAGCTTAAAAGGCGTCGCCTGTATTTTAGTCTTGCTGACTAAATGACTGAACCCGGCAGCTCAATTTTCTTTAGTGCCAGAACCAAAAACATGCAGCTCCCATCAATATGCCGGGTTCTCTGCAATTACAACATAGCATATAGAGTAAGAGGGTTGGAAGGGACCTTGGAGGTCTTCTAGTCCGACCTCCTGCTTGAGCGTTTCAGACAAGTGGCTGTCCAGTCTCTTCTTAAAAGCCCCCACAGTTTCTGGAGGCAACTTCGGTTCCATTGATTAACTATTCCCACCGTCAGGAAATGGATCCTTAGTTCTAGGTTGATTCTCTGATCCTCTCGTCCTGCCCTGGGGTACTCTGGAGAATAAAGCAACCCCTTCTACTCTGCAAGATCCCCTCAAGGCCTCCCCTGTTCCTTCACCTCCTTAGAATAGTCATACCCATGACGTCCTTCAATCGATTCTGATACAGTTTAGCTTCCAGACCTCTTTAACATCTTCGCTGCTCTTCTCTGCACTTTTTCTAGAGTCTCAGCATCTTTTTTTTTATGTCACGCTGGCCAGAAATGGATGCAGCATTTCAATCACGGTCCTATCAGCACAGTATAAAGCTTGAACCACCACTTCGCACGATCTTGATACTATCCCTCCCTTGATGCAGCCTAGGACTGCGTTGGCTTTTTGGGCAGCTCCACGGCTGACTCATTAAGTTTAAGGGGTTGTCCACGAGGACTCTTAATATCCCTCTCTCAGTTGCTATTGCTGAGGCAGGTGCCCACTTGATCTCGGTGTTGTCGGCAAATTTGATAAGCTCCCCTTTTATCCCCTCATCTAAATTGCTTAAGAAGGAGATACTTCCTGATAGCAAGAACAATGAAGCGTGGAATGGCTTGCTCCAGAAGTTGTGGGTGCTTCTTTACTGAAGGTTTTAAGAGACTGAACAACCATTTGTCCGGAGTGGTGGAGTGTTTCCAGCAGGGGGTTGGGCTGGAAGACCTCCAAGGTCCCTTCCAACTCTTGTTATTCTGTTTTCTCCTAGAGGGGCAACTCCGGAACGCTTTGAGTTAACGCTCCTCCCCACTGTCCGAGAGCCAAGCCAGGCCAGGTCCTCAGAGAGCAGGTGCAACTGTGCCAGCTGCCAAAGGAGTGGCTGCTACCACCAAGGTCAGATTTCAAAGCCTAAAGCCCGCGGAGACCCCTCTTAAGGCCGTAAGTACCTGGAGAAGAAGGTAGGATTAAATATTGGGGGCTTCTGCCTAGTTTGCCTAAAGCTTTGCAGAAAGAACCTCAAGGCACCCGTCATTGAGAGCCCCCAAATCCTTCCCAGCCCCAAACATTTTTGAGCAGCCACCTGGGTTCAGGCTTTGCAAGATGGGAGAACAGGAATGCCCGGGTAAGCCTGCTGCCCCTCTGCCTTTAGCTCTCCCATCACTTACGTTGTGGAGTCCTCCCTTGCCTTAGAAACGCTACGCTGTCTGGCCCTCTGGCTTTTCCCACCATGATAAAAATTTCCTTTGGCAAGGGTGATGGGCCTGGTGCTCTTCATCGTCCTCGCTGCTGTCTTTTATTAGCTACGCTTGCTAACCTGCAAAGCATTCGATTGCTTTCCTTGTTCCTGACGGTTCTTCTCTGGACACGACACACCTTGTGTGCAAAAGACGGAGTACCCTCACTTCTTTAGGGACAAGGGAGTTAAGAGATTTGTCCCAAGCTGGCAGAGGGTGCAATTAAAATACAGGCACAAAAGCCACCAGAAAGGCTCGCCCAGGTGCGAATAGCCCTGGCCCAGCCAAAGGGCGACTGGAGTAGGGATGGTAGCATCCCCAAAAGCTTAGCATATTTGTCCCCAACAGCCTGTTCCACCGGAAATCTGCCTCCTGGTCGAGCCGAACGGTTAAGAGACAGGGCAGGTTGGGCTCTGAACAGGAAGCCACAAACTTCCTGTTCAAAGATGCCTTTCCCCAAAGCAGCAGAGAGAAACACTCAGTGAATGTGGCTTATTTTTAGCCCTTCTCTGAAGCCTCGGTCAACATTCCCGGATCATCTTGCAGGCATCCACCTAGTTAGAGGAGGGCTTCCCACTCTTAAGCCCTTGCGGGGATGGGGGAGGGGGGGCAGAGCTTAAGGGATCCTGAGCCCCACTTCAGTTGAGCGCCTGCAATGGGAAGCTTCCAAGCGGTGTTCCAGAAGGCGGATCCAACATGTGTGGGAATTTACCTTTAGGCACCAAACCATCATCCATCCGTAGCTCTTCATTTGCTTTGCAAAACCAGAACCCATTTCTTTTAAAAAATCATATGAAAGTTTTATTTATAAGAATAAAAAAAAGGGGGGAAAGAACATTAAAGAAGTGACTTTAGTTCTTTATTGACATTACAAACTGATGCTTTCTCCTCTCTCTTTAAAGTTACGTGACATAATTCCCTTCTCTCCATATTCAACCCTTTTCAATCAACAGATCCAAAAATCTCCAGTTCACTTTTTCAATTTTCAGCCAAAGTCCATAAAGTTGCCAGACTTTTATAAAAGTACTTGTGTTATCCCTGATCCAATAGGTCGATTTCATCATTTCTGCAGATTCTGCCATAAGTGCCAAAAAAATCCGTTCTGGTTTCATCTGACCAGAGCCCACTTTGGATGGCCACTCTCACCTGGCAGGACCAGTCCTCTAACATCAGTCAACCCCAAAGCACTGAAAGGGACACTTTATCCTTCACCGCCCTCTGGGATCTCTGCTATTTCTGCTCTTATTTGGCTTGCAATAAAAGGCTTTGAGCTGCCCGCTCCCTTGTCTCTCTTCACTGCTTTGGCAGCTCCAGAACCGTCCCCTACACGAAAGAGGTGACCAGAATCCAGGATTTCACCATTGCTAAGCCCTTCCTTCAGCCCCACCACAGGCAGGCAAATCTGGGCTGCAAAAGTGTGAGGCGCAAGACTTCCTCTTCTCCAAAATAACTCCACCCCCCCCAGAGCGAGTCCAGCCTGCAAAATGTCCACATGACACCTTTGTGGAGCCCCAGACCTTTGGTACCACAGGCAGGCAGAGTCAGAGCTGGCTGTGTTAGAAAGAGGCTTTCCCGAGATGACCATTTCTGGCCAAAGATATTTCTGGAACAGATCTCATCGCCTGGGCAGGCCCAGTGACCTAACCATCATTTTTCTTAGCAATCGGACTTCTCGGCAATTACTCAGCCAACACGATGAGCCATCGCAGAATCAGGCGTGCCCCACCCAGATCCTGGTCATTGCCGGGTGATATTTTTAAGACTGTCCCAAGAGTCTTTACACGATTCTGTCTGTCCTCTTAAAACTTCCTTTTTTGACCAAACTACTTTTCAACTGTTATTGCCCGATTAGAAAACATGGAAAAGAGGAAAGGAGGCCTAAGCTAAAAGACATTAGCTTGCCCTTGGATATCAGGCACAAGCGTTTCTCACAAATTAGCTGAGTGCATGAGGGAGCAAGAAGGAACAGGAGACCATTGTAAGTCTCACAGGGTATTGTCAGAAAAGGTGCAGGGCAAATTTATCCAGAAGTGCCCTCTGCTATCAACCGTTCTTACTTATCCCAACACACTGCAGAGCAATCTCCCTGTGGCTTTGCTAGCCTCCATGCAAACACAATAGACAAAAACACCTCAGAAATCTGCTTGGTTCTCTTATGACAAAGGCCATGCTAATGAGCCTGTCACAAGCTGGTGATGAAGAATACACATAAAAGCAGAACAGGCCTCCTGAAGGAAAAAAGAACGGGTCAAACCTACCTACTTCCACAAGCCAGAATCAGCGCCCCATTAGTTTTGCATATATTTACGGCTTTTGCTTGACTAAAATTTCGATGAACAAGGGGCAAAATGAGAGATAACTTTGCCTGTTATTATTGGTTTGACGCTAGAGCTTGGGTCCCCAATGTAAGTATTTTGAGACATCTGCTTCCTGAGCTCCCTGCCTTAGCAAAATAATAATAATTCTTTCATTTATTGTAAAAAAAAAAGTATTTTGAAAATTGACCCGCTGCAAAGCAAATCACCAGCCTCCAGCAAAATTTGGCAGGAATGCTCTCAAAATCCCACACATGCTCCTGAATGCAAAACGTTTGGAGATTCCTGAACTGGGGAGACCTGTCACGTCCCTCGGCCATCAGCCATCGGTCCATGACCAACCAGGGGAGTTTTATTGCCCACGAGAACCATCAATGGTCAGTCAGGCACTGGACTTCAGCAATGGGAGTCTCTGTATTTTAGTAGCCATGAAGACACAAGAGATGGAGAAAGTTGGCATCTCTGCTTCCATGATTCCCTGCCTCTCTTGCAGGGAAATAAACGGTACCTGCTCGTTCCTTTTTTTCCCATCAAAGTTTTCAAATATTAGATGTGGCAGAAGCTTTCCATGGAGGGTCAGTTTGGTGTGGTGGTTGAGGCACCAGCCTAGAAATGTGGAGATGGTGAGTTTAAAGATACAAAGCAAGAACAAAGTAAAGAAATTATAGCTATCGGGCACTGAGCAGAATTCCACTTAATTAAATTCAGATAAAGATTAATTCTGCTTTTCCAGAGGTACTGCATTGCGCCTGTTTTGCCTGGACTTACTGGTTGTAGCCTCTACTCTGAAGCTGAGAAGCAGAGTTGTATTTCATTAATATTGATGATCATACACTTCAAGCCACCAAATTAACTCCAATTAACAAATTAAAAGTAATGGGTTTCTGCAGATGACACGCAGCACGCGGACAAAGTAGAAATCTGCAATACCCTGAGGGAATCCTCTCCAATTTTAAAGGGCCATCTCACAGACAGGAACAACTTAGTTTGGAAGTTATGCTAGTAGCAGACTGGCTCCAGAACAGCTATGCATCATCCCTCGGTGGGGCTCAAAGGGGCCATTTGTGGGAGATCACCAATAATTCTACTTCAAGGAGGGAGAATATGATAAAAGTGCACCAAAGAGGCATTTGGGTTTCCTTCGTTCAGTAAAACCAGAAGGTGGAGCAAACCAACCCTCACTGGTCAAGCAACCACACGCAGCCATTTCTCCCAAAGAAAGCCAAATTGTGCTTTTGAGTCATAATAAAGTCGTTGCACCCTCTTAACACCTTTCAAGAAGGGCGAGACTGCTTAATGGCAGGAAAGGTGACACCAATTAGTCTAAATTGATCTGGGGACGGAGTAGCTGGAAGGACTGTAAGTATGGGGAGGGTCTCAGAGGAGATCCAGGTATTAAGAACCTTCCCCAGCCGGCAGACCCCATTCTAGCTGCAACACATCCCACAGGTGGAGAAGAAACAGAGTCCTCTTGAAAATGGCGGCTGCCCTTTTCCTTAGCTCTTCTCTCCTAAAGCAATCTGGGGTTTTACTCTCTTAAGCCTCAGCTGGCCAGCAGTTAGGGGGGCCATTGCCAGACCCATCTTGGGGGCGGGGGGGCATAAATCAGGGAAGACTGTTCATCTATGCGCCTTCTTGTACTAAAGGCATCCCCTTTACTGAGGGGGCTGGAAAAGTCTAGGAATCAAGGAAGAGATGAGTCAAGGTGAGAAGCTCCAGTCCCTCTTTGATGGACTTTGGCTGCATTCACGTTTCAGGCAGAGCCACTGTGTTGTTACATCAAAGTGTTTCTCTACAACTCAAAGGTGGGTGGACTTCAACTCCCAGAATCCCCCAGCCAGCATAGAGTTGGGAATTGAAGGGCGCCCAGGTTGAGAAACACTGACGTAAAACAAATCTGAATTCTTCCCTTGTGTTCGGTCAAAACCATGTTTGCAAACACAGTAATTGGATTCAAACTACATGCAAAGTTAAAAATATAAAAGCTTCATTTTGGTTTAGTGTGTTATACAAAGCAAGCTATTGTTGGACTCCACCTTCCTGTCAGAACAGCGTATCAGGCAGCACAGACTGCATTCTTCTGCATGTTTTCGGAACTGATCGGTCCCTCCAAGGTGCTCACATTTTCCACAGCCTTAAAACTATTACATGATTGTTAACTGAAATACAATTGTCATATTTGTTCCTGAAACAATACGGCGCATGACTAAATCAAAATGACTTTTGACAACAGTTTTTAGGAATTTCCCAATCCGTGCAGAGAACGGCTGCCTTCAGCCCTCACTTCCTCGGCGAGGCTTCAAACTAGCTTCCTCTGGCCTCCCTGGTGCAACCTCAGGTTGACCGATCTCATCGGCAAGGATCGCCTCTCCACCAGATCCATTGGGAGGCAACTGGCCAGAACATTCGAAGCTTCCTCTCAGCCCCAAATTCCTGGAAGGAGCCAAGTAATCGCAGCTCTCTTTGGCGCAAGGCCAGCCTTCCAGGGGACCATTTGGGCTACGAACATGCAGATGACCACTGGATGGCACAAATAATCACCACTGCCCCTATTTTGTTACTACCATCTAGTGACCAATGGATTTCTGCTATGTATGAGTCCCACCCACCCCCAAATATGTCTTAGTGCCTCCTATGTCATGTTTTCCTGTCTCTGACTCAGCCTTCCATCCTTCCGAGGTGGGTAAAATGAGGACCCAGATTGTTGGGGGCAAGAGGCTGACTCTGTAAACAGCTCAGAGCCCTGCGAAGCGGTATAGAAGTCTAAGTGCCAGTGCTATCACAACTAATGTTCCAGGACAAGGGGAAGCACAAAATAATGTAGTCATTCTTTGAGCTATTTCAGCTTATTAGTTTTGTTCCAAAGCATTGATTCAGGTGACAGTTAAAAAAAATATTCTGAATGGGATCCAAAGCAGAGGTCTTCCCGTCCCTCTGGCTCTGTGTATAGAAAACTGTGGAAAAACTAGAAATCTAGAACAAAAAATCTAGTTTTCTAAAAAAAGAGAGAGAGAGAGAAAGGTAGGATAGACAGCATCACCACCAGATGGGTTTGTAACTGACTGACAAACCGTATTCAACGAGTAGCCCTTACTGGTACTACATCTACATGGAGGGATGTAAGCAGAGTGGTAATACATAGTTCTGTCTTAGGCCCAGCACTCTTCAATGTCTTCATAATAGATGAGGGAAGAAGAGGGGAAAACTCACCAAATTTGCAGGTGACACCAAACTGGCAGGACAAGCCAAAACCCCAGAAGACAAGCTCAAGATCCAAAAAGATCTTGACAGACTTGAACACTGGGCCGTATCCAACAACATGAAACTTAATGTAGAGAAAAGCAAGGTTTCACACCTAGGCAGGAAAAACAAGAGATTGCAAGTGTAGATTAGGCGAGATCTGGCTCAAAAACAGGAACCAGAGAAAGGGATCTTGGGGTCCTTGTGGACAATCCCTTAAACAGGAGCCAGCCGTGTGCGGAAGCAGCCAAAAAAGCGAATCCAGTCCTTGGTTGTAAAAACAGAGGCATAGAATCAAAATCACGTGAAGTATTAGTACCACACCTGCAATACCGCATCCAGTTTTGGTCATCACATTACAAAAAAAGAGGTTGAGACTTTGGAAAAAGTGCAAAGAAGAGCAACGAAGGGCCTGGAGACAAAAAACATATGAAAAACGGCTGCAGGATTTGGGTTTGGCTAGTCTAAAGAAAAGAAGAATTAGGGGCAACATGATAGCAGCATTCCAGTATTTTAGGGGCTGCCACAAAGAAGAGGGAGTCAAATTATGCTCCAAAGCATCCAAGGGCAGGACAAGAAACAATGGATGGAAACTAACCAAGGAGAGAAGCAACCTGGAATTAAGGGGAAACTTCCAAACAAGAGGACATTTAACCAGTGGAACTACTTGCCACCAGAAGTTGTGGGTGCTTCATCCCTGGAGGTTTTTAAGAGGAGACTGGACAGCCACTTATCTGGAAAGGTACAGGGTCACCTGCTTGAACAGGGGGACGGACTAGAAGACCTCCAAAGGTCCCTTCCAGCTCTCTTCTGATTGATTGATTGAAAAGTTTTATCAAAGGCTTGGAAATATTTATCAAAGGCTCATTTTGTTTTAAAATTCACAGCAAAGGAAGCCTAAGAAAGATGTTCCCCTTCTTCTCTTGAATATAGCAGCAAAAACAAGGCCTGAGGAACCTCATCTCCATTCTCTCCCTGCACATAAACAGGAACACACCTTTACTTTTAGAATTTGCTCCTTTCTCAAAAATGCCCACCACATTCTGAATAGATTTTCTTGTACAGAAGTTATCAACATCTTTATCTTGGGCTGACAGCGTTCAAACTTTCAGACCAGTGATGTAAAATAAATTCATTCCTTAATAAGCCCTGCAGGTTTTTTTAGCTTGGAGCCTTGGAATAAGGTTAAACGTTGCAAAGCACAGAGCCACCACCAGGTGGCAGAAACAAACTGGCTTTCTGACTCCCTTTGCTGTCATCTAGTGGACATCTTTTGTAAATCACAGCACTCCCAGCAGTGCTTTTTTTTTTTTTTTAAATAAATTTTATTAAGTTTTCAAATTTAAAAAAACAACATAAAACTTTATACCAGGTGTCCAACCTTGGCAACTTTAAGACTTGTGGACTTCAACTCCCAGAATTCCTCAGCCAGCTGGCTGAGGAATTCTGGGAGTTGAAGTCCACAAGTCTTAAAGTTGCCAAGGTTGGACACCCTGCTTTATACATTTGTTATCAACATCAAGAGATCTTTTGTATCTCCTTACATTTTTCAGTGCTTTACTAGCTTGGAGGCAGGAGCTGGCTTTTTCTTTTGACTCCCTTTTGGTCTGAGGACTAACTCCAGCCAGCTTGGGCTCTGCCTCGGAAGGGAGGAAGATCCTGCACTTTGGAGTGGGGGGGAGAGAGAGCGAGACAGTCTGTGCCTGAGAGCCACTATTCCCCTCCTTTTCCATTCAAGACCTTCCACAACATGATTCCAGTTTAATGGGCCAGAAAAGTCAGGCTGAGCCGCCCAGGAGCCAGTTCCCCATTTCCTTTGCTTCCCTTGCCTGCAGAGGATGGAAGGCCCTGGGGGGGGGGGGCTCTACCACCCCCCTGCCTCTCTGCCCTGCAGCCTCTGTCCTCCAGGGTGGGTGAGAAGCAGAAGGTAGGAGGAGGCCGAGAGGGGAAACGGGGTGACGGGGGAGATGATGAGAGGAGCCAGGAAAGCCAGCCAGGCTGCTGTTGGGGTCATCTGCTACTGCAGATCTGGGGCTCCATGCGGCCATAGAGATGTGTGTCCGGCCTACGAAGGTCCTGGGCCTCCCCGGGGCCAGAAAGGGGCAGGGCAACTTGCTGAAGGACAATGGAACAATTTAATCCCTTAAAAATTTAAAAATATTTATATTTTTGCCATTCACATTTCATTTGGTCCTTCCTTTGGCACCCTTCCTTTCATGACTCTATTCCACTATTCCTTTGATATTCGCGTCACTCTTGTCCCAGGCGAGTTGGCCACGACACGTTGGCCATGTTGCCATAGACCCTGCAGGGCACCGAAATCCTGTCAGGAAGAGGAAGACTGTAGCTGTAGCTGATTCGGAGGAGAAAATGGCTGGTCAAAAGCAGCATCCATGATCCAAACTCTGAACTTGTTTAAGGAGGGAATAACTTCACTGATCTCTCAGGGGACTTTTTAGGAGCAAGTCACTAAAGTGGAATTAGCTGCCTTTTGTCTCCCAGATACTGAGGAGTGGGGTTTTTGTGCAGAACCGTATCTGGATTCAGATTGTATCCAACCATTATTAAACACCGTTTGTTAAATTAGGCAAAAAATGGGAGGGATCCACATAACCAATTAAACCAGTTTATTAATCACAATTTTATTTTTTCTACCAATGTATTAGATATTAGCTCTCCCACAGTTCTGCACCATGTGTAAGTTGCACAAGCATTCCCTCCTCCTTCCATGTGATAAATAAAAGCATGAAAGATACTTCACAGAATTTACATTTGAATTAAAATATAGTGTGATTAATGAGATTACTCTGTAGTTGCAGTTTATCCATTTTCCTTCTGTCGCATTAACACTGATCTGGACCTGACTGGAGATTTCTGGGGCCCAAAGAAACCCTGGGCCTTCCAGCCTCCCATCGTGGACATTTGTAGCGTGTGAATGCAGCTGGTGGCCGAATGCCGGAAGAGGAGGAGCGGGGAAGGAAAGCGTGGCTCCTCCGTCACCCAAGACCTTCTCCAGAAAGGCCGCAGTGCCTTCCTGCACTTTGCGCTACATGAGAGGTTTCTGCTTCCATCTTGGGCACTAAATTTTTGCTTTTGCCTTTTCCTGATTTAAGAGCTCCTAGAAAAAAAAAGCCAGCTTGCATGCCGAACATGGAGACTGCAGTTTTAAAGCAACAACATCAGCTCTAGAGTAAAGCGGTTCCTGCAGAGAAGGACGAGCCACCAAGAGGCTCCTTCGCACAACAGCCACACTTATCCTTGAAGCAGAGGGAGGAGAAACCCTTGTGGCACTATCACTGCTGCACAGTTTTGCCCCTCCCTCAAGAGCCCAGCCTTTCCTTAGAGGGGACCAGCTGAACAGAGTCAACCTTAAAGGCAGCCTGGAGGAAACGAAACTCAGCAATGATTGTGGTGACGGGGTCTGCCCCCCTGCCTCCCCCCCCCCCCACTGCAGTCCATGGCAATCAGATCCTGGCTTGTTTTATTGACATTCAGCACCTCCTCCTCCTCCTCCTCCTCCTCCTCAGGGGCTTGAGATCAACAGGAGGCAGAAACTGAGCCAGGAGGAGAGTCGCCACCTGAAGGGTTTCCACAGCCTCCATACAGAATCCAGGAGCCTGAAGAGAAGGCCGAAGACGCCCCTCCCCTCTGATCCACAGAGGCAGATCAGCCCCTGGCCCCTTTCCCAAAGGGAGGCCAGGCGAGCCAAGGCACCGCTTAAGGGCACCCACAGGGGCCCCCCCAGCACCACAAGGCCCAGCCAGGCAGCTCAAGCAAAGTCTAAAGAGCTGCAGGCCTGGGGTTTCCTCCTTCTCCCCCCTCACACCTTCCTTCCTTGCAGCTGCCAAGCGGCTGCTGAAGAGGCTTCCGGCGCCCAGCTAGAGCCGTTCGGGGCAGCAGCCGGGCGCTTCCCGCACGAATCCAGAGCTGCTCCCTTTGCTAAGGAGCCACCTTGAAAAGGAAGCGGGGAGGATTCAGACAAGAGGCCCCTCCTGTTATTCAAAGGGGCTGCTCGGCTGGCACAAGTTTCCCTTCTTGTCCTGGCTGCTCCTGACCTTCTGCTTGGCTCCATCCAGGCTGCTGCATTTGGGGGTCTCTGCTCTCTGCCATTCTCCTCTGGTTTCTACAGGGAGCCGCTTAGCCCAAGGCTGCCCGCAAAGAGCCAAGCAGAAAGGAGGAGAGAGGCCGGCTCAATGGGCCTGCTTGGCCAAGGCCGGGAAGAAGCCGAGGAGGAGGCGCCCCTGAACCCACCTGCGAGGCGCCGTTGCCCGCCCTTCCCATGGCAAAGGGGTCGGGGGGAGCGGCAGGGGGGGTCAAGGAAGCCCAAGAGAACCGCCTCCTTGTCCCTCCTCTTCCCGGCCCCTGCCCCCCTTATCAAGCGGGGGGCTGGAGGGTTGGGGTCCCCGCGGGGCTCCCAGGCGGTTGGTTTGCCAAGCAGCGCCTGGAGAAGGGAGGCAGCCCCAGGCCGGCCATCCGGGCAGCAGCCGCTGCCTCTCCCAGGGGCCGGCAGAGCCGAGCCCGCCTCCAAGCCGTCTCCCAAGCGCGGCGGCGGCGGGGGGCAGAGCCGAGCCGGCCAAATAAGGCGCTCTCGGAGCCGCAGCGGCCGGGAAGGGCCCGCGGCGGCGGCGGCGTCATCCGGAGGAAGCGCCGCGTCACCCTTTCCTGCGAGCCTGGCGCGGGGCCGAGGGAGGCGGCGGCGCCCGGAGGAGCAGAGACGCCCCAGCCCAGAGCGCGGCGGAGGCTCGCGGGACGCTGCCGGGCGCAGATCCGCGGCCGCTTCCTTTGGGCAGCAGCCGCGTCGGCGGCGAGGCTTTGCTCGGGGCGCGGCTGCAGAGGAAGCCTGGCCGGGGGCGGCCGGGCGGGGGGAGGGAAAGGTGGGGAGGGGGCTCCACCAGGGACACCGACGGTCCCTTTGCGGGATTCATCCCGGCGGATTCCGGCTGGCCGAGTTCTCGGCGCGAACAAGGAACGGCTGCCTCAGAAAGAGCCAAATCCGCCGCTGGGGTGGTTGTTCCCGGTTGGAATGAGCGCTTCGCTTGCCAGCTCCATGGACCCCCGATTCCTTCCCCACCATCTGAATGAAAGGCCCAGCCCGCCAATGTCAGACCTCAGCCAGCCTCGGGTGCAAAAAACCAACCCAGGCGCTCGCGGCATGGAAAGGAGCCATTCGGCAAACGGAGCCCCCGGGCAGGAGCCTTAGGGAGCAACTCCAACGTAGATTGAGGACTGCTCCCCCCACCAAACACCCCTATCCGACATCATTGCCCAGATATCTGAGGATGACTGGTTGTTTTTTAAGTGAGTTGATATCCAAATAAGTATAGGCACAAAATGGAGCAAACACTTTCAGCTCCAAATACTGAATCAAGCAGCTGAACCAGCCTGCTAGGAAGAGGCAAGCCCCTCCCTGGGCAGGAGGACCCCACCCACCTACCCCCTCTGCCCTGGCAGCCACAGCCCCTGGATTGAAGCCCCTCCCCCTTCCTTACCATGCGTCACAGCTGCCATCTTGACTTTTTTGACCCCGCCCCGCCCAAGAGCCCTGGTGGCACCTTAGCCTGGTCTGCACAAGGAATTTGGAGGGCAGCCTTGTGAACTACCTCAGGAGGTCGAGAGCAAGGCTTCGCTGGAAAAAAACTGAACTTCAACTTTAAAAAAAAAAAAGGATTTGAAAGCTGCTCAGATATGAGAGTTAAAGACAGTTTTGCTACTCTCAGCAATTTGGAAATAGGAGCCGATGGGCCCACCCAGTCGAGTTCCCAAGCGTGTTGGCAGCCTCCCCCATCCTGCCAGTTCAAGCCATTCCATGCTTAAGACTTTTGCTGCTTTTCATCATCACTCTCCAACTTCCTAGTCCGTCTTATCTGGTGCCAGGTAGAAAAATTCCCTGCCTCTTCCTGACCAGCTCTTGTTCCACCAAATAAAAGCATTCACTATTGAAATTCCTTTCAAAGCAGGAGGGGGGGGAGCAAACCCCATCGGGGAGGGGGATGTTGCACCTACTCAGTGACCAGGTGACCCAGCAGCAACACCACCTAGATGTTGCTAATGGAGGTGGGTGGGTTCCTGTGGTCTCCTGGGCTTCTCTCACTTCCTTCCATCCATCCTCTCAAGAGCAGATCTCAGAGGAGGGGAACACTCCCCCCACACAAACACACAGAGGACCCTTTCTCAGAGATACGAAGGCTCTCTGGCCTTCAGGAGTTTTGGGGGAGAGGGCTACTTTCTGGAAACACCTGGAGGAAAGTCCACTCAGTTTATCGCCTCAGGTGGTCACTAACATGAAGAGGAACTCTGCAAGGCCAGTGACTAAAACCGGCTTCACGGGCATTAAAACAATGCCAGCCGTTTGCTTACGGCACGTAGTTCGGACTGACTCCTCTTTTATTGGCTTTTGTGTTTCTGCCATGGATTTCAGGTCCTGTGTGACCATTCTACAAGCATAACTTGAGGGAGTAAATAAGGTGGCTGCAGTACAGACAGACCCTTCACAATGGGCTCCCATCCCTAGAACCTTCAGCCCGCCCCGGGGGGGGGGAAAAGTGCCTTTGCACAAAGACACACAACCCACTTTTCCAGCTGGCAAGTGAGACAACCTGGTGCAACTGGTGAACGTCCTTCGGCTGCATTTTGCATTCTCTTCCTCCCCAATTCTCTGGAAGCTGTAAAAGCACCCAAGGACCAAGGCAGGCAGCCAGCAGCACCTGGCAAAGGAGAGGCCTCTAAGCCAGCATTTATTAACAGGCTGTAAACAAAGAGGGTTGCGCCAAGATATTTAGGAGGCGTTTTGATCTGCCATTTTTAATAGATTGGTTAATACTTTATATACTGCGTTCTCTGTTTAAATTGTTTTGTCCTTCCGAGAGCAAGCACTTATTTGAAGGGTGGGCCTCTTCCATTTTTTTTTCCTGTCCCTTTTTTGTGACCTGTTCCCTAAAACTCACCATCCCAATTTGCAGAATTTGGGATGGAAAGACCCCAAAAAGCCCATTGGTCTTAAACTAAGCAATTGTATTTAATTAGCCAAAACAAAATCCTGCAGATACCCCACAAAAGAGGGGGGGGGAAATCAGTCCTGCCCTCACAATCTCCCGGCCTCCCCCCAGCCCTTCAGGTGCATGTGCCGCTTGGGCAGTTCCCTGCTCTCCCCTCCCCACCTGACCTTGGAGGGCAGTCTTGGCCTTGCTACCCCCTCCAGCTGAGCCCCCCGTGTTACTTTGGCCGCCATTGCTAATCATGAATTTGAGAGGGGGGGGGGGCATGCAAATTGAAGAAATAAACCATCAGAGCTTTTCAACACAGATAAACAAGGGCTCTTAACGGTTAGTTTCAGTCCAATTTTATTCAAAGGTCAACTTCAGGGAACTGGTGAATATTTAAGTTCTGGATTTTCTCCATAGTTTTGTACCTAGCGATTTGGTTCAATGGGACAAATCTGTGGCCCATGTGGGGACTGAGCCCAGAGCAGATCTCTGGCGAGGTTGTGCCCAGGCCAGTGCCCAGGCGTCCCAGTGGGGCTCCCATCCCTTTGGCTGCAGGTTAACTCATGAGGGTCGAGGAAGATAAATGCCCCCCCCCCAAGGCAGACTAATTCAAAGCCCAAGTCTTCTTCAGATTTATTCAGTTATTCCGATATTGAAACTAAGGGTCCTTTCTTAGCCTCTGACCAACCTGCCTCAAGGCTGGATTCCAAAGAACAGAAAAGGAAGCTAAACTTCATTTAAATATACTGTAAGTAAATTAAGCAATAAGCCAGTTAAAAGCCAGTTTAGTGTAGTGATTAAGGCACAAGGCTTAGGAGTCAGGAGAGGGTAACTTCTAGCCCCATATTTACCACAAAGCCAGTTGGGTGATCTTGGGCCAGTCCCTTTTGTCTCAGCCCTGGAAAGCAAGCAATGGCAAACTACTTTTGAAAAATCTTGCCCAAAAAATCTGCAAGGACTTGTCCAGGCAGTCTCTGAGTTCAGGCACAACCGAACGGAAGTAAATTTGATCACTTTCCATTTATTTAGCAATTTCCCCTTCTTATGGTGAAAATGGCACGACTGCAGCAGTTTCTGGAGGGATCTCCAAACCCATTTGGGGAGGGGGGAGGCTGCGTTTTATGCCACTGGTGGGTATTGTATGATTCAGAGATCTTCACCACGCCAAGGGAGCCATGTTAAGTAATAAACACAAAGAGCCGAAATCCTTTTTAATAAAAACCAAGCCGCTCTTGGTGCTAAAATAAAAAGAGGAAACACACTTGCCACATTGTGGGCAACATCCTGCAAGGGAAGGATATTGGTGAGGTGGCGGCGTGAGAATTCAAGAGGCCTAGCAAGCAAGGAAGCTCTAACTCCCTTCATGAAAAATCAGAAACCGAGAAAGTTCTTCCTTCCCTGCGCAAATCGTTTGTTTAAAAAAATGAACAGGGAAGAGAAGAAGATGGAAAGGACGCCTGTTGAGGTCCTCCAAAGTGGGATTTAATTATAGCACAGTCACCTTTGGAGAAGTTCCTTGCGTCCTTTTCAGTCTCCTTTTCCTTGTTTTTTTTTTTCCTTGATAATCACAGTAACACAACAGAATGCTTAGTAAATTAGCAGAGGAAGCATAAAAAAGAGCAGGTCTTTAGTAAAAATGTAATGAACTGGCACAAATAAAAGGAACGTTTTGTTTCTGGCAGCGGCTAGTAAAATGCTTCCAAGATATGAAATAGTAGAATATGAAAGGCAGCAGACAGAACAGTTCATATATTCCTTTTTGCCATAATCACTCAGTTTTTTTCCCTTAAAAGGGAAGATGATCTTCCCAACCCACTTTATAACCACAACCACTGAGCACATTTCAAAAGGCAAAGTCAATTCCTAAGCATTTCTGACATTGCAAGGTATAGAACACTCTTCCAAAGCCTTAAAAGTGAGCCATCCGGAATATTTTTTTTTTCACTTTCTTGAGCAGAAGCTGGACTTCTCCAAGAGCCTCTTTTCTCCTCCCCCACCCCCATTCTGCTAGCAAACGAGGTGGCCTGTGTCGCTTTCAAGGAAGAGTCCGACACTGAATGGAGCCCAGACAACAAGCAGTGAGCAGCACCAACCTACAGCATCTGTGTGGGCATGGCATGATTGTGATTCCATTCATGGCTGGCAGCTTTCTTGGCTACTTTTCATGCATCAATGTACTGGAGCAGCCCAAACTGCAATTCAACAAAGGCATGGATAACTGTTGCCAAGTTCTGTCCATGTGCTCCCCAGCTTTCATCTGAAAACTGTCATAGGGCACTTCTAGGAAGCCCCCCCCCCCCCCCGAATACTTCCAGAGAAGTTGCGTTTCTCGACTGAATTCCAGCCCTTAGCCACTTTTCCTTACAGAAATTTGAATTCCTGGCTTGTCTGGCTTTAATTTCAGCTTGTTCACCCTCGTCCCATATACTACTGAACTGAAGCAACATCTGAGGCCAATTTGCTTGGGGTTAATGACAAGAAGCAATAAAACTACCATTATTGAAATGCTGATGAAAACTCACAGCAAAGCTCCAGCTGATTTCTTTTGCATTGCTGGCAAATATGGGAGCAAGATGGACCCCACAGGGCACTCCAGGCTAACAGCCATGCTGTCAAGCAAGGAAACCAGCCCCTTCCACTCTCCGGCACGTAATAAGCCATCAACTGCTGCCGGGGCCTTCAGAGTAACATATCTATGCTCCAATCTTCCTGGCATAAAAGTCCAGTGACTTAGTCTCACATCCTGACCAAAAGCAGGGCTGAAATGGACTAGATAACTCTAGATGTAACTAGGATATATTTCTCAGGAAGTCTTCACCATCTTGATCTCTGTGGTCAAGAATGAAATATTTGCGCTGGTCAATAATTCCAGGAGTCGTGCAATTCCAGCCATCAAACCTTGATATGAAGGACTCTTTTATTTTACTGGGCCAATTCAGGGTTTATAACTTATGGTCTTATAACTTGGCTCTTTTAAACAATAAGGAACAAAGCCTACTTCTATTTTTTTTTTTTAAAGAATTATCCTAACCTAAAAAGAACAACTAACCTTAATGTTTATGAAAGTATCCAACATACAAATATACAGAGATGTAAATCAGGCACGAGTATCCTCAATGGCTATGGAGATTCTCAGTCATCCAGGTTATGACTGTCCCAAAGATGCTTTTTCAAAAGGCAATTGGACTTTTGAAGATGCTTCTCATCCAAGAAAGTTCTTCAATTCTGAAGAAGCTTTTTGGATGAGAAGTAAAATGTCTTCAAGGAAAAACGAAGCCCACTTGCCTTTTGAAATAGCACCAATTGGGACAAGTATCCTCCATGCCTCTGGAGGGAATGCCTGGCCTGAGGAAAGTGTCAATAAATGGATTTCAGGCCTGGCTGCTTTCTTTAGCCATCCTCTAGGAGTTGGAAAGCACTAAGTGCGACTGTCTACAAAGCTGTACAGGAACACCACACTTCTGCTCTGCTCAGAAGCCAACTCTCGGATTGGGATGGTCTATTTTGAGGTCAGGAGAAGAAATGGTCTCAAAGACTTAATTCTGAAGGTTGTTCACAAATGTTCAAGGCACCAAAAGTTTTAGGAAAGATAGTTTACCTGTTCAACCCCCAAGGCCCTGGTTTTGATTTCTAATGAGGCAAAATGAAGATATTGTATCGCAAGACTGCTTCACTCTTATAAGTTATTTGACTATTACAGAAATCAAACAAACATACCGAATGCAAACCAGAGGTACAGAAATAGCCTGACAAGAAGTAATCAAAGTACTGGCATAATAAATAGTTTAATTCCATTTTCTATCAAATTAGTTTTATTTCTGATGACAGCTTCATTTTGGCCCTGCCCACTTTCTAGATTATGTTGGGCAAACAGACCTGGGCTGCAAAAGTCCAAGCAACCATGAGAAGCAACACAGGGATACAAGAAACGGGGGAGCTTTAACAGCCACCGAGGGCTCATTTCTGCGGCTTTGCAGGGCAGGAATGTGTCTGTCCCCCCCACAAGCATTGGAAAGAAGTTGCACATTCCTGCTGTAATCTCCCAGAAGATAAGGACCCTGAGTCACCAAGGCCTTCAGATTGCTCCAGTAAGCGAGTAAGGAATCGCGCGAATACCCTAAGGCCGGGGGGCGGGGGGGGGGAGCCTCTGGATGGCCCTCAGACCTATAAACCCTTCCCACAGCAAGATTTTAATGAGACAAAAAGAGGGATCACAAATTGATTCAAATTAATTTGAATAAACCACATTCAGGTTTTCTCTTGGAGCAGAACCCCTTTGTGCCAGTCACACACACCCCTCAGCCCAGCCCACTTCACAGGGTTGTTGCAGAGAAACTAGGAGAAAGAAGGAGTGAGTATTAGGTTTCCTGCCTTGGGTTATTTATAAACATAATAAAGGTGGGATTAAAAAATAAAAAAAAAACCCTAAGACTTAATTGAATAACATAAAAAATAAATAACACCCAAGTACAGATTTCTGGCTGGGAAAAGGGGCCCATCTCAGACCATGGGGGTAATTCTGGCACACTTAAAACAAGACATACTTTTCACTGAAGACATACTTTTGCCTTAACAAGGCTAAATGTGCATTCTTAGTTTGTCATTTACAGCAGAGGCCTCCAACCTTGGCAACTTTAAGACCTGTGGACTTCAACTCCCAGAATTCCTCAGCCAGCTTTGCTGGCTGAGGAATTCTGGGAGTTGAAGTCCACAGGTCTTAAAGTTGCCAAGGTTGGAGACCTCTGATTTACAGTACTTTCAAGCACAAAGACACTGTTTCTCAATCTTGGCAACTTTAAGACTTCAACTCCCAGAATCCCTCAGGCAACATGGCTGCCTGGCCAGCTGGGGAATTCCGAGAGCTGAAAAAACCCACACTTCTTCAAGTTGTCAAAGTTGACAAACTCTGCACTAACAGAGCCCAGGAATTCTGCCTTTGTTTACATTTTTTACTAATTTTTAATATTTAATATTAATTTTTTTAATCATCAGATCGGACAAAATAGTTTCTATCCAATAGTTTCTAACTGACCCAGGCGCTGTGGGAATCTGAGGAAATCGGCCCCCAGGAATTCACCTGGCAACCAGCACACGTTTCCTCAGGTCATAAGTGGTGGCCAGAAGGCACCACGGCTGCGGATGAGCCCTGCCCAAAGGACTCCAGCTAGGAATTTGGCTAGGGAGGCTGGATGCAGGGACAGCCTCCTGGATTTGTTCCCCAGATCCACCTTCAAGCTATGGAATCACAGCCGCAGGTGGCTGCCAATGCACCCAAGGCCTGAAAATGCAGATGGGCTGCTGGTGGCCCCAGGCCTGGGGGGAGGGGCAGAAGGGAGGCGGCCTCTGAAGGGAACAGGAAGAGAAGGGAGGGGGTGGTTACGACATCCCAGGGAAGGCCTGCAAACCCCACAGTGGTGCTAGCCTGCCGGGTCAGAAAAAGCCCCCTAGGAACAAAAGCAGCCTTTTGGCTTCTTTCTTTCTTTCTAAAAATGGCAGGGCTTTAAAAAAAAAAAAAATGAAGGAAAGCAAAGCTGCAGCTCCATCTCATTTCAAAGGTTATACCACTCAAGTATCAAATACCCCATCTCTCTTTAAAGAAGCCATTGTACAACCCAAGAAGGAAGAAGTTAAAGAGAATCGAACTGATCTCTCGCCAGCAGTTGGGGGTGGGGTGGAATCCACTCACAATACCCTTAGTATTTTAAGGAAGCTATGCGTTGCATTTCCCCCACCCCCCCCCCCATCTACGCCACTTTGAAAAATGCTCTCCTGTTGTGAGCTAATGAAAGGCGCCTCCGATTTTGCTCCTTAAAAGTTTTCGGCTAGAAAATAAACCAGGATCGTCCCTTGGAATCTTTTCCGCTAAAATCTTCCTGTTTTTCTCCCCCAAAAGGAAGTCAAGTACAGACTTGACACTCTCAGCACTGAGCACACCTCACCTCCCTTAGCCAAGGAAGCCGTCCCAGTCAAGCTCAGACAAGGGCCCGCAGCAGCTCCAAACTCATTCGCCAGCTCCAAACTAACATGTTCTCGGCACAGCGAAGACCTGAAAGGAGCCCAGCTCAAAACTTTCCTTCCAAAGCCAGAAGTCAGAAAGATGTAGCTCATTACAGCTTATGTCAGCTGTGTATATTTCTGTGATCACAGGGAAAATTCTGAAATTCCATTTTGAAAGACACAAGGAAGAATAAAAGATACGGAAGAAGCTCTCCAAAGCCATTGGCCCTGGTCCAAGATAAGGCAGCAAAACCAGACCAACCACAAATGCGATTAGCAAACCGGGGAGCTCCATCAGTCCCCCAAAACAAGATGCCTCCAGTCTCCAGAGGCATTAGCCGCGTGCTGCTCCCCCTGCTGTGAACCCCACAACTGTAGCTGTGAGCTCTGGTTTGCTCCTGGCTTGGCATCAACAGGTTCTCCTGCAGGGCTGGATCTCTCTGCACCATTTGACTTATTTTTAACTTAAAAGAATATTACAAAAACAACACAAGTTAATAAGCCAGCCTCCAAGGGCATTCTTCAAAAATAAACCTGGCTGCATTTGGGAGGGTGCCAACCAATCCCATGCAAAGATGCAGGTAAGGCAGGTGAGCGAGAGCATCCCAGAAGGGGTGGCAGAGCATCTGTCAGGCACTGCTGCCGTCTGCTGCTAAAGGACCAGTTTGTAAACAGCTGCGCCCACATAGCAGCCCTTCTTATGAGCAGCCACAGTGAACCAGTGACATTGGTCAAAAGTGCAAAGCTCTCTAGCCACAAGTTACCTTGCCCCGTAACTAGCGCTTGGGTCCCTGGGACTGGCACCCCAGTCCCTCAGGTGCCCTGGCCTCCACCTTTCCACAGGGATCCAACTATCGTTCTTGTCAAGGTCAAGAGTCCCAGGTGCTCGTATCTTGCCATGGTGTGTCAGAAGGAAAAGAGGGGCAAAGACACATGGACTAGGAGCGGCCAGATAAGAGGACACAACCTGTGGCTGGGTGGGGCAAGAGGAACCTCTTCAAGACCACAGGCTGCAGCATTGTACTTTCAAATTCTGTTTATGTAGCTGTACCATAAAGCAGAATTAATCTTATTGGTCATATTCCCTGTCTGGTCCATCTGGAAAGGCTGACGCCTCCGGACAAAACCCGCTGTGGTTCGAGGGAATTGCTTAAGTTTCAGACTTGGGGGGGGGTCCACGATACTGGACTGCAGATCCCTTAGACCGGACCAGGGCCTTGTACAGCCCCAGGGCCACATCTGGCCCGGTCTAGGCTGTCCCGGTCTGGCCCATGTGAGATCACTTGGAAATTAGAAACCAAATGGAAATAGTACCATGCACGCAATGCAACTAGGTTGCTCCCGCCCCCCGCAACTATTTTTCCATTTACACATGTCCTGCGTGCGTGTGTGCGTGCCTACACACCTCCAGTTCTATTGGTTCAGCCCTCCACAACAGCCCCAGTTTGTCATGTTGGCTCCTTGGGAAAATTGCCCCTCCCCCTTAAGAGCAGCCATTGCTGCTACTGAGAGTAGGTGCAGCTTTGGCTTCTCTGCAACAGAGGAGGGACTTGCTCAGCTTTCTGGATTCCCAAAGAAGCTGAGGCTGCGAGAAGCCAGAGGCCGGCTGGCCGGAGGCTCTTCCACCAGGGTCCTTTTGCACCAGGAGACAGGGAACCCTGCACACAGGCCTGGCAGGAAGAAGGCCCGCCACCTCCAGGCCAAGGGGGCTCAGAGGGCAACCGCTGGGCGAGGCCTCTGGCTGAAATCCTGCAGGGCTCAGGCTCTGCCCCAAGGAGACGACCGGCCTTTCCCCACCCAGGCAACGCTTCTGGGAGAAAGGCAGGCATGAGCGACTGAAATGCAGCCAAAGCCACAGACCAGGCTGGCCAGACACTATGGCGGGCGGGTCCTGCTGGCTGGGGGATTCTGGGGGTTGAAGTCCCTACAGCTTGAAGTTGCCAAGGTTGAGAAACGCTGCGGCGCAGGCAACGGAAGCCCCATCTAGGGAATGGGAAGCTGTTCTTCCTTCATAAAAAACCACGCCGCCTCAAACGGGCCCTCCCAGCTGAGGCAGCGCCGGCCACCCGCCGCTGGATCCCAGCCCTGAGCAACAGCGGCAGGCCCGGACTGGCCATTGGCGCCCGAAACGAACCTGGGCTCTTACTCGACGGGCGGGAGGCAGCGGGTCGAGCCTGCAGAAGCGCCCCCTTTGCTGCCTTTCCTGCGTGGACGCCTCTGGGCCTCACGTGGGCAAATGGCCACGCGGGGGAAATTCTGCCCTTGCTCCAACTCTCGCCCGCAGCTGCCGCCCCTCCGCCTGAAGGGCGGGAAAGCTTCGGCGGGGCCCGGCCGGCCTCTGCCTTCCTCCGCCTCTCAACAGCCGCGGCATCCTCCTGCCAGCCGCAGCGCAACCGGCGATGCTCCGCGGGGCCTTCCCCCCGCGGCCGCCTGCCCGCCGGAGGATGGAGGCCGGCCAGGCGCGGGGTCCGGAGAGGCTGGGCTTGCCTCGCCCTTTCCAGCCGGCGGGAGTGAGGCCCGCTTTCTCTCAGGCGCGGCACCAGCATCCGGCCCGCCCGCTGCCCCCGAGGAGGAGGAGGAGGAAAGCGGGCCTGCGCAAAGCTGCCGAGCCCACCGCACCTCCTTGGGCTCCTTCCCGCCCGACGGTAGCCCGGTGCTCCGACCCGGTTGCCACGGCCGGCCCTGAGGTCAGCGGGCGACTCCCGCCCATCGCCGCCTGGGTCCCGGCTTCCTCGCCGCCGGGCCTCCCGCGGGAGTTTCCGCCGCGCCGAGCGCTCTCCTCGGGCGGGGCCCGCCCGGCGCAGTGGCCGAGGCTGCCGGTAGCGCCACCAGAGACGGTCCCGGCTCGCTCCGAGGCCGAGGGGCTCAGCACCTCCCCAGCGGCCGTGGGCGGAAGCGGCGAGCGCGTGGGCGGAGGGCCGGCGCGCTGGCCTGGGCCCCTTCCCGCGAACGACGGCCCCATTCACCGGCGGGGCGAGACCTCCGGCCCCCACCCAGATGCCCGGTGCAAGGAAGGTCCGCGTTAGGAGTGGAGACCCCTCGGCGCTGCCTCCCCGGGAGACGCCCTTCCGCTCCGCGCACTCGGGCAGCCGCGATGCGACGCCGCCGCAGGAGAAGGGGCGCCTCCGGCCCGCGGCCTCCCCTGCCCTCCCCTCCCCCGTACCGTTTTCGGCATGGTGCCGGCGGGCTGGGCGTCCTGGGGCTGCGGGCGTCTCGGCTGGGAGCTGTGCTGGGCGGCGGGAGTGACTCGTCGGCAGGCTAAGAGCCTCGGCCAAGCGCACCGCCTTTATTCGGGGCCGGCACTCTGCAGCCCCCGCCCCGACGCTCCTGCCGCTCTCCCGCCCTTCCCGGGCGGGTCTCGCGCCCTCCCGCCCTGGGGCTTCCCGGCTCGGCGCCCCGTGCGAAGGCCGTCCGGTGCGTGGCCTAGGAGGCGGGCGGGGGAGCAAGCCGGGCGGGGGCTCGGCGGGCGCTCCCAGCATCGCTCCCGGCCCGAAAAGGAAACGCCGCTCGGGAGCATCTGGTGCGGCACCGGCGGGCTCGGCGCTGCGATGGAGGCGCGTCGCTTTCGCTCTGTCGCTCTTCCCCCTCCCGGCGGGCGGCGAAGGCTCTTGGGCCTCTGGAGAGCGACCCGAATGTCCAGGGCCCCCCAGGCCGCCTGCCAGACGTGGGCTGCCCGGGGCGCTGAGTGCGGCCCCGCGTCCTCGCCCCAGCCCCAGGTCAGCGCGCCCAACACGGGACACCGACCGGGAGGCTTCCGAGCGGGGCTTCCCTTGCAGCTGTTGCCCGACGACCCTTGGGAACGTTTCTGCGTCGGGTCGCTGCTGCCATTCCTCTTGGCTCGGCCACGGCCCCTGTATTGTGTGAAGGCAGAAAGATTCCTCCCATGCTGTTCTCCTGCCCAGGAAGCTTGCTTGCAGGTTGCACCCATGATCCTGACGACGTGCTCCCTTTTCTCCATACACACCAACAATCAAGGTGACTCCCAACAACCGAGTAATCCATCCGGCTGGTGCAGAACGGCTGGTGGGCGCCTGCCACCGTCCTGAATCCTGGACTGTTGGGCCAAGGGAGCCTCCTTGGCAGCCCCTCCGTTGTCCGAGGCAGGGGAGAAGACCCCTCAGGCGGTGCCCAGCAGCTGCTGAGTCTTGGGCGGGCATCTTCCTCAATGGCTGGACACTGAGTTGTCCCTGCATTCCCTCAGTCAGCCTAGTCTAAACTAATGTAGCTTCACACAAGTGCAAATCTATCTGCTCAAGCATTTTGCACAAATCCAGCCTAACAGTTTCACCCAACATTCCCATTTATTTCTGAAAGGAAAAGGGATATTTTCCAAAAACATTCCTGGACCATAGTTCATATTATAGAGAATCCTTCCATACAACCTCCCTAGATTTTTTTTATTGAGGCTTTTTTCTCCTCCTGAAACAAAGTATCCGTGGATGATTTGCCACAATGTTTCTCAAGGTGCTGTGCAGAACACACTGGGCAGCAAGTGTCCAGGCACCTAGGAGGACTTCAGTTCCCAGAATTCCCCAGCCAGCCTTGCTGGGAACTGCTTTGACTATAGAGTTCTATCCTGCCTTTATTACCGTTTTTATTACTCAAAGCGAACATATTTCCTCCTCCTGTTTTCCCCACAACCACAGTCCTGTAAGGTGAGTTTGTCTCAGCGAGAGAGAGGCCCAAAGTCACCCAGCCTGCTTTCATGCTTCATAGGCAGGACTAGAACTCCCAATTGCCTGGTTTCTAGGTCAGCTCTAATAGGCAACCATTCTGACAATGCGCTCTGACACCCAGTTGCTCTCCCTCATTTTAAAGCAGGTGGGTGTCTCCATACTCTGAATTCCAAATCGAAATTATTTGTTGCGCTATTTGATTTTTCATTTTTACTTTTTATCCATTTAACTACTTATTCATATAAGAGCCATGGTGGTGCAGTGATTCGAATGCAGTATTGCAGGCTGACTTTGCCCACTGTCAGGAGTTTGATCCTGAGGGGCTCCAGGTTGACTCAGTCGTCCATCTTTCTGAGGTCAGTAAAATGAGGACCCGGATTATTTAGGGCAAAAGGCTGACTCTGTAAACTGCCCAGGGCTGTAAAGGACTATAGCACAGTATATCAATCTAAGTGCTACGGTTATAAGCCTCTCTTGATACAGGATTTCTCAAAGGTGTTTGATTGTCAGCATAATATATGAATGCTTCATAAATAAATCTACTGACATATAAAGTGAGATAAGCATTTCATAAGCCATGTGCACAGGATTTTCTTTCATTCTTTCTTGCCTTTTTTATTTTTACTTAAGGTGGCAAACTTATTCAACACCTCTTCATCCTCTTCTTTTCCCCACAACATCCCTGTGAGGTGGGTTGGGCTGAGAGAGGGTAACTGGCCCAAAGGCACCCAGCCAGCTTTCACGCGTAACTCCTCAGGCTCTTGTTATCCTTTTGGTTTTTGGTGAATTTATCTTTCATAACACTTTCTGCCAGGTCTCACTGATCAGCCCGTGTTTTCCTAATGCTGGGCCATTCTGAGAAGAACTTTTTTTTCAAGCTTTCTCAAAAAGAGCCTGAGAACAAGTTTGAAAGGAAGTTATTCAGTTCACGTTGCACTTCTAAAAACACAGGACTGGGTCCTTTCTGGGGGGGGGGGGGGCTGTTTTCCGCTTTATGGCCTCTTCATTTCAACATCCCTTCTAAGCATTGCCCTGCTTTTAAAACAAGGTCACTGAGGGTGGGAGTGAGAGAGAACCGGAGGGTCGCCCAGCAGGGTGGGCTCAGGGGCACAGCAGTGCCAGGCCTCTCTCTGCAGGACCTTCCCCCCCCCCCCTCCTCCCTGCCTCGCCAGCAGTCGGGTCAAGCGCTTGGAGTCAGGAAGGCGTGGCAGCTGCAGGGCTCCTTGCAGGCAAGGGATACCAGCCCTTTGGCCCCTTCTGGAGAGCTTCCCCTTCCACGCTGCCCATCAGGCTGGCTGGCCCCCAGGCCATCCCCTGCCACCACTTGTGCACACACTAGGGAGCGGAACAGCTGGGTTCAAGACACACCGTGGGAGGGGGAGGCTAAAGCCCAAGGCAGCACATTTCAGCTTCCGGTGGGAGGTGACCGTGCCCGTCTGCCTCTGTCCCTGGAAAAAGCCCGGCCTGGTTCAGCAGGTGGAGGGCCCAGCAGCCATGAGAAGGGACCCCCTCTCTGAATGGCTGGTCTGAAAGGGGCTGCACTCTGTACAGGGTCTTCCCTTGGGTGGGTCCAGCCCTGTGTAAACGATGCCAACATCCAGCTTGTAGCCACGCTCGGCAGCTGCCCGAGGAAGAGTTCTGACAAAAGCTTGCATGGTCTTCCTCTCAGCGATGCTAGATTAGCCATGGCAGCTGTGCCCCAGAATAGCTGAACATTGGAAGAACATTGGTGGCCGATCCCCCTTATGTCCACTATCTGTAACATCCAAATGCCCAACAAAAGCCTTCCTTAGGCTGAGCTCTGTTGGCCAAACTCTTATTGCATCTTGAGAGTTCAGCAGACGTCTCTCCAAAGGGGACTCGGGGCTGCAGACAGGAGATCTTTGCTAAAGAAGGCTGCCAGCTGGGAGGGAGGGAGGGAGGGAGGGAAGGAAACATCTGTAATGCAAAGTTCTGCAAAAGATGGTTTCCGGAGTCCACAGGTAATTAAAAAGGCCCAGCAAAAATAAAACTGGGCTTTTGTCTTGCAGTGGTCAGTTTGGGAGGATTCAACGTGGCCTCACAGAAGATCCTTGGTTCTTCTTTCCATCCAAAACTTGCCTCAATTCATTTCATCAAAATCTATTTTTAAAAAAACTAAAAATAACCTGGGTGTTGCCAGCTGCTGTTCAGCCACCACAAGCTTTGTGAAAGCCTGAGAGTGCCAGACTCCGTTCCCAAGGTCTAGAAGGTTGCCAGTTCCTCCCTTTTCGGCGAAGATGAAGATGGAGGAATGGGGAAAGGGGTGGATTGGATCCAAGCGGTCCCCGGCTCAACCCTGCAGCCCGCTGACCCAGGTCCTCTGTATTCCAGCCAGCCTCGGGGGAGGGGGGGGTTGTGAAGATAGCCAGGGGGAGTCGATGCTTCCCAGAAGGAAGACGAAGGACCCAAATGGACCTCACTCCTTTATTCTGCCTAAGGGACGCTCCGTTCGGCTCCAGCAACGCTTCCAGTGCTGCTCGTTGAGATGGGTTGGGAGTGAGAACACAGCCTCAGACCAAGTGGGATCTCTAGGAGGTGCAGCCCCAACAGAGCACTATTCATGCCCAGCTGGTCACCTCTCAGCTGGGCTACCGCAGGGCCCTCTACTTGGGGCTGCCGTTGAAGACTACGCAGAAGCTTAAACTGGTCAAGAGTGGCGTATCACGGACATCTTGTAGGCCCACGTGACAGCTCTGCTTTGCAAGCTGTGCTGGTTGTCAGTTTGCTTCCAGATACGATTCCTGTCAGCCTTCAAGAATCTTTCGTCTGCTTGTCTTTCCGGCTGCCATAGTAACGGCGGGAGGGAGGATAAATTGGGCTTGGGGGGGGGAGAGAGTGCTGGAGGCTTGAGTTGGTGAAATGTAAAACTTGGGAAAACTTTCTTGTTTATGCTCACTTGCTTACTGCTGCCGCTTACTGGATCTTATCTATCCAGGCCAAGGTCAGTGGCCGGATGTCTGAAACACCACCTGAAGATGCCCCACATGACGTCATGCACATCTCAGATTGGGTGTCCAGTTTGAACTGTTGTGGGTGGGAACGTTGCCATAACTTTGTATATGTGATTTTCTCGCCTCAGATCTCGAATTCTTTTGATGCTGCCACTTTTGATTTCCACTAAAAGTCCTTTTCTCTAGAACAGGGGTGGGCAAACTACGGCCCGCGGGCCACATCCGGCCCGTTGGTCTGTCCAATCCGGCCCGCCCCTGAAAAAAAATCGCTGGGCATGGCGTATTGCCCTGTGCCGCATGGCCCCCAAAGCTGCAAAACAGTGCAGAGCGCTCTCGGGGTAGGAAAGAAAAGAACTTTGCAAAGGCCTCGGCTGGGAGTTCGAAATCACCTTCGAGTGCGACCTCTCCGAAGGTGAGTCCCGCCGATCCCCCTTTTTCCGGGGCTTCCAGGCTGGTTTGCAGGCTGGAGCGTCTTCCTGCCGAGGAGGGAAGGGTTCCGCCTGGTGGGCGGGTGGGCTGCTTGGAGGAGGCGACACGGCGGTGCTCCGGCAGCAGCAACAGGCAGTTCCGCCCGGGCTCCGCTCAGGTGTCCGGCTGGGGCTGTCAGGAGTTGCTATCGCCGGCGCAGCTCAGCGCGCTCCAGTCCGCGTTGCCTTGGGAAGGAAAAGGCAAAACCAGGAGCCACTGAGCCTGAGCCTCCGGTGCCGCTGCTCCCATTGCAAAGCACCGCCGCGGCTCTTCCTTTTTGCCTTTCCCTTCCCCAGGCAACGCGGGACTGGAGCCTCGCCGGTGGTAGCAACTCCTGACTCAAGGGGCCTCTGAGGGGAGGGGAAGGAGGAGAAGAGGGGGAAGGGGGACAATTCCCAAAAAATCTTGTGCTGACCCGGCCCGTCTGTCAAATTTTAAAAGTCAATGCGGCCCCGAGCCAAAAAGTTTGCCCACCCCTGCTCTAGAACAATGGAGTCTAAGGTTTTCTTTCTTGGAGTTTGAATGGAGCCTCACCTGACATTTCTGATACGGGTGGTGGCGTTCCCTAGAAAGCCCCACACAGCACAGGGCCTGGTTCGTTTGGCGCCCACCTGTCTCCCCTAAGAGCTCCGGCTGATCGGATGGGGCAGGGATGGCAACGCTCTGAGTTTCTTCGGCTAAGCAACAGAAGCGGCTCTCCCAGCCCCTGCCGCCTGGAATAAGGCTGCCTCCCCCCCCACACACACACCCACACAACACACACACCCTGCTGGTCTTCTGAAGGGACTTGGCTCTTCGCCATGCTTGTCCCCCTCCGGTTGGTTATCTCTGCCCTCTTTTTTAAATTTCATGCTATTTCCTTGTTTTAAATACTTTTAACCGTTTGTTAAAAATTGGCCAGATTAATTGGGAATCACGGAGTATACAATTTGAGCGGGTTGTTGTTGTAGTGGAGGAAGGGGAGCCCGCCTGACAACATCCAAGGACTGCAGCAGTTGCTGAGTTGATCTTCTCCTCCCCTCCCCCCACCCACCCACCATCCCACACACCCTTGGCCTGACTTTCAAACTTTGCAATATTACAGAGCCTCGAGAGAATAAAGAGAACGGCTCCCACGAATCAAACAAAACCACCAGAAAGTAACTTGACTGAAGCGAATCTTCCGGCTTCTGCTCTGCCTTTGGACTCCTCTTTGCTGCCTTCTCGTGAGCCCAGGCAAACTCCCTCAGGAGTTCCTCGCTCTGCGTTGCTGCCCAAACCCCGCCAGGTCTGCCCAGGCAAAGTGAGAAGCCAATTCCACCCCCACCCTCCACCCGGGGCTCCTTTGCCTGACCCAGCCTGAGCTGCCTCTGGCTTGTGCCTTGCTGGAGCCCAGCCCACAGTGGAGCAGCCTTCTCAGGCCACCGTGGGGAGAAGCGGCGGCTGAGGCGGCACTTGGAGGGGGAGCAGGAAAGCCTTTTATTATGGGACCAAACTGGGATTCAATCTTTTCTAGTACTGGTTCTGTGGGCGTGGCTTGGTGGGCGTGGCAGGGGAAGGAGACTGTAAAATCTCCAATCAGAGGCAGGACTGGCCGGTTCTCCAAACAACTCAAAATTTCCACTACCGGTTCTCCAGAACTGGTCAGAACCCGCTGAATCCCACCTCTGCACCAAAGAGAGGAGAAACGGATCCCCAGAATCCGAACCCTTGGCCGCCGCTGCTGGCCTCTCTTTAGCCTCTTGGTGGGGATCATTTTCCTGCCATTTGCAGAAACAAGCCACCTGAGGGTGATTAATCCGCATTTTTTTAAATACTGAACCCATCAGGAAGAGAAGCTGCGTAGACAAGCTGCCTTTCCTATTTGCTCTTGTGAGATAACAAAGGTTGTGCTCTGACCCAGATAGTTATTTCCTCTTCAGTTGCAGCAGGTGCCCAGGAGACAAGCAATCCTCCTTTATAGCTAACCTTTCTTGCCGATGCTCAAACTGAGCAGGTTTGTGGGTGGAGGGGGGGGAAGAGAGATGGAGGGGCTCTAAAACTTGACCAACAAACCAATCCCTTGTGAGTCAAACCCTGGAGACCCCTCCCCTTCATTGTCACTTGGGTTCACCTGGCAGATTGAGAGCACAGCCCTGGAGTATATTTGAGGACAACGGTCCTAATAACGTTTCTACAAAGCTCATTATTGTCCTGGCGTCTCCTTTTGTGTTCTCCTTCTTTTGTATTCATCCTGGCATGGATGCACGGATTAGTGGCAGCACCATTCGTGCAAATAACTGGAGGGGAGCTCCCCCCCCCTACCTCAAGGTAGTACTCCTGCAACCTTCCTTCAGAAAATGCCTCTCAGAGCTGGCTCAGATTCTTATCCGCATCTTGGGTTTGATCTTCGGAACTCATCGTGTTTTTTCAGTAGTTACTGGAATTTTTAAACTTTTCTGGGCTACTGCATATTATTGTGATGACAATGTCATGTTTTTAAATTGTCCGAGAGGATCCAGGATCTGCTGGCTCAAGACTGAGGTGATTCTGGTGGGAGAGAGAGACAGGAGGAAATCAAAATGACCTCGAAGGGATGCAGGATGGAGCTCCAAGAAATCCAACTACTTTCATTATTGGTTGAAGTAAGTTGAGGGAGAGAAGATGGGATTGAAGCTGAGGGCAAATCCTGGGAACAGGAAGTGGTTGAGATAAAACAGAGTCCTCGCTACTAAAAAGACAAGGAAAATGAAGCTCCTGTGAGGAATGACACACACACACACACCCGCCCCGGGTCTTCTGATCCGTCACCCTGCAAAATCTCAAGGTGCTTCCTGGTTAGATGCCCACCAGGCTATTGTCTGCCAGCTCTCCTTCCACCCTCTTCAAGTGGCCGACAGGAGCTGATGAAATTGCTTGTGATCTGCAGCTGGCGAAGGCAAAGGGAAGGAAAAGCTGCTGGGCCAGAGATTCCCCGGCTAGGCCAAAGCTGAAGGCTGCTCGGGAGGAGTCCTGGCCCAGCTCTCCTGGGCTTGGTGGCACCATCTGGCCACCATCCAGTTCCCGCCACGGAGTGAAGGATGTCGGAGACATGGGCTGAAGATAGGAGCTTGCGTGGTGGGGTGAAAAGAAGCCCAGACGGTGGTCCTCCTGCCCGGGGGTGTGTGTGTGTGTGACGGGCTTTTGTGCCACTTGCATGAGGACGTTAATTGTGGCTGCCCTCCTGTGAATGACCCCGCTGGAAATCAAGTCCCCTGAGCAGGATTTTAAGTGGGAGCCAGGAGCCCCGTGTGACTGTGGGGCACCGGAACAAACGAGTCCAACCCAGACCGTCCAAGAACAGGGGGTCTCAAGGCACCTGGGATGACACCCCCGGCCAGCCCCAGCCGAGCTTTCAAACGGTTGGCTTCCTTGGACATTGAGTTATCACATCTACCCCATTGCACTTCTGGGGCTCCATATTATGGTGATTTTATTATGGGTTTTACCTAAATATATTATCTCCATTGTTGCGTCCTCATATTATATGCAAGTTGTATATATTTCTATGCTGATGCTTTATTTAAACTAAATGTACATTTCAGTGATTGTATGACCTCTGTAAATGCCGTAGGCTAAACAAACAAGCAAGCAAGCAGGGATGCCCACAGAGGGGGCCAAGCTGCCAGGCAGGACCACTGCTAGAAAGCCCACCTCTTTGTCAGATGCATATGACCCAATGGCTCAGCAGGTGCACTGCCATCCTAAGCCCTGCTCCCTTTCCTGGTTACAAGACCCAAGACGAGGCTGAGAGGATTTGATTGGGCAGAGCTTCTTCAGAAGAATTCTTCTCCAGGTTGTCTCCCACTTTCTACTAGCTCGTGACAAGTCATCTAAGTTTGGGCGAGTCCTGGAAGAGTCAGAAAAGCCAAGATGATGGCCCTGTGGCTGTGGCTGCCCTCATGCCTCCTCCCTGCCCCACCCCTGAAGACCCCATGCTTGGCCAGTCTTCCCTGCTTCCTAGGGGAGGCCACTCAGTCACAATTGCAACCTGGAGAACGGACTCTAGTCTCGCTCCTTGGGCCCCAGGGATCAAAGCCTTGCAGAGGTAGGTCAGCCTAAGATTAGGCGTCTGGGTGTGCTTTTCCATTTTCTCTTTTTATTCTTATTTGGCTGCAGTTACAGTAGATCAACAGAGCGGAGGGAGCCCGTGATCCTTTGTTTGCTGACTCTTATTTATTTTCTCAAGATTAGACCGCAGTCTAATGTAGCAAAGGGTCATTCTCTGCCTTCTGGTAGATAAAAAAACAACAACACCCAGATGTTTGCCAGGAGTCTGGAGAGGGATTTTATCCAGTGGCCGCCACTAGCAAATAGCGGGAACTGAGATTCGATTACTCCAGCCGGAAAGCTTGTTAGAAAATGTGCCTCCGAGCACAAGCAGAGTGCTGAGAGAATGCTGGGTAATAACTAAGTCGCAGAAGAGCCCACGGAATGAAGGGGGGATGCTAAGAAGAGCGCCTGAGATGCAGAGGGTCAGCTCAGCTCGGGGTCCATGGGTGCTGACAGGAAAGGCAACACGACAGCCCGCTTTTTCGACTTCCCTCCCTAAGCTCTATGGCAGGGGTGTCAACCTTGGTAACGTTAAGCCTGGAGGACTTCAACTCCCAGAATTCCCCAGCCAGCAAAGCTGGCTGGGAATTCTGGGAGTTGAAGTCCTCCAGGCTTAACGTTACCAAGGTTGGACACCCTGCTCTATGGCCTCCCAAGATACACAAAGAAGGAACACCACTCAGACCCATAGTCAGCTCCATAGGCTCACCTCTACAGAATCTTGCCAAATTTGTCCCCAAGCAACTCCAGCCCTACACAGAACCCATCACCTCACACGTGCAAAAAAACTCTTTCCACTTCATAGAAACAATAAAGAAACAAAACCTACAACCAGGCGACCTACTCGTGAGCTTCAATGTCACATCCCTTGGCGGGGCCAAGGGATGCGAGTCGAAGCTCCGGCTGCCTTCGGGTGTCAAACTGGCGGCGTCACGTTGCGCCGTTTCTCCCGTTCGCGCAGCTGGGTGGTCGTGGCTTGCGCCCCCCGCCCTCCCCGCATTGGAAGACTTTGCTCGGGTCTCGGACAAGCCCTCCTGGCCGCCCAGCCCGCGGCCTGCCTGGGCCAGGAGCCCCGCCGGAGGCCAGCGAGCGGAGCTGCTGCTGCTGCTGCTGCTGCTTTCGCCCGGCTGAGTTGGTGCCCGGCCTGCCCCTTTTCCAGCCGGGCCTCCGCCTCCTCCAAGCGCAGCCTCGGCGAGCGAGGGAGACGCCCCGGAGGCCCCCTGCGCTCTCCGGAGGAAGCCCCCACCCGGGTCTCGGAGGGCGCCTCTCAGTCCCCGCTCCTGCCGCCCCAGAGGGGCTTTTCGTCGGAGGAGAAGCCGAAGTTTTCGGGGGAAGCGAGAAAGCCCGGCCGCCTTTTGGAGGAGCCCCGTTGCCGCAAGGGGGGCAAGGCGGGGGTCCCGGGAGGAGCCTGGGGGCAAACGCGCCAGGATTTCCTGCCATTGTCGCCCCAAATGCGCCGTGACGTCATGGCCGCCGCGGGGCCCCACCCCGTGAGGGGCCGCTGGCCAGCCTTATATGGGCCGGACCGAAGGCGGCGGCGGCGGCAGAGGAGGAGGAGGCGGCGAAGGGCCCCGGCAGCCTCCGGGTCGGCGGCCGCCCGAAGGTTGAGGGGCGGCGGCTGAATCCCCCCCCGCCCGGGAAAGGGCTTCGGCTGGGCGGTCCGCGGCCACCCGGGATGCCGGCTCCCGCAAAGGCGCTCCTCTTCTGGACCCGCTTCCGGAGGGCTCCGGAGCTCTTCCTCCCCGGCGCGGCCCGAAGCTCGCTTGGAGCCCCTCGGCAGCCCCGTTTTTCCTGGGCGGGGGGGCGGCGGCGGCGGCATCGCGGTGGGGTTTCTGGGGAGGCCAGTTTGGGCACTTGCTTTGGCCCAGGACCTTCGGGGCCCGCAGAGAGGAGGCTGAAGGCAGGGCCGCGGCTGGAGGGGCAGCTCGAACCCCCCTGGAGGCCTGCAAAACCAGCCTCGTCTGAGGAGGGCGGTGGGGCTTCAGGTGCAGGGGGGTTTCCTTCCATCAGTGGGGTAGCCACCCATCCCGGCAAATAGCCCTGGGCAGCGCAGGCCCTAAAATAGTACCAAATGTCTGTCTGTCTGTCTGTCTGTCTGTCTGTCTATCTATCTATCTATCTATCTATCTATCTATCTATCTATCTATCTATCTATCTATCTATCTATCTATCTATCTATCTATCTATCTATCTGTCTGTCATATCTATCATCTATCTATCATCTATCTCATCTATCTATCATCTATTCATCTAACTGTCATCTATCATCTATATCATCTATCCATCCATCTATCTATCATGTATCTATCTACCTACCTACCTAACTACCTATCATCTATCCATCTATCTATCATCTATCTATCATCTGTCTGTCTGTCTATCTATCTATCATCTATCATCTATCATCTCTATCATTATCATCTATCTCATCTATTCATCTAACATCTATCATCTATATCATCTATCTATCCATCTAACTATCATGTATCTATCTATCTACCTACCTATCTGTCTATCATCTATCCATCTATCATCTATCTATCTATCATCTTATCTATCATCTATCATCACTATCTATCATTATCATCTATCTCATCTATCTATTCATCTATTATCTATCTATCTATCTATCCATCCATCCATCCATCCATCCATCCATCCATCCATCCATCCATCCATCTATCTATCATCTATCTATCCATCTATCTATCATCTATCCATCTATCATCTGTCTGTCTATCTTATCATCTATCTATCTCTAAGTTCCTGCAGGCGGATGCTCCTCTGGTGGAGGGAGGGACGGGTGTTGGCGGTGGGAAGGGGCTGGAGTATCCTTTGGGGGTGAGAGCGGTGCTGGAGGGCAATTCCACCGGAAAGTATACCAGGCAGGTCTCAACTGAAGCGCCAGGCTAAGACAAACCCATTCCTCATGATGAGATGACAGGAGAACAAGGAGCGCAGCAGTTGCTGTGAGTTAAAAACTTGGAGGAAGACCTGCAGAACTACTCTGCAAAGAACTCCAGTTCTCTGGACAGCGTCTTCAGCATGTCGGATAGGATGCCCAATGAGGGGTGAAAAGGCAGCCAGCGGCTGAGGCAGCCGGGGCAGAAACAAAGGCCTCCTGCGTTGCACAGGGATGGGATGTCCGAGGAACGAGTCAAGGTATCCTCAAATGTGAGGTGATCAGGTGGGAACTACGCTGATTGCGCAATGGCCTTTTCCAGCCTGAGGACTTCACTGCCTATTATTCAGGACAGGATACCAGGAAAGCAAATGGAGGGGCATATATGGGAAGCAATCAACTTCCTAGAGCAGGGGAAAGCTGCTCAACTGTCAGTGACCATCATAATTCGTGCCAAGCCCATCAACATCACAGTTGTCCAAGTCTATGCCCCAACCATGGCTGCAACCCAGCCTGAGATAGAAGCCTTTTACGCCAAGAGGCTCTGAAACAAAAGAGATGGTTTGCATCCTGGGTGACTTCAGTGGAAACGGGCATCTTCTGGACTAGGTGAAAGCAACGATGCAGGTGAACGTTTGGTCCAATTTTGCCAAGAAAACAGATTTAGGATCATGAATACATGGTTTTAACAGCACAAGGACCGTTTGTACACTTGGACCTCACCAAATGGACTTCGCTGTTATTAGATTGACTATGTCCTGTGCAGGCATCGATGGACCAGCTCCGTCTTGCTGTTAAAGACATATCCAAGTGCTGATTGTGGTTTAGATCATGAATTGTTGGGCAAGATTAAAAGTCAAATTATGCACTATCAAAAGGCAGGGCCTCCAAAGAAGTTTGGTGTCACCAAAATCCATATTACGTATGCAAAAAATAGGTTTGAACTACCGGCCACTTCTGAGAAGACATTTGATGAACTCTGGCAGGAAATTCAATCAATCATTATTGGAATTGCAAAAAACAGGAAAGAAACTTCCTCCGGAATGACCTGCCTTCAGCCCCCAGGCCCCAAGTCGGGTGGCTCCTCCTGGGCTTTGGCAAATTTATTGCCTCCTCATTTAGTCAGGGCCCTTGACAGCATTTCTCCCATCTATCAGGAGAAGGAGAAGGCGATCCATGCCTGATACTTGAAGAAGTGAGAAAGATTGAAGATCTTTCATACTGAATGAACTCCATACGCATGACAAGTAAGCCATGAATCTTCTAGCTCCGAAGGGGCTCTTGAGGCCATTGAGCCTCACCCTTCCCAATGCAGGTCATCCAAGTGAAGCCCCCAAGATGGATGACCCAGTGGAGGTATCCCCACCCCCAGGGAGATGGTTTCTCCTGGCTGACAGCTCTATGGTTGGAAGAGTCCTTCAGATTGACTGGAGGCCTAAGAAGTTATCAGTGTTGTCCAGTGAAATGGCGCATCTGTCACCAAAAGATTGCCAGAAGGTGGAGACGCCATTGGCCACTCGGACCTCTGCTGGCACCTTGTCCACCACACCAGGCAGCCACTTTGCAGGTGTGTCTGGGCCACAGCTAGTGAGAGTCTGGCAGCTTCCAGCTGGAAGAGGAGAAGCCCATGAGTGGCTTCTCTGCCTGAGCCTCTCTTTAAATGGGTTCCCCCAAACTTCAGTGGAGATTCTCAGCCATGCAGGTCATAACCGATACACACTTGTCTCGTCAACCCATCAGGACAGGATCCAGCCATCACCTGCCTTTGAAGGACAAAGGTCCCCTCTTGAAGGCAGCAGAGTCCACAGGTGGCTGCTTTGAAAGGGACCAAAGCGTGCACATGGGTGCTAGAATGGAACAGCCCTCCCACCACAGAGTGGGAGGAATACATCACACCCATCGCCTGTCCAGAACGCAGCCATTTCGGATGCCAAGAAGATTCCACACTTGATGCAGGTGACCGGAGGGCACAAGTGGCCTCAATGAGAGCACCAACAACCAGAGGACTGCAAAGAAGAAACAGGCCTTCCGTTTCCCACAGCCCATCCCTCCTTCCATCTACTCTCCATCAGAACTGATGAAGCTGCTTGGATGAAAAGCAAAACATCTTCTTCCTCAAGGGGGGAAAAAACCCAGGCCAGCCCAGTTACCTTTTTGAAAAAGCACCTTTGAGTCTCCCCCAGTTGTGGCAGGCAGGAGTAACGGAGGAGGAGGCAGACTGTAGAATGCAGGGTGCGGATACTGACCCAGGAGGAGGGAGAGCCAAGGGGCACCTCAGGCCAGGCTCCTATGCCAGGCTCTGCAAGGGAAAGGCCCACCCCCATGCATCGATCAGCCTTCTCTGGCGAACTGAGCAAGGACATCCGGACAGAAGGGATCTGTAACCACGAGGGGCAAAGGCAGCTCTCCCACCCACAAGAATAAGGGAGGGGCCCCTTGCCCATCCTGCTAGAGCTTGGGAGCCAAAATGAAAGCCTAGGAGAGAAGCTGTTGCCGTTCCTAAGGTTGCATCCCCACAACCGTCCTTCAGCTCTTCCACTGCCCTACGATCTTGCTGTGGGAGAAGAGGAGGAGCTGCCCATGGTGGCTGGCCCACCCAGCCAGGACCCAAAACCCAGCCGTTCTCCCTGGTGCGGAGGGCCCGGGACAGTCCGGGATGGATGCAACTTTGGCAGAGGCGAAAGGATGGGATGGCAGCAGAGCCTTGGGGACACCGAGCCGCACTTTCGTCCCCTGGGGGCCACCTCCCGCTCCAGAGCCTCAAGGCAGGGATGGAGGCTGCCAGAGGGTTCTGCATGAACGTCCCCAACCAAAGTGACCAGACAGTCAGTCGGGGCTTCTTCCTTCCACGGTCCAGCCGGTCCAGAAGCAGCCCACAGAAAGGCCCGGCTGCTCCCCATTGCCCAACCCCACGGCCACCATGCAGAGGGCAGGCAGCTCTGCTCCTCGGAGGAATGCCTGTGGAAACAGGTCATAATAGCCAGGAAAAACCAGGCTTGGCAGTCTTCAAGCTGCAAAGAAACCGTCAAGGAGCCTTCAGTTCAACAGAGATCTACAGATATTCTATTCGTTTTTTAGCTCCTGTGAGGATGCTGGGCTGTGACATTGGAATTACCAACACCTTTTGTAAATGTACCATTAATGTGTTGAGCAAAGAATATGGAGATAACTGGGCCCTCTAATATCATTATCTCCAGAAGGAAAAAGGGGGTCTCTGATCCACAGACCTCTTTTCTTGCGGCCTCCTGATATTCAACTAATCCTTGGGATCCATTCTGCACCCCCAGCTGCATTTTTAATAGAATACTAACAAAGTAACCGAGTCGGAAGGGACCTTAGAGGTCTTCTAATCTAACCCCCTGCTTAAACAGGAGACGCTATACAAGGGGTGTCAAGCTCAATTTCATTGAGGTCTGCATTAGGGTTGTCTTTGACTTGGGGGGGCGGGGGTGGTGGCCCAAGGGCTCTGCCCACAAAAACACGCTCCCGATCTCCGTTTTCAGCTGCAGTGACCTCCCTGCAACCCTCCGCCAGCAGAAATGGAGATGGGGTGGGTGGGGCATGCAGCCCTCCGGAACTCCATTTTCGCTGGCAGAGGCACCGCAGGCCAGATCTAAGCCCCCCCCTCATGGCCTGGGTCCGCCCCGTGGGCCTTGAGTTTGGCACCCCTGCCCTAGACCATTCCAGACAGTCCGGTCTCTTCTTAAAAGCCTCCAGTGACGGAGCCCCCACCACTCTGGAGGCAAATTGTTCCACTCCACTCCACTGTCCGGAAATTTCTTCTTGATTGGTTTCTATCCAGTTTCTTGTCCTGCCTTCTGATGCTTTGGAAAATAGGCTGACACACACACACACCCTTCCTTATGGCAACCCCTTAGATATTGAAAGATGGTTATCAGAGTACAGATAGCAGATAATCAAGAGCTGGAAGGGACCTTGTAGGTCATCTAGTCCAACCCCCAAGCGGGAGACCCTACACCATTTCTGTCAAATGGGAGTCCAATCTCTTCTTGAAAGTCTCAAGTGATGGCGCTCCCACAATTTCCGAGGGCAAGCTATCGTGTCACCCCTGGTCCTGCTTTTCACTAGATTAGCCAAACCCAGTTCCTGCAACCCTCCTTCACACGTTTTAGCTCTGCCCCCCCCATCACCTTTAAAGTGATTGAAGGGCTCCCTCTGCTGGGAGGAAGGGGCGGTTCTCTAAAACGCCAGCAAAGAGGAAGGAACCTAGAAGCTGGATGGATGGTGAAGGTTTCTCTCGTTTGTAGCTTTCAGGGATTTTGGTTCTACATTTTTCCCAATTCCTGAATTCTGTTATTACCAGTTTGAGATTTTAAAACAAAAACATGTTATTCACTTAAATATATTTTTATTTTTTTAATTAAATGTATGTGGAATTTATACTTTATGTAACAATCAGATATTTTAATTAAAAAATAACAGCTCAAATTGAGCTGTTTAAAAGTTAGCATCGTAGATGTATAATGCAAAAACTTTCTTTAAACAAAGCTGAATTTCCATACGGCTAAAATGAATTCGAATTTTAGGAAACGCTTTGCAGCAAATATTGTCATATAGTTACAGCGCTGAAATATTTTCATTGATGCGCAAATGTGCTACTATCTTCTAAAGAATAATTGGAAAAGCTAACTAAAACATTAAAAGTAGTGAAGTTTTAGAAGGTTACATAGCTTAAATTTTCAGCAAAAAAAAAAAAAAAAGCAATTTGGAAACTGCTGAGAAAAAAATTCCACAGGACAATAAATGGAAGAAGACAAAAGTTGACATTTCTCCATCCAAGATGAATAAACAACACAAGCTAAAGAGAAGCAGAGCAGGAAAAACAGAGAGAGGCACTCTGCACAGAGTTGTCCTTCAGTCTGATGTGGCGAGGAAAGCCAGGGCTACCTGCTCAGTGTTAGACCGGAGAGACATCATCCAGACCATTTGCTCTGGAGACCTAAATGGCATTTCTGGGATCCCAGGTTAGGCTGAGCTTTGAATGGACACACCTGACCTTACAGGTATGAAACCCCACCGAAGCTCAGGTGCAGACGGTGGCCTGAAGTTGCCAAGGAGGAACTCAAGACGTTCACAAAGTTTACACGGTCTTTAAAAACCTCCCATTTCGAGATGTCCCCAAACTTACTTCCTGCTGCCTGTTCCAAGCTTAGCCCAGCTACTTGGGGCAGGCGTCACGTTTTTATGCTCTGTGTGAAACCAGGCTGGTTGAAATAGAGATGGATCCACCCAGCCCCCTAAGCTTGGTTGGCCTTAGTTGGGGTGCCTGTGCAGATTAGCCTCCTGAGCGAGCCCCCTGCTGGGAGGGGGGGGCTGGCCTATGAATACAGCGAAGGGCCACTAGGGAGCGAGTCGAGGGTGGCGGAGGAGCCTGTCGGGTGTCAAGGCTGCAAGGGGCCTCGCAAAGGTGGGCTGGCCAGCCGGAGGCGCCTGCAGGATGCCTTTGATGGACCATGGTTTAGGTGGATTAGGGTCTTGAAGAAGAGCCTCTTAGGCGGACGAGAAAAGGGTGGTTTTATACCACGCTCCCTCTCCTCTCCTCCACCCACCAGAGAGGCTCTTCCAAGGCAAGGAAACGCACTTTGGAAGCCAACTTCCCTTTTATTGAAGGTAATGCAGTTAAGTGGGGGTGGGGGGGAGAGAAAACAAGCAGGAGGGGGGGAATGAGAGAAAAGGCGAGAGCCAGGACCACTTCAGAAGTCACTAAGACTTAAAGCGGCCGAGTGTGAAACACGATTCTTGCCCCGAAGGGCCAGTTGGCATGTCTGGTGCCAAGAAGACTTGGCACGAGCCCTCTGGCTGGGAAAGGCAGCCTCCCTTGGCCAGCTATGCACATTCTGGAGGGGAGGCCAACCCCGTCCTAGCCTGACCCAGAGGAGCCCTTCTGTGGGAGGAGGAGAGAGAAGGGCAGCTGGGGGGGTCTCCCCATGGCCCCCCTCCCATCAGGAGGGCCAAGAGAGGGAGCGGGCATGTCCCTGAGCCAGGGCTTGCTTTGGGAGGGGGAAAAATCAATTTTGGGCAGCCCAAAGGGTGGCATTACTAGCTATGTCAGTCATCGGACCAGGAATGGGCAGGGGAGCTTTGGAAATTCCTGGCAGGGAGGGGCTTGTTTTGGTTCTCTGGAATCATGGGGCGGCTCCGAGCTACCCAAGGGGACTTCTGGCCCTGCAAAATGGGAATAAAGGGAATAAAGGACACGGGAAGGAAACCCAGGCTGGGTGACAGTAAAGGGTTTTGCCAGGGATTCGTCCTAAGGCCCCTGGTTTGTGTCTGCATTTCAGGCTCAACTTTTACAGGCTGTGGGATGGCTTTCCCCTTGCCTCCCACCCGAAACAGGCCAGAGCAGCAGGGGGACCTGGCAGAGGTGAAAGTCAGCAAAGGCGAGAAGATCCCACTTCATGGGCCAGGGAGTTCCGCAGGGGCTTCCTTCCCCAATAAAAGCCCCATCACTGCGTTAGACTTCTGAGGATCGCCGTGGCCGCCTCCTTCCTCTTCCTCTTCTCCTTGATTACAGCGGAAGTGTAGTGATGCTTGAATTTTATGAAGAAGATGGGAATGGGGACAATGATGGTCAGCAGGCCACAGAGCACCGCGCAGGCCCCGATCACTTTGCCAGCTGGCTGGAAGGGATACAAGTCACCATAGCCGACGGTGGTCAAGGTGATCACCGCCAGCCAGAAGGACGAGAGGATGTCGTGCAGCACCTTGTCGGGGTGATCCTCTATCAAGTCGGCAAACAACATGAGGGAGCCAAAGAAAAGGATTTCGAAGAGGAAAACCCACAACAGGATGGCAATGTCCTTCAAGATGGACCTGAGCATGTAGGGGAAGACGCTCAGCATCCGCGGGGTCTCCAGCAGCTGGAAGACCTTCAGAAGTTTGAGGACATACACCACGCGGAACAAGTTCAGCCAACACGGCAGAGTTTCCAGCCGGCGTCCATGCTGGCTGAAAAAGAGGTCCAGGCAAACTGGGAAAAGCGCCAGGAAATCCACCACGTTCAGGGCCTTTCGAAAGAATCTCTTCTTGTCTGGGCAGGACACGAGACGGGTGGCAAATTCACACATGAAGCAGAGAATGAAGAAGAGCTCCAGGTGGAGAAGAGAAGCTCTCTGGGGACACAAGGACTCCAGCGAGGGGCGGAGGTGGAGGTGGGTCAAGTTGCCCTGTCCAAGGAAGTCTTCGCGTTGGCCTCCTTTGGCACACAGGATGGCGATGAGGGCAACGTTGAACAGCAGGGATAGGACTGCAAAGCCCTGCGGGGGAAGGAGAGGGCAAGCGCAGGTCAGTTGCCAGGAGCATCACTCACTGCAAACACCCAGAGCAGCAACAGAGCCATAGCCGCCGGCCAAGGCCCCCCCCACCGCACCTGAAACCTACAACCCCCCCCTCGTTATTTCTCCCTTTGTGTTTAAGTGTTTCCTGATTAGTCTCCCCCCCCATCAAATAGTGGTAGGAAGGAATAATTACGATTTATATTGACTATTTCCTAGTATGATTTGATTGCTTATTGTATCCAAGACTATCATTAAATGTTGCACCTGATGATTCTTGACGAATGTCTCTTTTCTTTTATGTACACTGAGAGCATCTGCACCGAAGAGAAATTCCTTGTGTGTCCAATCACACTTGGCCAATACAGAATTGAATTCTATTCTATTCTATTCTATTCTATTCTATTCTATTCTGTTTCTATTCTATTCTATTCTATTCTATTGTTTCTATTCTGTTTCTGTTCTATTCTATTCTATTCTATTCTATTCTTCTATTCCATTCCATTCCATTCCACTCTATATTCTATTCTATTCTATTCTATTCTATTCTATTCTATTCTATTCTATTCTATTCTATTCTTCTATTCCATTCCATTCCATTCCATTCCATTCCATTCCATTCCACTTATATTCTATTCTATTCTATTCTATTCTATTCTATTCTATTCTATTCTATTCTATTCTGTTTCTGTTTCTGTTCTGTTCTGTTCTGTTCTATTCTATTATTCTATTCTATTCTATTCTATTCTATTCTTCTATTCCATTCCATTCCATTCCATTCCATTCCACTCTATATTCTATTCTATTCTATTCTATTCTATTCTATTCTATTCTATTCGATTCGATTCTGTTTCTGTTCTATTCTGTTCCTATTCTGTTCCTATTCTATTCTATTCTATTCTATTCTATTCTATTCTATTCTATTCTATTCTATTCTATTCTTCTATTCTATTCCATTCCATTCCATTCCACTCTATATTCTATTCTATTCTATTCTATTCTATTCTATTCTATTCTATTCTATTCTATTCTATTCTATTCTATTCTATTCGATTCGATTCGATTCGATTCTTCGATTCTGTTCCTATTCGATTCGATTTGATTTGATTTGATTGTGTTCCTTATTCTATTCTATAAGTGGGGGATGCCCATGGGAGGTTAACTGCTTCCATTTCCAGCTTTAAATTCTGAAGCCAAACCACCATCATTTAACCATTCTGTCACTGGACTTTGGTGACGTGGTTTGGGCCCATCTGGAGACTTTCCACTCCTATTTCCCGCCTCGAAAAGTCTGCAAAAGGAGGACAAAAAACGAAAAGCACATCTCCGGGTCCCCAGAAGGTGTTTGGTAGCCCTCCTTGAAAGGAGTTAGGGCTCCGGATTTTAAACGGCTGGGCTAGAAAACATTGAAAACAAGTTTGACAGAAGTCGGCCTTTACTGTCAGTGAGATTGGCTGAGCCTCCCTTAGCAAACTCATCGCTTAAGTCAGGGGTCTCCAACCTTGGCAACTTTAAGGCTTGTGGACTTCAACTCCCAGAATTCCTCAGCCAGCAAAGCTGGCTGAGGAATTCTGGGAGTTGAAGTCCACAAGCCTTAAAGTTGCCAAGGTTGGAGACCCCCGACTTAAAGGATGCTCATGGCTAAATGACAGTGAAAGGCCTCTAGGGTGCCATGCGGTTTCTTCCTAGGGAGACCCTGGAAGCAGATCCCAGCCAACGGCTCCAGGCCGAGTTCGAACTTCTCTGGCTGCTTCTACGGGGAGGTTTCTAAATCGGCTCGCCCACCTGCCCAGGACGGGGGTTTGATTGCCATGGCCAAATCAGAGAGAGGGAAGGAATGAGCAGGACCAGGGGCAGCAGAGGAGGAGGAGGAGGAGGAGAGGAGGAGGAGGGAGGAGAGCACCTGGTGCACAGAGGCACACCTGGTGAGGCAAGAGGGTGAGGCAGGTACGATTGTGACTAGGAGTCCCTTGAGGCCAAGACCCCCCCAGGAGCAGCTGCTTCCTCTCTCTCTCTCTCTCTCTCTCTGCAGAGTCAGGCAGGTGAAGATGGAGCAGGTTCCGCACCTGGGTTGAGGGCACCTCCGAACAAGGGCCAGCCTAGGCTGAAGGCGTTGGGCCTGGGCTGAAGCTGCCCTCCCCCCCAGTTTGGGCAGATGCCCACCGGCAGGATTGGCAGGCAACCCTCAGCTCCTCTCCCCCCCTTTCGCCCCCCAGAGACCCCGGGAAAGGGCAGCCCATCCACCCCCACTTTTCTGGGCAACCCCGCCAGGCCCTTCAACCGCGGCTGGAGCCCCGAGGGAGCCTCCAGTATGGCCGAGCCCCGCCGGCTCCCTCCGCGCTCTTTTGCCCGGGGCGGCTGCTCTTTTGCTGGGGGCCACCCGACCCCACCCCCACCCCCACCCCGACGGCTCACCGTGGCCCAGGGCGACGAGCGCGGCTCCTCCAGGAAAGCCCAGGCCGCCCGCGCCCACCGCTCCCACCGCCCGTCCGTCCCGCGCGGGCCCCGCTCCAGCAAGCCGCGCCGGTCCTCTCGCCGCCCGGGGCCGCCGCCCTCCTCCTCCTCCTCGGCCTCGTCGTGGTCGTCGTGGTCGCCGGGGCAGAGCTTGCTCCAGCAGCAGGCGGGCAGCCGCGCCTCCGTCAGCCCCCAGAAGGCCAGCTCGGCGCGCAGAGCGGCGCGGCAGGCGGCGGGCCCGTGCAGGTGGCCGCTGCGGCACAGGTGCAGCACCTGCTCGAAGAGGCGGCCGCTCCGGTCGAAGAAGAACTCGCCGGCGCGGGCGTCGAAGTCGAAGCGGTCCGCCGCCCCGGGCTCGGCCAGCCCGCCCAGCTTGGTGCCCGGGAAGGCGGCCAGGGTGCCGCGGCAGGTGCGGTAGCGGAGCCCGCCCACGTTCAGGGTGACTCGGCCCGAGGGAGCCTCCATGGCCGGCGCGGGGCTGCACGACCTGCCGGGGAGGAGAAGCGGCGGGATGCCGAGGGCCCCGCTGGGCTCCGTCCGGAGGGCGCTTCCCTGCTGCCCGCGAGGGCGCCGCTGGGACGCTGCTCGGCCGGCCCACCTCGCAGGGCGCCGCGGAGGAGGAGGAGGAAGAGGCGGCCCCACTGAGCTCCCCGGCCAGGCGCTTTGCGGCCGTCCCCGCTTCCCCTCCGCCCGACGGAGCCCACGCGGCCAGGGCGAGAGCAGCAGCGGCGGCGGCGAGAGAAGGCTCGGGCGGCCGGACAGCGCGGAGTCTCCCAGGCGAGCGGCGGAGCGAGGCGGCCAATCCGGAGCGAGTCGCCCCCTTCCCGCCCCGTTGCGGAAGGAGGGAAGAGCCGCCCCGCCGCCCTTGCTGGCCCGGAGCCCCCAGCCCTTCCGAGGGGGGGGCTTGTAGGTCATCTAGTCCAACCCCCCATCCCTGACAGATGGCAGTGCAGCCTCTTCTTGAAAGCCTCCAGGGATGAAGCGCCCAGAACTTGCCAAGGCAACTTCTGTTCCCTGGACAAATGGGGAGATGGAACCCCGCCCTCACGGAAACACACACGCGTATCCAGCGCCCCCCCGAGCTGTTCTGACAAGGGGGCTGTTACGTGAAAGGCCCAGGTGGGAGCTGCTTGGTCCCTTCCCATCATGAAAAGCCTTCGAGAAATAATGTGCAGAAGTCAATCAAGGAGACGCTCTTCTGGGCGGCTCGAAGAGGCTGCCTTTTCTTGGGGGGAGCCAAAAGCACCCACCTCTCTGGCATTCCTGTGGCAGACAGGGGTGGGGCTTGGGGGACCCCCGGACCTTCAGCCACTGGCTGAGCCCCTTCTTCTCCCCGGGGCTTCCCTCGGCCGCCTCTGATCAGCCTCCCCGTTCATTTCCCTGCCATCAACACCTGGATGCGATGGGGGGGGGGCTGCCCCTGTCTTGGGCAGGATGGGTGGACTCTGTGCTGGTCCTTCAGGGAGGCCAAACGGGCCGGCTGGAGCTGCTTTGGGGGCAAGCAAAGACAACCAGCATCCACAGAGAGGCAGACAGGCTGAGCCTTGAATTGGAGATTGTGGGGAGAAATGGGCCCCACCATGGGCCTTTGGTCTCCCCTCTCTCTGGGCAGAGAAATTGGGTCCACGGGGCACCAGGAAGCAGAGGCTTCATATTCTCTCCCCTTCTTTGTCAGCTTGAGCTGGGCTGAAAGTTTAATTGTCCGCCCATCTTGGCCGCTGTCAAAGAGCGGGGGTGATAACGGCCTATTAGAATAGCCGCGGATGAGTTTTCATTGCCATTTTCTAAAGATGCTTATAATTATGGAGTCAGGTTATATCATTCATCCTTTAACTACATTTGCTTTGGAAAGAAAATAGAGTTGGTTCTTCTTCATCTGTCTGTGTGTGTTTTGTTTTGTTTTAAATTAAAATGAAAAAAGATGAAACACAGAAGAACATCCCTCTGCTATTGCCAAAGCAACGGAAGGGACATGAGGAGATCTTATGCAATCCCTTCCCCTCCCCTGCCCTCCCCCCCCCGCCCCCCCCCCTCAGTCCCTCTGGTGCCTCTGTTTATAGGCTGCTTTTGTGTTTTGGCCTCCGTGAGTTGGAGTTGAGCCCAAGCACATCCTGTTTTCCTCCCCTCTTCTTCTCCCTCCGTTTGCAGGCTACTTTCCCCAAGCCCTCTGCAAAACTGCTCTACACCAGATTAAAGGTAAAACCGTAAAAGCGAATGAGAAGGTTGGTGGGGCCTCTGCAGAGCTGGGGAAGGAAGCGGCAGCTGAAAAGGGGAATCCTTGGATGTCGGTGAAGAGGGACCTGAAACCGATTCCTGGGGCTCAGCAGCCTTTGTCCAAGAAGGTCCCAGGTCTGGTGCTTTCACTTGGGTGGGACGGGGGGAAAGGCTGGAGTTGTTCCTGCCATTTCTGTTTGGGCAGAAACTGGCGGACAATTAACTTAACAATTCATTACAACCAGGAACTTTTCACTCTCCTGTGTGGGATTTGTGCGCTTCAGAAGTGAATGCTTGTTCTTGTTTTTCTCATGGTCGTATATTCATTTTTCTGACTTTTATAATTTTCAATAAATCACTCAGCTGGGTATGGAAATATTTGCTTAAAATTTCCAGAAATGTCATGCATAGGGTTAATTTTTTTTTTTTAAAAAAAGAATCCTCATTTTCCAAATCATTCTCGTTTCCTGGGCAGAGAATTAAAGGGGCACCCAGGTTTCATGTTCGGCCTGGATCTTTCTGAGGAAATTACTTTCTGGGCTCATTACTTTGGGCTCCACAGCTAGAAAGAGCCATCCAAAGGACAGTTGTCAGGTACTGGAAAGAATCAGATGAGTTAATGTTTTCTTCATCTAAGGTGCTAAAAGGAATGAGTTAAACTTCAGTACTTCTTTTGATATTCTACTGCATACTTCTGGGCCGCTGGTTTTACTGGTCAAGAAACAACTGGAGAGAAGGGTGCTGATGAAGGATGAAGGGCAAAGGAGGTGTGTGTGGTGGGGGCTGTTTCGGTCCCTTGGTCTCGTGGACAACCTCTTCCTTCTAAAGGTTTGGGGACACCACACCGTGTCGTGGTGAACTGCACAAGTCCCACCTTAACTAGGAAAGGTTGGGAGGGGGAAGCAACACGCGGTAATATGCTAAGCCACCCATCTAAAACCCGCTGCTTCAGTAACTGCCTGTTGAGTTAATACAGTTGCTAGATGTGTGACGTTGAGACTTGTCTTCCATGTTGTTTGGCTTGATCTCCCTCCATCCGAAAAGGAGCAGAGCGGTAGGAAGGAAAGGGTTGCACAAGGAGACCCACCAACTCCCTGCTCCCCTGTCTGCCCAGTTGGGGCCAGGGTAGGAAGGACCCTTGTCCCTTTCTTCTCAGCCTAGCGAGGCGAAAGGGAGGCGACCGACGAGCCGGACAAGGCCAGCCTGTTTACTCTTCGGAAGTCTCCCATCGCTTTTCTCCTGAAGGGTTGGGTTCTTAATAATAGTAACAATAATGACAATAATACCAAATCACTGGATAATGGAGCCTCGGCTATTACCCAGATGAATATTGTAGATCATAGATTATTCATCACCCAGATGAATATTGTAGATATTGTAGATGAATATTGTACTATTGACCTCACCCTTTCCTAAGAGGGCGTGCATAAGCGCACCACGTGCCTACCGTCCCTGTCCTATTGTTTCTCTTATTCTTCTTTTATTGTTCTTATATGTACCCATTTCATGTATTCACAACTATGTATACACTTATACTTATTATCTTGTAAACAATTGCAAATCAAATAAATAAATAAATAAATAAATAAATAAATAAATAAATCAGTGGTGGCTAACCTTTGGGGGCTCTATGCCAAAAATTGTGTGCTTGCACGCGCGCACACGCCAGCACCCAGTAGGCAATGCGCGCCCACCCAAGCCCCCTGCACATGCGCGCGCAATCTCCCCCCCGCCCCCTTACCTGCACTGCGCCTCCCAGCTGATTTTCAGCCCATTTGAGGCCTTTTTCAGCCTCCCAGAGGCTTGATGAAAGCCTCTGCAGCCCGAAAAATGAGCCTGTTTCGTCACTTCCGGTATTTCCAGAACTACAGGAAGTGACGAAACAGGCCTATTTTTCAGGCTGCAGACCTCTGGGAGACTGAAAAAGGCCTCAAACAGGCTGAAAATCAGCTGGGAGGTGCATGCATGTGCAGCGAGGTAAGTTTGCCTGCGGCTTGCGTGCCGGCACAAATGGCTTTGCGTGCCACCTGGGCCACGCGTGCCATAGGTTCGCCATCACAGTTGTAGACGATGATGACGATGACAGACCTTTTCCTGTTCTTGGCAGCTAGTTGCAAGAGATGAAACCAATGGAGGAAAAGATCTTCTTGAACATTGGGGGGCTCCGGTACGAGACCTATGCCAGCACCCTCCAGGCTTTCCCTGGCACCAAGCTATGTCGCCTGACAGAGCCCCAGGCAGCCGCCACCTTTGACTGTGACCCGGACACCCAGGAGTTCTTCTTTGACAGAAGTTCCTGCCTCTTCGAGGACGTGCTCAACTACTACAGAACCAAACAGCTCCACTGCCCTGACCTGACCTGCAAGTCATCCCTGGATGAGGAGCTGGCCTTCTGGGGGCTCAGCAACGCCCCCCTGGCACCCTGCTGCTGGCAGAAATTGACCATCGCTGAGAGGCAAAAGGAAGAGTATGGCATCCGGGAGGAAGAGCAAGAGGTCGCTGGGCTCCTGGACCAGGCGGGAAGGAACCAGAGCGCCGGGAGGGGCCGATGGCGGACCAGAATCTGGGCCATGTTTGAGAAGCCCTTCTCCAGTTTAAGCGCAAAGGTCAGCTGGGGGTTTGGAGGGGGGCAGCATGTGCTCCTTGCAGTCTGGCCTGAGTGGTTTTCTCGGCCTCCCAGGGCTTCCGGGGCCACGGCCCGAGGCTAAGCCAAAGGCACCCACCCGTTTTCTTAGCAATGAAGCAGCCGGTCCCCCTTTCAGAACCGTGCTGAGCCCTTGGTCCCCCTGCAGGGAGAGTCCACTCCAAGGGCAGCTGGAGGGCAGCCATTTTAGTGTCATTGCTTCTCTGGCCTTGAAGACCTGCAGGAGAGGCTCAGGGATGAAGAGCAGGGCACGTCAAGTGTAAATCTTAAAAGTAAAGAATGGCGATTGGATGAGCTCCCCGCGGGGTGAAAAATCAACCTGTTAAGGATGCAACGCTGACATAGCCTCCCTCCGGCCTCCTCCAGTGCCTCATCTTTTTCAGACAAAGCTGGCCAGAGATGGGTTTAAAAAAAAAAAAATCTTCCCCAAGTTCATGTGCAGAGAAATTGGGCAGACATATTTTTTTTCCCTGAATTTTTCTAGGGGAAGGAGGAATTCTCCAGGGAGTGCCTGGGAGGAGGCCCTTCCTGAGATTATGGATGGGAATGAATAGAAAGAAGGGGGGAACCAGATGTTAGAGAGAGGCTATTCAGACCCACCTTTGGCCAGCCAGTTTCCAGGTATGACAGGAGCCCCCCCCTGGTGAGTTTAGGGGGGTTTCTGGCAAGGACTTTTTCTCGAGGTTGAATTATGAAGGCATTTTAAGAGAATGAGGGGGTCACATCCCCTGGGGTTCTAGTTTCAGGCAGTTCGCTCCTCTGCCCTGGATTCAGAGAGGGGGGATTGGTCTGCTAAAAGCTGAGCCCCTTTAACTTAAGTCACTGGCATAGCTGGCGTTAGGCACAGGATATTTGCACAGCCGTCCTGGTATTCGGGAATATCAGGGTGGCGGGAAGGTAAGATGAGCGGCGTATATATTGGATTGATAAAGCAACTTGTCCGTCCTCCTGACTTCCCCTCTTCTCCCCCCCCTCCCCCCCAGGGCTTGGCTGCTGTGTGTCTGCTCTTCAATATAGGGATTTGCTGCCTCTTCATTGCCAAAGCTTTCGAAGACACCCATTTTCTCCCTGTTTACATCCTGGAAAACCAGACCAATCCTGCTTCAGTCCTTCACACCAAAGCTCACGGTTTCTTTTATGTCAAGCCGCTTTTCCTCCTTCACTCGGAACTTTTCTGCGTCCTCTGGTTCATGCTTGAATTTCTTTTGCGACTCCTTTCCTGCCCAAAGAAGAAGGAATTTCTCCAAAGCCCACTGAACGTGGCCGACTTTCTCTGCCTCTTCCCCGTTTACATCGAGCTTCCCTTGCATTGGCATCCCGCAAGCCATCGGCGTTTGTTATTCTGGCTGGACTTTTTGCGTGCCTCGTACTTCTTCAAGCTCTTGAAGGTTCTCAAGCTGGTGGAGACCCCGCTGATGCTGAGGGTGCTCTCGTACACCTCCCGGGCCCTCCTCAGGGAGATTGTCACCCTCCTCCTCGTTTTACTCTTCGAAATCCTTTTCTTTGGTTCTCTCTGTTATTTCGTAGACGTAATAGAAGATAACGCAGATACGCAGTTTGGGGACATTGGCTCAGCTTTCTGGTGGGCGCTGGTCACCTTGACTACTGTAGGTTATGGAGACATTGTACCCATCTCTCTGGTTGGTAGGATGATTGGCGCCTGCGCAGCACTCTGCGGTGTCCTGACCATTATCATCCCGATTCCCTTCTTCTGTATCAAATTCCAAGGCTATTATGATGCGGTCATGGTCAAAGAGAAGAGGAAGAGACAAACAGTTCCCTTGCCATCATGATGGATGGACAGGATGCTTCCAGGGTTTCATCGGAAAAAGGTGTTTTTATACTTGCGGATTGCTCCTGCTCGTTCCCCCCTGCACCGTGTGTCTTCCCATAGGAAAGGTCAAGGCTCCCATAAAGCCACTCTCCTTCTTCTCCACAACGGTCATGATCATCCCCATCAAAGTCTTATTTTCAAAATGTTTCAAAGTAATTTTGTAAAGCTGGCAAGTAGCAGCCTCTTTCCCCATATGGGCACAAGCTTATTAATTTGGAGTCTATCAAAAAGGTTTGAGCAATGGCGCCTTCCTTTCCAGCAAGCATCCTTATTGGCTGAGGATAAGAGAAAGGCAGACACGGGTTGGGAAGGCTAGCATGGGTTGGATCACAACTTTTAGAGGAATGTAGCAATAGCACTTAGACTTATATACCGCTTCATAGCACTTCATAGCCCTCTAAGTGGTTCACAAAGTCTGCCTCTCGCCACCCCCCACCCCCAAAAAAATCTGGGTCCTCATCATTTTACCAACCTTGGAAGGATGGAAAACTGAGTCAACCTTCAGCTGGTGGGAATTGAACTGCCGAACTGCTGGCAGACAGCAGAATTAGCCTGCAATACTGCATTGTAACCATTGCACCACCACGACTCTATCCAGGCAATAGGGCAGGGGTGGGATATGACAGGGTTAACTACCGGTTCGGGATTTATGAGGTTCGGTGATTTATGATGTGCTTCCCTGCACGCTGAGAGCCGTGCACTTGTAAATCATCATCAGCACGCTGCGTGCAGAGAAGCAGCCTTTGAAACAGCCCTCTTTTCCCACTTTTTTAACTGCAGCTCTGTCTCGTTTGGCAGCTGAAGTTGAAAAATCAGGAAATAAAGATCAGGTAAGAGCCCGGGTGGGCGGGTAGGCAAAAACATCAGTAGATATAGAACCGGTTCTGTGTCTGCTGCTCTTCAGAGCTGCCAGTTCTACAGAGGTGGACAGAACCGGTAGAAACCCACCCCTTCAATAGGGCATGTATTGTATGTTTGCGAGTTTTAAATATTGCATTATTGGCTACTTTGAATTCTTCCTCGTGCATCAGTAGGTTTACCAGGCTCTTCGTACACCTCTCATACAACTTGATTTTTCTTCGCTTGTTTTTTGCAAATTAAAAGACCACCAATAAACTTTCTCCTGCCCACCTAGCAAAAAGCAGGCAAATGTGAGTAGCACTTTGACGGGAAGGTGCCATGTGCCTCGGTCTACAATCAGGCTGACCACATGACCACAGAGGTGCCTTCAGACAACACTGGCTCCCTCAGCTAAGAAATGGAGATGAGCACCATCCACTGGAGTTGGACAACTGGACAGGGAAATCCTTGACCTTTTTTTACAGTAACCTTTGAAGCAGTTGTATCTTCTTTCAAGAAAATCTTATCACTTATAACATTTTTGAAAATCTTTTTAGAACTCTGGAAGTCTCCATGAATCTCTTGGGAAGGCGTTGGCAGAGAATTTCATTAGGTCACCAAGAACTGCTCCTGCAGTGACAGTGGACAGTCCATCAGGGTGTTCGCAGGAAGGCAAAAAAAAAGTCAAGATGATGTCCACAGTCTGGAGATCATCATGGGACATAAAAAGGACAGGGCCGTAATGACGTGGCTGTGGCTGCTATCTTGACTTTTTTACACCCCGACAAATGCGGACAAACATGCAGTATATTATAATACAAATACTAGAATTATATTCTAACAATGGAAACATTTTAGATAGCCTGCAAACTATGTAGAACATATTACTAACAATGTCCAATGAAACTAGTCTTTTAAGAATATTTGTAATGAAGTTGGAATAATTGTTCTGTAACCTTGGCTAGTCTGCTGATCATTTACTGTCCTTAAGATGTACTAAAAGATGCATAAATATATTGATCAATTCCTATTTTCTTATTCCACATTTTCTATGTAATCAATTTTAGTTTTTAGATTTTGTAACATAGCTCTCTAATTTAAAAAAAGCATGCAAACAGAAACCTACCATATTCTACTGATATATTTAAGTCCATAACTGTCCTTTCTTCACAGCCATTGCCCTGACCCAATTTCTCTGCCCAGAGGGATGGGAGACCCCCCCCCACAAGGGCCACATGTCCGATCCATTTCTCCCCACCATCTTTAATTCAAGGCATGGCCTATATCTGCATCTCTTTGGGTGCCAGTTGTGTTTGCTCCCTCAAACTCTTTGCTAATCAGTTAGCAAATGTAGGTAGGAAACATACCACAGTAGTAATGGGAGACTTTAACTACCCTGATATCAACTGGGAGACAGCAAGTGGGAGATCAAACAGATTCCTAACCAACTCAGCCAACAACTTTGTCATCCAAAAGGCAGAGGAGGGAACTAGCTCTGCTGGATCTAATTCTTGCCAATAGAGAAGAAGTGATAGAGAGAAATTGCCTCTTGAAATTGCCAGAACTTTGGGCAAGAGTGACCACATCATATTGGAATTCAATATAATGCAAACGCAAGCAATAGAATATCATCCAACTAGTGTCTTAAACTTTAAAAGAACTGGTTTTAACAAACTCAGAACCTAAGAAAAATTCCATGGATAAAAATTCTGAAGGGGAAAACAGCTCAAGAAGTGTGGGAAACACTGAAAAATATGTTCATAAAAATATGATCACCAGTCCAATACAATATGATTGAGAAAGAAAAACAAGAAATCCAAGAAGAAGCCTGTATGGTTGCACAAAGGTCTCTGATAAACTGAAAGACAAAAAGAAGTACAAAAAGTGGGCAGAGGGATACACAACTAAGGCAGAATATCAGCAGGTAACCTGAATCTGCAAAGATGAAGTCAGGAAAGTAAAGGCTCAGAAGGAACAAAGATTTGCAATGAAAGTCAAAGATTTTTAAAAAAAGTTTCATTCAACATATAAATAACAAGAAAAAAGCCAGTTGGTCCATTAAAGAGAGAAGACGGCAAGGAAGTAACAGGCAACAGAGAGAAAGCAGAGTTGCTTAACTCATTCTATGCATCGGTCCTCATGCAAAAAGAAACTATAGCTTAACCTACCAATAACATAACTGTAGAGACAAACTAGAAACAAAATTTAAAATAAGCAAAAAACAAAAAAATAGTAAGAGAGCACCTATGTGATCTCGATGAACACAAATCACCGGGACCTGATGGATTACACCCTAGAGTTTTAAAGGAGCTGGCAGAGGTCATCTCAGAACCATTACACCACATTTTTCAAAAATCCTGGAGCACCAGGGAACTACCAGAGGACTGGAAAAGAGCTGGTGTGGTTCCCATCTTCAAAAAAAAAAGGGGAAAAAAACAGACCCAGGAAACTACAGACCAATCAGCCTAACATCAATACCTGGGAAGATACTGGAAAAGATAATAAAAAAAAATCTGCCAACAGAGAGACAAGAGGCGTATTCTTAAGATAGTCAAGAATGCCAGTAAGGACTGTGATGTTGATGCTATTATACATCTTAGTACAAATGATCTGTCCCTGAAGGATGTACTTTCTGTTCAGAAAGACTTCCAGAGCTTGGGGTATGAACTTAGTAATATGGGCTGTAGGCTTATCTTTTCAGAGGTTCTACCAGTATACAAGCGTGTAGCGGAGTTTAATGTGTGGCTAAAGGAGTGGTGTAAAAGGGAAGGCTTTGGTTTTATTAGTCATGATGTCTGCGGCTGGTCCAATTAAAAACTACAAAAGAGATTATTTGCATCCATAAAAGAAAGGGACTGAGTTACTTGACATTAAATTCACAGATTTCCTGGATAAACATTTAAACTGAACAGTGGGGACAGAAAATTAATGGATACAGAACATTTCTGTCCCCAGCAATCTAAAATTAATAAGGATACCAGTGCATGCAAAATTTATGCAGGTAAGATTACCAACCTTGCTATCGATCAAAACCAAGTATTTAATAGTGAATGCTATACCATGTGCATTAATCAAACAGGTGGCAAGAAAGTAGGGGCAGGCAGGCACAACACAGGTTATGTAGACAGTAAACACAGTGTCAGACATAAAGATCTCCAGTGCCTATATACAAATATATAAAAATATACAAATATATACAAATGCACAAAGTCTGGGGATCAAACAGGGTGAACAGGGTGAACTTCACAAGAAGAATTCTCCACTCCTCTACTCATAGCATAAGGTATCTACTCATACCTTATGCCATCAGACTTGAAATTCTAGACCTAGAAAACCTAGAACTACACCGCCTTCGGTCCGATCTAAGTATAGTATATAAAACCATACATTGCAATGTCCTACCTGTCAATGAATACTTCAACCATAACAACACAAGAGCACACAATAGATACAAACTCAAGGTAAACAGCACCAAACTTGATTGCAGGAAATACGACTTCAGCAACAGAGTGGTCAATGCCAATTTTTCCAGAAGCAACCTGGAATTAAGGAGCAATTTCCCATCAGGGAGGACAATCAACCAGTGGAACAGAAGTTGCTCCAGAAGTTGTGGGTACTTCATCCCTGGAAAGTCCCTTGTCTGGAATGGTCTAGGGTCTCCTTCTTGAGCAGGGGGTTTGACTAGAAGACCTCTGAGGTCCCTTCCAGCTCTATTCTGGTTGAAAAGAGGCTTCAGCCAGCCCCTTTGGTGTGGGGGCTGAAGGACCAAGCTGGCCTGAGGGGTGGGGTGGGGCCACTCTTTCCCTGCCAGTCTCTGCAGAGGAAGGCAAGGGCAAAAGTCCTGCTAGGAAAGCAGCAGGGCCCAGTCAGGCAGCTGCCAGGAGTCAGGCCCGTCTTGGAGGCCCCAAAGTAAAAGGGCAGTTCCGGGGCCTTTGCTTTGATCAGGGGGTGAAGCAGAGCGACCTGCTTTAGTGAACGCGGGAGACGCGTTGGAAGGGCAGCTGTTCCAAGGGCCAGGCGGCCATTCTGCAGCTCCGGATGATGCTTTGGTTTTTGTTCAGCCACTGGGGGTTGATTCAGGACAGCAAGAGAGGCGGAAAGGCCAACGGCTGAGCTCCATCCTTGAGGGGGGAAAAGGGGGCCCTTGACCCTCTCTCTCTGAAATGACGACGTCTTTTAAACCACATTCAAGGCGATGTACAATCTGAAGTTCAGGGTTTTAACATTTATTTATTATATTTATTAGATTTGTCAATCACTTACAAGATAATAGGCATAAGTATAAACGTGAGTAAGAATATAGGAAATAGGTACATATAAATGGGGACAATAGGACAGGGACGGGAGGCAGGACGGCGCACAAGCTTTTTCCTTCAGAGAACTGTAATCTGTGAAACTGGACTAGGCGACCCGAGATATCTCGGTCTCTGCCCTAAAACTTTCCAGTATCCTCTTCCACTATTTTGGCCATTGGGAGCAACTGTGATGCGGCCACATCTGGAAAGAAGCCCCCAGCCCAGTTTTTCAATTTTGGCAACTTCAGCTAACTTTGTGAATCCTGACATTAGAAGCCTCGGTGGCGTAGTGGTTAGAGTGGTTAGTACTGCAAGCTACTCCTACTACAATTTGGCAGATTGAATCCCACTAGGCTCAAGGTTGACTCAGCCTTCCATCCTTCTGAGGTGGGTAAAATGAGGACCCAAATTGTTGGGGGGAAGAGGCTGACTCTGTAAACAGCTTAGAGAAGGCTGTAAAGCACTATAAAGCGGTATATAAGTCTAAGTGCTATTGCTATTAATGGCTGCTGCACAAATCTTCAGGGTGAAACCTAGCAGGATGAGAACTGTGTGCGTGATACCACCCACCCATAAAAAAAAAAAAGCAACGAGTCCATCTCACAAAAAAAACCCCCCCCCCCCCCCCCCAACAGCCAAACCCAACAACCCCGGCGACCCCACAACGGACATCGACCCAGTTGGTTCCAGGGACAGCTTGGGGTTTCCCCGAGGATCTGGCAGAGGCCCTAGTTGCTGCCTGGAACAGGCTGGGCCTTTGGATGTTATCGCTCCTGTGCGGCATCTCCCTCTACCCTGGTCCCAGAAGAGATGCCTTGGGCAACGTTGGTGGAAGACTCCGGGAGCCCATATCCCATCAGGGCAGCGAAACATCCCTATTTCTCTGCCTGCTTGTGTTCAGTGGCTCTCTTTAGGTTGGCCCAGGACCCCTTGGGTAGGGAGCCCCTCCCCCCTCAACTGGTAAGGATTTTCCAGGTTGTCTGAAGGCTAAAGGCACTCGGGTGTTCAAACTTGCGCTTGGGGCCCTGGGCCCTGAGGGGTGAGGGCGCAGGCTGAGGCCGTGATCCCTGAGTGGGCTGGGCTTTCGGTGCTGTCAGCTCAGCCCTCTGTTACTGGATCCAGGGTCAGGACAATAGCCGGGGAGCTGAGCCGAGGTGCTGTCATTAGGCCCAGTGGTCCTCAACAATCGCGGATCGGTCTCCAACCTCGCTTTTCGAGGAAGGCGGTTGGTCTGCAGCTGACGAGAATCCAAAGGAAATGGATTTCCCGGAGCCAGTCAGGTTTCAGGCTGGGGTGAGACAGTCATGCCTGTTGGATGACCAGAGCCATGATGGGGATGGAAATCCTCCTGCCTTGTTCCTTGATATCTTGTGGCAACCACAGTTTTCTTCTGAACCGGCTCCATTTTGTACTGTTTCCTTTCATTTCTCCAGGGCCAGTTCCAATCGGGTTGGGGGGGGGAGTCCCCCTGGCCCCTCCTTTGTGGGATGCCGCTGGTTTCTGCTTTCTCTCTCTGCCTTCTCTACAATGCCACGAAACGAAACCCCCAAGTGAGGTCACCTGCTGTCTTGGAGCTCAGGATCCTCCCTACGCGGATGACACCTGATGACATCGTTCGATTCCAAGGGCCCAGGGAGGCCGCTGGGCTGGAGGCTGGGTGGGGAGGAGCCCCTTTTACTCAGTCCTATCTGGAGGGAGGGGCCATGGCCGTTTGGCTCACCAGGCCAGGGGATAGGCCCACCTCGATCTTGAAGGAAGTTCCAGGTCCCCATCCAAGGGGCGTGTGGGCACCTCGCGCACAATTTGCGGTGTCTTCCCTGGACTCACGGCAGAGCACCGGCTGCAGCCGTGCCTCGGCCGGAGCCTCTTCAGGCAGCCCCCACCCCACCATGGGCCGCTCATCCCTTGGCTTGAGGGCTGCAACGCGCCGCGGTGAGTGTGACTCTGAGTTGGAGCACAATCTTTCTTTACCAAATGGCAAATGACTCTGAGAGTCGCATCGTCTGGATCATGATGTCATTGTGCAAATGCTGCAAAGTTTGCCACGCGCGTTATTTTGTTGTTTGCATCACAATGTTGTGTCAATTGGTGCAACTTGCATGATTTGCACCAAGTTACTGGAATGACATTTAGCAGAAGTTTGTGAGTAATGGACAGCCCCCCCCCTGCACCCAAACTGGCCTGTTAAAGGCGGGGGGGGGAGGGGACATCTGCAATGTAAGGGAACATTCCGGAGGGGAACGAAGCCCTGGAACCGGCTCAGGGTTGTAAAAGAGCTTCCTTTGTTCATCTGACCGGGGTGTGTGTGTGTGTGTGTGTCAGACAGGGAGCGTGAAGTTTGGCCAGACGCCGGTTCTGTTTCTCTCTTCGGCTGTGGGGTCCTTTTTGGGTATGTGGCTGTGGGTGTCTTGGTTGCCTAAAAGCCCTATTAAACTGAGCCAACAACTCAACAGCTAACCTACAAAACTGGGATCCAAAGGGATCGTCCCTTGATCCCATCCCTCCAATTCGACCCATCCAGACTTCAGACTATGGCTGCAGCAGTGTGTGTGTGTGTGTGTGTGTGACAGAGAGAGAGAGAGAGAGAGAGATTGCATAACATCTTCTGAACAGCATATTCTGTCCTTCCTTTTGTCTTGGGAGTTGCCAGGATTCCCGTTCTTGGAAGTCCTGATCCTTAAACGTTGTGCAAGAAAGAAAGGGAAACAAAACGAACGGAAACGGCCAACCCTTCTTCCCAGGGTTTCTTCTTTCTGCCCAAACTGAAGCAGCTAAAACAACACTCAGACTTCCCAGCAGGGGCCACACAGCTGTCCGGAGCCCCTGCTGGTCACTGGATTCACAGGGGGGTGGGGCACAGAAGCACAGAGCTTGTCCATGTGTTTCCTTGTGGGGGGGGGGATCCTGCCTTGCATCCCCCCCCCCCCTGTAAGAGTCCTTGCCAGCCACTCCTGGGTGGGATGCCCTCCCAGCCTCACCCCTTCCCTGCAGGGGTTGAAAAGCTCTTTTCTGCAGCTCCCAAGTGACCCCCCCCTCCACAGCCCTGCAGATTGCGCCACTGAAATTCTTCCGGAAATAAGTGCCTTAAATAAGGACCGATTCTTTTCATTTGTGGTAGTTCTCGCCAAAGCTATTTAATTCAGGGGTCTCCAACCTTGGCACTTTAAGCCTGGTGGACTTCAACTCCCAGAATTCCCAGCCAGCAAAGCTGGCTGGGGAATTCTGGGAGTTGAAGTCCACCAGGCTTAAAGTTGCCAAGGTTGGAGACCCTGATTTAATTAACGAAACCAAGAAGGCCACAGACCCCGCTCCCTCCCCCCATTGCAACTCCACGCCTAGGAATGAGGTTCAGTTTGGGAAGGGAGCCCCAGAGTCACTCCGGGAGGGAGGGGCCGATCTGGCTGAGGTCCTGGAGCCCCATGAGAAGCTGTACAATGGAGCCTTGGCCCTCAGCACCTCCCAGCTAGGAATTATGCAGCGGGCCTCTGTTTCCTCCATATAGTTCTCCCCATTTCGTGGAGGAGCATTTGTTTTAGAAGCGCCCTCTCAAGGGCTGGGTTTCAGTCTAATACTGAATGACAGGGACGCTCATGGAGGGAGTCCATCAATTGTCATATTGGTAAAGCGGGTGGGAATTTCAGCCACAGCCAACCCACTTCTTTTTTTTTTTTTTATAAAAATTTTATTGGTTTTTAAAAACAAACATAAACAAACAAAACATAAAAACATCAAGCTGTCTTCCATTGGTGTACATACAGTGTGCCGGTTGGTTTACAAATTGTTTTGTGCTTCCATTTCGTAGTCTTCAATTACAATTACATTGCATATAATCTCATATTGTCAATCAAAAACTAAATAGCTTAGTATCATTATTAATCAATCATTTGACTATACTTTTATTCATTCATGTTTTACAAGATAACCATAATTTACTTAATTTATTGTATAACAGTTCATATTATCATCCCAAATCTATCCTAAAATCATTTTGTAGATATAATAAGAAAGAAGTACATCTTTATATATTTATTATTTTCTAGAAATCTACATATTTCATTACTGTACTTTGTTATCTAACCATTGATAGAAAAGATCCCAAATTTTATCAAATTGTTTATCCTCTTGTTCTCTAATTTCAAATGTCAATCTACTCATTTCAGCACATTCCAATATTTTCTTAATGATTTCCTCCTGTGATGGTATCTTCTCATTTTTCCAGTTTTTAGCAAATACAATCCTAGCCGCTGTTAATACATTTACAATCAGGTATTTCAAGTCTTTACTATATATGAAAACCTTGAATTACGCTGTCTTCGGTCTGATTTAAGCATGGTATATAAAATCATACATTGCAATGTCCTACCTGTCAGCTTCAACCATAACAACACAAGAGCACACAATAGATACAAACTCAAAGTAAACCGCACCAAACTTGATTGCAGGAAATACGACTTCAGCAATAGAGTGGTCAATGTCTGGAATACTCTACCCGACTCTGTAGTTTCTTCCCCAAACCCCAAAAACTTTAACCTTAGACTGTCTACTATTGACCTCACCCCTTTCCTAAGAGGCCTGTAGGGGGCTGCATAAGCGCACCAACGTGCCTACCGTCCCTGTCCTATTGTTTCTCTTATTCTTCTTTTATTTTTCTTATATGTACCCATTTCATGTATTCACAACTATGTATACACTTATACTTATTATCTTGTAAACAATTGGCAAATCAAATAAATAAATAAATAAATAAAATATTTCAGGAGCCACCCCACTTCTTGAAAGAGTGGAGCAGGAAGTAGCATGACAGAATAGCAGAGTTGGGAGATGGGTTTTTTTTTCCAAATAATTGAACAACCGGTTCTCTGCCTGGTTGCTGGGTGGGCGTGGCCATGGTGGGCGTGGCCTAGTCAGCCTCCTGCACCACCCTGGGAGCGAAAATGGGCCATGGGGGGGGGGCGGGGGGAGGGGTTTCTCCCTCCCAGGGCTCCGGGAGGCTTTACTCGACCCTCTGGGCGGTCTAGTAGAAGGACTTCCTATCTGTCCCGTTCCTTCTTATCCCAAACTGTACCCCCTTTAATTCTTTTTTTTGTTTCACTGACTTGACTTAGAACATAGAATAATAGACTTGGAAGGGACCTCGGAGGCCTCCTGTATTGTACTACAAATATCCGTAATTCTATAAAATAAGGTATCGCAATGCATAAATATTTATAAATAAATATGTTGTTCCGAGAGAACAAAAAAAAAGTTGGAAAAAGAGTAATAAGATATGAAGTTGAATACACAAGATGCATATTAAATTGTGTTTGTATGGAAATGTGATAATTTAGAATTATGTTGTACTTAAATAAGATGTTTTATTTGTTTTGTTAAGTAGTTCTTAGAAAAGATGTTCTATGTTCTTACGTTTTATGTTTTGTTTGTCTGTGTATTGTCTTTGAAAATTAATAAAATTTGTTTTTTAAAAAAACTTAGCATGTGTAAAGATACTATTATTCTTAGACACAAACCTAATCAGTGTCACTGCATACAAATTCCATCTTATGAATATTGAGATAAAATTACAACAAATGTTTTAGGACAATGTAACTTATTATTAGCGGAATATTATGTAAAAAACTCTTCAGTAATGGAGCAAATATTGAAAGTAATACCCCCATTTTCCACACACAACCCCAAAAAAAAGAGCAAGAGAAAGAACACTTAATCCGACGTGTACAAACCTAAGAGTCAGCGCAGGAGATGACCAGGCTGGGCCCAAGGTTGGGGTCAAAGTGTCATCCCTTTGGCGTTGCTGTGCTTCCTAAGTGAAGCTTCCCCCACACCTGGCTTGAATTCTGTTGACTCTTCCTTAGGGCCAATTGAAACACCTGCACCTGTCCTTAAAGAGGAGGCTCCTGTGGTTAGGATGCTGGGATAGCAATTGGCAGGCCCCATCCGAGACCCAGTTATTGCTGCGGGACACGGGGAGCTCCCATCCCTTGTCTCAGTTGGAAAGCGGGTGAGCGCGAGTAGGTAGGTGGTACCACTTTGGCGGGCAGCTTAATGGGCACATAAAAGGAGCTCCCAACTGGGTATCCTCCAAGCACCGGTGATGTCCCTGCTAATGCTTTCCACCCGGAAGTGCTTCTGTGCTCCCGACGTGACCTCGGAGAGGAAGGACCTGAAGGACCCCATCTAGGTACTCGGAAGTGGCAGGAAACATCCAAAACCTCCAGGATCTCGAAGAAAACTCCTCCAAAGCAGGGGTGTCAATTTCACTGAGGGCCACATCAGGACTACGGTTGCCCTCAAAGGGCCAGTTGCATGTGAGACTATGGCAACTCTCAGCGGCTGGGTGGGCATGGCCAGCTTGGGCAGCACCAGGAGGCCTCCGGTGTCCCTTCGAACTCTGCTATTCTGTGTTCATTTGGGATTGGACTGGGTGGTTTCTTTTTCCAAGGACGCTTTCAGCTCTAAATTTCCGCTCTCCGTTTCTAGCTTGAAGCGCTTCACTTGAATGGAAAACCACCAGGAAATCTCTCATACCTGAGGATCAGACCGAGAATTCAGAAGAGACCCACCAACGATACTTTTGTGTTACACCCAGGAATCGAGGATGAGCGTTCAGCTGCACGCCGGCTGGGGAAGCCTTGCCAAGGCCTCGGTGACACGGCAGCTCCAGGGTGTTGTGGGAGCAGGTGGCCGTGACACAGGCAGTTAGTCCCTTCCACCCCCCAGGGCAGAAGCAAGCAAGATCTTTCCTGCGGGTGGGGTGGAGCTCAGATATTGCAAGAACAGGGATGCAGCTCCTCCCTAATTATCGAGTCCTCCATTTTTAACCCCAATTGAGCCCAAATTTTCTGTTGCTGAGGCAGGTGTTCAGTGAATTTTGCCCCATTTTATGATTTTTCTTGCCACAGTTGCCATGTGAATCACTTGTTGTTAAGTTAGTAACATGGTTGTTTAGTGAATCTGGCTTCCCCATTGACTTTTGCTGGTCAGAAGGTCACAAAAGGGGACCAAATTACCCCGGGACACTGCAGCCATCATAAATATGAGTCAGTTGCCGAGCCTCTGGATTTTGGCCACGTGACTGTGGGAGGTTGCAACGGTGGTGGAAAAGGCTCGCAAGTCATTTTGTAGCTCCAAACAGTCCCTAGACGAACATTTACAGGACTACCTGCACCACCTTTTAAAAAATCTCCATGTTCCCTTCCAGTTCGACGGAGAGGAGGCCTTTGCCTCGAACCTCTGCAAAAGATCCCGCAGGGGGCACACTAAGACTACTGGCCCTCTCAATGACAAGTCAGAAGCCCTCCCACCACAGACGAGAGCGTTAGTCGCCGTGGAAAGGCAGCGTGGAAATGAAGGTGCTGCCCAAAGAGAAGCAGCTGCAACATTGCAATGCTCTGTTGAGTGCTCATGAAGAAGCAGAGCTATTTAAGGTGCACCCTAAATGGCTGCCACGTAGAAAGGCCTCTTTGCAAAAGTGCACTTGGGGCAGCTGTTGGGAACTGCAAGGTTTCATTAAAAAAGAAAAAGAAAAAGCAGCCTGAAGAGGCCCCTCCTGATTGCTCAGAAGTTCCTTCAATTCCTGTGGGTTGCTATACTCCCCAATTCCCTTTGAGCACCCACAGAACCACGCCTGCCTTTGCTTTCTTATCAGCTCCGTGATGCAGGAGAGAGAAGCCTGAGAAAGCCTGAAAGGGGATAAGGGGGGCTCTCCCCACTTTCCCTCTGCAGCCGTGGAAGGCGGTGGGCCTGGGAAGTGGCCTGGGCAGGGTCCCGGGGTGCAATACTCCAGCTGCCAGGAGCCGGCCCCTCTTATCTTTCCCATCTCCCATCTGTGAGCTGGATTGGGGGGGCTGGTCCCGAGGGCAACAAAGTGAGTTCCGGCGGTTCCTCCTGGTCAGGACAGCTATGATTCAGCACTGCTCCCCTGTGCTGGAAGGACCGTCCAACTCACCGTCTCCCCTCTTGGGCCAGGTCCATCCTCTCGGAGGGTGTTTGAAGGAATCTCCCTAACAACTCACTGATTCCCTTTTCCATGCTGGAAACAGAAATGTTCTCTGGCATATGAACCAAAGTCTCCATTTGAAGTTCTAAGTATTCAAAGATGCTGATTTTGCAGGGAAAAAGGAATCAACAGCCACTCAATACGGGAACATTTTGGATAAACTTTGTTAAATAAACTTGCAAACACTATTTGTTTTTCTAGAATAAAAAGACCAACACAGCTAGAGGCTCCACGTCTTTATTTCCAAAGAAACCTTCTATGAATGAGAACAATTCAAAGGATTTCAGGAGAGGCATGATACCAGCAGCAAGATATTTGCCTACTGTGGTAGAATCCTTGTAAGAATTTTGGAGCCTTGTGCATGCACTTTCTGACACATGGTGTTGCAAACCAGTGCAGCATGTACATACAGCGCCCCCCCCTTCCATGGTGTGTGGCCTTAATATCCTGAGAACAAACCTATTATGTCTTTTAGATCACATTATAGGGTTTACCAAGTTATGAGAACCCAGGCAATCGTGACATTGTACAGCATATCAAGGTAGCAGCCTTGGGACTTAGTCACTGAGAGCATCTGCGTAACACCAGAGGATTCTCACAACTAAAAATCTACAGCAGGAAGTCTACACGAGAATATCTATTTGCACAAATCCTAAAGAGTAACGAAGTCATGGGGAAAGAGGCTAGCACCCTAGTGACCTGTAAGGTGCATGCTATGCTTGTACTCCTGCCTGTGGAAGACTCAAATTACACCTGCTCCAAGCGCAAACATCTGCTTGCTAGAGGAGAGAGTGGAAGCACATCCGCCCACTCTGCGTCTCATCCAGGAAAACGAGGAATACCTCGGAAAGGCAAGTCTATTCAAACTAAATGCAGAGAGGAAGAAACAACTACAAGGAAAAATGGCGGCATGTCACTCAAGAGGACAAAAACCCAACCCAACTCAAGAAGACTGTCCCCGCCACTGGAGCTGAGCGATTTCATATCCCACCCCCTGGAAGAAAAGACGTAGGCAGCTGCAGTCGGGTCTTCATCCAGGGCTCCATAATAAGAAGAAAAGTGTCTCAGACTGTCACAAAGAGAAAAAAGGGACTGATTGGTGACTCACTTCTCAGAGGAACAGAACCAGCCATTTGTAGACCGGACAACCTACATCAAGGGTTGACTCCCAGGTGCAAATATGTAACAGAAAGGCTTATTCAAATAATCAAACCCACTGGTTATTATCCCTTTTTCTTTCACTTGGGGAAGAAAGATAAAACTAAAAGACCGCCCCAAATTTATCAATGGCTAGGCAAGAAAGCCAAATAGGTAGGAGCACAGACGGCGTTTTCAGCTGTACTTCCAGCGTGTCAACACCCAGTGAGGGAATGGAAGATTTTAGAAGGCAACCACTGGCCCAAGAGATGGTGCCTTGGGAGAACTTTGGATTTCTGGATCATGCATACATTAACTAATAACAGAATAGCAGAGTTGGAAGGGACCTCGGAGGTCACCCAGGGGTCCCCAACCCCCCCCCCCCCCCCCCAGCCGCCGCCAGTCCACGGCCGCTGGGGGCCGCCACTTTTTTTATGGAGAAAAGCCCGGGTGCTTCCGGGAAAGCCTCAAGAAGCCACCAGCCGCCGCCTTGACCGGGCCCCCTTCACAAGGCCCCCCAACCCGCGGGGGCATCTAGTCCAACCTCCTGCTCAAGCAGGAGACCCTATATGAGGGGTCTCCAACCCCCAGGCTGCAGCCCACTACCAGGCCTTGAGTTTTTCGAAACTGGGCCACTAGGGTGTCTCATTTCATGGGGTGAAAATTAATTTTTGCCATTTTTTTTTTCAGTGAGGGGTTCTAAAAATGTTTTTACACCAAGAATTCAATTCTGCTGTTATTTTTGCAATTGCACAATATTTAGCTTGGTAAATCCATGTCTGATCATATACCCCCCAAAATACTAACTTTATCTTCTCAAAATTACACCTTGTGCTATAAAAAATAAAGTTTTTTTTTCCTGTATGAATCTTATCCAGCTAAGCAAAAAACAATCCTTGCAATCATAAATAACATCAGAAAGAAATTATCTGAGTTACAAAAATGTTGAAGGGAGTTTCATCAAGCCTTGTTTTGATTCATTCTTCGCCATCAGCCGCCAACTTGCTTCTTGGCCTCTGACATAATCCTCCTGTTTCTCCTGTGCTTGTTGCCTCTGTGACCTGTTTCACACATCCCTCTATTGACTGGGCATGACAGGGCCACTGTGGTCAGCAAACTTCCTTATTTCCACTGCAGTCACTTTGCACGTCCGAGGTGGCTCATCTACACCTTCAAACCAACCAATCAGCACCAACGGAGTGGATGCTCCAGTGCAGGGCACCACCTTCACAGCCAGTATTAACACTTGTAGAACCTCCTCCAGTGGCCTTCAACGCCTTTCTTCTTCATGGAATACACCAGATTATCTGCAACCAGTTGAGCAGGTTTTTCTGTTTCTGAGCCTTTCTCTGGAGTGAAATGATAAAGGTATCTTCCACCCAGCTCACTGCACACAGAATAATGTTCTTCTTTGATGGTACTGTGGAACTGCTGGTCTGAATTGTTTGCTGGAGAATTGCTGGTCTGAAAAGTTATGGTAGTTTTGTACTTACTTAAAGTTCATCTAATTATATTACAGTTACCAAAATATCTTTACAGTCCCCAGAGCATGTCACCACTTTTGCGCACCCCCAACATTTGGAAATTGAAAGCTGAAAAATTTGACAGGCCCTACCAGGCTGAGGAAGTGGCAGGCAAGAGTGGCATGCCCACTTGTGCAAGCAGTGGGCAAGCATGGGGATAGGCGCTCCATTCGTGCAAGCAGTGGGTGAGCGTGTGCAAATGGAACTGCATGCCTGCGTGTGCCCACTGCTCATGCTGAATCATCCCCTCCCGCCTCCCCCATCTGGCACTATTCCATATAAGTGACTACCCAACCTCTTCTTTTATAAAAGCCCCACAACTTCTGGTGGCGAGCTGTTCCATTGGTTGATTGCTCTGTCAGAACATTTCTTCGCTTGAACTTGCTTCTGTCCTTCATTAGTTTCCATCCATGGTTTCTTTTCTGCCTTCAGATGCTTTGGAGAATAGATTGCCCTCCCCTCTTGTTGCAGTCCCTTATACATTGGAACCCTTTTGTCATGTCACCCCAAATCCTCCTTTTAATTAAGCAAACCCAATTCCTGCAACCGTTCATGTCTCACCCTCCAGTCCACCCAACCCTTTGTTCCTCTTCTCTGCACTCTTTCCAGAGTCTCAACATCTCTTTTATACAGTGACAACCACAACTGGATGCATCATTCAAAGTGTGATCTTACCAAGGCATTATATAGTAGCATTAACACTTCACATGATTTGATTCTATCTCTCTGTTAATGTAGCCTAAGATTGTATTGGCTTTTTTGGCAGCTGTAGCACATGGCTGGCTCATATTTAAGTGATTATCCCAGGATAATCCCAGGATTCCTCTTGGAATTACTGCTATTGAGCCAAGTTTCACCTAATGTGTAACCTACACATTTTTCTTGCCTAAGTATAAAATCTTACTTTTCTTTACATTGAATTTCATTTTGTTAGATAGGGACCATTCCTACAACCATTCTTCGTATGTTTTAGTCTCCAGGCCTTTATTCATCCTACTTGCTCTTCTCTGGACTTTTTCCAAAGTCTTAACATCTTTTTGTAAGGTGGTGACCAAAACTGAATGCAGTATTCCAGGCGTGGTCTTACTAAGGCTTTATAAAGTGGTACTAATACTTCATATGATTTTGATTCTGTGCCTCTGTTTATACAACCAAGGATTGTATTAGCTTTTCTGGCTCTCGTATAAGAGATCATCCACAGGATTCCAAGGTCCCTCTCACAGTTACTGAAGGCAGGCTCGCCTAATCTGTACCCTTTGGTTTTTCCTTGCTTTTCTCTACATTAAATTTCATGTTGTTGGATAGGGCTCATTGTTCAAGTCTATCAAGATCTTTTTGGATTCTGAGCTTTTCTTCTGGGGTATTGGCCATTCCTGCCAGCTTGGTGTCGTCTGCCAATTTGATGAGTTCACCTTTTATTCTCTCATCTGAGTCATTTATGAACATATTGAAGAGTCCTGGGCCTAAATCTTGGAATACCACACTGCTTGGATACCCCATTGCTTGGACCTAAAACTTGGGATATTCCACTTCTTACTTCCCTCCATGTAGATATAGTTCCATTAAAGACGATTCATTGAATGGGGTTTATCAGCCACTTAGAAATCCATCCGGTGGTAGTGCTGTCTTTCCAACATTTCCTTATCTTACCAAGAAGTACTTTGTGGGCTACTTTGTCAAATGCCTTACTGAAATCCAAATATATTATGTCCACAGTATTTTGATAATTTAGTCACTTTGTCAAAGAATGAAACACAGTTTGTTTGTCATGATCTATTTCTGACAAGTTAATTTTCGCTTTTGGTTATAACTTTGCTTGCTTCTAGGTGTCTGCAGATCTGTTGCTTGATTATCTTTTCCAGGATGTTCCCAGGCATTAGTCAGGTTGATTGATCTGTAGTTTCCTGGATCTGTCCCCCTCCCTTCTTTTTTGAAGATAGGAAGCACATCAGCTCTTTTCCAGTCCTCTGGTAATTCCCCAGTGCTCCAGGAAAGATAATAGTTCAATAGTTCCAAGACCACATCTGCCAGAAACTTCAGAAGTCTGGGGTGTAATCCATTAGGTTCTGATGATTTGAATTCATCCAGAGTGGACAGGTACTCTCTTACCATTTTCTTGCCTTTTTTTAATTTGAATGTCTAGTCTGTCTTTTGTGTTTCTGGTTTTGGTAGTTGGGTTACTTTTTCTTTTTGTATGAAGACGGATGCAAAGAAAGAATTAAACAGCTTTGCTTTCACTACTGCCCACCATTTCCTTGCCCTCTTCTTCAATTAGTGGACCAATGGTTTCCTTGACTTTTTTCTTGCTTTTTATATGTTGAAACTTTATTGTTTTTTAAGTTTTATTCCTACAGGAATGGCTTGTGGCTCAGGGAGAATGTTTGGAAAACAGCTGGTCATCCATAGGTTTTTAAACTAAAGCTGGAAGGGGAAGGAGACCAATTTTGGGGTCCAAACCCAAAGCATGAAGCCCAAGACAATAAACCAGACAATGAGGAAGGAGGTAGTGAGAAGGAAGGGGCACTGAGGTGTTTAACAGGAGCTGCAGGAAGCAAACACGGGGTCAGCCATAAAGGGCTCAGATGCCTGTACACTAATACTCAAAGTATGGGGAAGAAATAGGGAGAATCTGAGGGTCTAGGACATGAAGGCAGATGCGATATTGTAGCCAATATTGAAACGATGGTTAAGTACGTTGGTATTTAACACCAGACCAATTATCTAAGATGTATAAAGGCATGTCAAATGTATAGTGAAAATGTAAAAATAAAGAAGGGACTTTTTATCATCTATAGGGGACATGCGATAAACCAAAAAAAAATTGGAGTATGATTCATATTTTAATACAGAAAGTTTTGAAAATTGAGATAAAAATGGATTTGGGTCTAATGGAAAAAGAACTGGAGAAATTGGAATTTGGTTACTACATATGTTGACAGCAGCAAGACTATTGTATGCACAGGGGTGACATCGCGGCGGTGCAGGGATATCCCCAAAAACACTTTGGACATGAGTAAAATGGTCAGATATAGAGAAGTATTAGACAAACAGAGAAAATTAAAAACAAAAAAAATCAGGAATTAAAAGAGCATGGTATAATCATAGATTGGTGGCCATATTTACAATTACAAAATAGATACAAAAAAGATGTGGAAGAGTATGGAATTTACATTGAACTGCAACAATTAGATAAAATTTTCATGGGCCCAGAAAAGAAATTTATAACGAAGATGTATACATTACCTATTAAAAGTTGCATTAGAAGAGGAGGTAGTAAAAGGCTGCATGATAACATGGGCAAAAAATTTTGGGCACAATATAGATTTATCAGATTGGGAAAAATGTGGAATAAAAATTATACATTAACAAGATCAGCAGCCTATAAAAAAAATATGTATAAGATGTTTTATCGGTGGCATTTGCCCCCAAAGAGATTGGCTAAAATGTACCCTAACATGAATCCAACATGCTGGAAATGCAGACAGAACTAAAGTACCTTCCATCATATGTGGTGGTCATGCCCCAAAGCCCAAAAATATTGGATTAAAATATGGAGTTGGCTACAAGAGATAATGGAAGAGCGAATAGAATTTAAACCAGAGTTGTTTCTGTTGGGAATAACTAAGGGGAATTATAGGAAGTTTAAATATATCCTAATACATATTCTGACAGCATCAAGAATAATATACACACAATGTTGCAAACAAAATAATATGCCTTCTGAGGAATTAGTAATTCAAAAAATTCTAGATTGTGCTGAAACAAATTAACATTAAAACTAAAAGAAAAAGAAGAGTCAGAGTATTATGAAATTTGGGATAATTGATATAATTGGTTGAACAATAGAAATAAATAAGAAAATTACAGATAAAAGTAGATAAATGTATATAAAGATGTATAAATGTAGATATTTATATGACATTGGTTTATATAATAATGATGACACAGTACTGTGAAAGTCAAAATTAATATGTGTAAAAGATGAAAAAGAGCATACAAATTATTACAAAAAGACTATTGTATGTGCAAAAATGGAATTCAATTCCTACTATGGAAGAATGGTTGCAGAAGTTGATGAAATTGGCGGAAATGGCAAAACTGATTACCTTGATTAAAGAAAAGAACATAAGTACTTTCATTTCCACATAGAAACTGCTTCTGAACTTCATGCTTGATGTGGAAAAGAATGAAACTTTGTCATCTATACTGGACTTAATTCTAACCAATAGATCCAAAACGGTTGAGGGAGTGGAAATTGTAGGAACTTTGGGCGACCACGTCATAGTTCACCAAAATGGAAGCATAGGTAATAGGTCAGACTAGTATTTTAGACTTCTAAGAGAGCTGATTTCAACAAATCAAGAGAGAGAGAATAGGAAGGATTCTATGTGTAGAAATATTAGAGAGAAAAACAGTATATGATCCTTGGGATATTCTGAAAATGAGATAATGAAGGCACAAACAAAAACAATATCACAGAGAAAGAAAAATGACACTTTAGATAAGACCAGCATGGTTGCACAAAGACTCTCTGATAAACTGGACAAACATGACAAGTAGAAAAAAAAAATGATCTAAGACTTGCAACAAACGCCAAAAATAACCCCCCAAAAAGATTTCTTTCAGTATGTACGAAGGAAGAAGAAAGTCAAGGAAATGATCAGTCCAGTAATGGGAGAAAATGCAAGAAGGTGAGGGGCAGCAGGGGGAAACAAAAATGGCTTAATTCCTTTTTTTGCATTTGTCTTTACACAAAAGGGAAAAATAGTCCAACCTATAAAAAGAACCCGCGTGGAAGACAAAACAGGGATGCAAGTCAAAGTAGGCACGGAATTGATAACAGAACATCTGCTTTAGATGAATTCACATCTCCAGGACCAGATGGATTCCATCCCGAGATACTGAAGGAGCTGGCAGACGTGATCTCGGAACGATTGACCATTCTCAACATTCTGGTGCAGTGCGTTGATGGAACAGAACTCCGACACATTTGGTCATGCAAACATGGCCAGTGTGAGACTTGATGGAGGACTCAATTCTTTCCATGATCTCATGCCTCTTCAAAGTGGATGCACTCAACATGTGAATCACAAAGTAGCCAAGCCCAGCACACTACAGTACACTGTATGAATCCAGGAATTGGGTTGAACAAGCATATTGTGCAAACACGAATTTTTTTCTGATGAGAAAGTCTAAGGCCACTTGATGAATGGGGAATCTGTCTGGAGCTCTTGCTGAAAGATTTTGTCATTGCAGGACAGGCTGATATGTTTCAAGAGAGTCTTCGGAGATCCAGCTGAAGAGCAGAAAGAAAACATCTAACCTGATTTTAGACATTGTCAAGCCAATGTGAGCCCAAGAAGCATCCAATGCACATCTAAAAATCTTTTTCCTGGGCCCGCACTTTGTGAGGCAAAGAGCATTGGAGGCTGCCCAAGAACCCCTCATCCCTGTCAACTGTCCAGTTGGTGAATTTAGAAAAAGAACCTTCTGGGACATTATTTTACCAAGAATATAAACTTTACTGAATAAGCCACACTGGAACAGAAGGAGCAAAACCAGCTCTGGGTTTCCCTTGTAAAAGCAAGCATAGTTAATTTCCCCTTTTCCTACGGACCACCCACAGCCCATTACGTCCACCAATAACTTTTGCTCATTTTGTTATGGGAGCCTGCCAGCCACACTGGGACATCTGCTTGGTGTGTCCTTGAGATGAAAGCAATGTCTCATCGACGGTTACTTGGATGCCATTCCCCCTACCCTTGCATTCTATTCCACCCCTCTCCCTTTCATTGTCAAAACAATAAACATACATAAGCAATATTACTTACAACTCAACTACTGCTACATTCCCTATTGGGGCTGTTGTGGGTACCTAGTGTGAAACTAACCTAACTTTTTAACTAACCTAACTGCCCTAACATCTTGAGCAGCCACCCACTCAACCTCTGCTAATGGGTAGCCTTTCCACAGTATTAGGTATTGTAATTTCCCCTTGTGATCCAGAGAAGTCGAGAAGCTTTAGGATCTCATAGTGCTCCTCTCCCTTACTAGGATGGGAGGAGGAGGTGGTCTTTGACTGGTCTCAAGCTAGACCCCCAAAAGGGTATTAAAGGACTGCAATGAAATACTGGACGAACTCGCCTGAGGCTTCCTGGCAATTTCAGCTCCACCGTCACCGGATGAATGATCCGGATGATTTAGAAAGGCCCTATGTATTTGGGACCTAACTTTTTGCAAGGCTGCCTCAGGTTTAGGTATTTGGTGGACAAGTACATTTTATTCCACACTCTAAATTCCTTTCGGGGGCCCTTTTCTGATCTGCTTGCCTGTTTTGGCTTTCCTTAGCACTTCATGCATGGCAGACCACGTGCCTTTTAGAGTATCCATCCAGTCGGCTAACGACACGGAGGATGGAGCTTCCTGTGGGGGCTCTGGCACGGGCATGGGGCATGAACTCCATCTCCATGGCCTCTTTGAAAGGAGTGAAACCTGTGTTGCTGTGCACCGAGTTGTTATATGCCAGTGGTGGCTAACCTTTGGGGGCTCCTGTGCCAGAAAATTGTGTGCACGCTTGCACTCGTGTGCCAGCACCCAGAAGGCAATGCGCCCTCCCATGCCCCCTATGCATGCGCACATAATCCCCACCTACCCACCCACCCCCGCCCCCTTACCTGCACTGCACCTCACAGCTGATTTTCGGCTGGTTTGAGGCCTTTTTCGGTCTCCCAAAGATTCAGGAGGGCTTCTGCAGGCCAAAAACTAGCCCTGTTTTGTCACTTCCTGTTTTTCTGAAAATACCGGAAGTGACGAAACGGGTCTAGTTTTCGGCCTGCAAAGCCTGCAGAAGCCTTCCTCAAGCCTTTGGGAGGCTGAAAAAGACCTCAAATGGCCGAAAATCAGCTGTGAGGCGCACATATGCCCAATGAGGTAAGTTTGCCTGCAGCTCGCATGCCGGCACAAATGGCTCTGCATGCCACCTGTGGCACACGTGCCATATGTTCGCCATCACGGTTCTATGCCACCTCTGTGAAAGTCCCAATGGCCAAATTAGTCTGCTGATAGTTTACACAATAGCGCAGGTATTGGTCTACCAATGAGTTGGCAGCAGCCCCATTGGTACTTGAATGGTAGGCCAAGCTAAGTCCCTGGAAGGAACTTATCATTTAAAAAAAGTCCTGCCAAAATTTGGCAGTGAATTGCACCCCCATGTTCGAGATAATGCACTTCTAGACCCCGTGTAGTCTGTGGAAGTGTTGCACAAACATCTTGGCTAGGGCCCAGACAGAAGGAATCTTCAGAAATGCCACAAAGTATGCTTGTTTTCAGAACAGGTTGATGACAGTCTAAATTACTGTGTTCCCAGCAGTATCCATGGATATTTCCTCCCACAGACTAGCTGGGTTGGCTACTGACTCTAGCAAGCCAGGAGGCTTCCCACGTAGACATTTCATGGAGGCATACACAGGGCAACTGGCCACATAGGCTTCTACATCCTTTTTCATCTTTGGCTACCAGAACTGTCTCTAAACCAGGCGAAGAAAGTTCACAAGCCCAAAACGCCGTGCGGATTTTGAACCATGGTTCCACCAAGGTTCTCTGGCTGGCTGGGATGTACATTTTGCTCCCCTTCCAAGCCAAGCCCTCCTTCATCCACAGGTGGTCTTTACGTCTTGGGAACCATTCATCCACTTCCAAGGCATCTTTTAGTGGTTGTATCACCAAGTCCCCAGCCAGCTGCGAAGAGACCGTTCTCTGCTGCCTTGCAAATGCTAGTGCTGAGAACCACCTGGATGGGGTAATGGAATTAACTACCTCCTCTCAGGTACTTCTGTACTGGAGCACGTGAGGGAGGACATCTTGTAAGAAATTCTTCCCACCCGGCAAGTAGGAAGGGTGAAATTGAAGCGGTTAAAATACTGAGGGCAGTAAAATGTCATTTTCCACTCATGCCCCTGGTTTAATCCTCACTCGGCGATAGGCTTCCCTCAAGTCCAGCAGGCGGTTGTAATACAGCTCCTTGTTCAGCCCCTCCTGGAATTGGCAGACCAGCATACGCCAATCTCTTGGGTGAGCTGCCAGGCTACGAAAATCTTGCAGTGCTGTAGGGAGCAGATATGGGTTGCTGCTCATGGGCTGCTGTGGAGTTTTCAAATCTTTCAACACCTGCATGAAAGCATCCAGGTTTTGCAGCTCCGGAGCCCCCTTGTTGTGGACAGACACCAGCCATCCCACTGCATTCCCCTCCAGATTTGATGCAGCGGCATTGATCCAAACATGCTCGTCCAGGTACATCACTCTACGGTGCTCCATATAGTTCCAGACCTGGGTCAGGAAGTGGGCCAAGTTCTTGGGTTGTCCATTGAACCGGACTGCTAGAGGCACTAGGACATCCCCAGGTGGCAACCACACTGTTGCCAGGGGTGCCTGAACAGGGATACCGGCTGTTACTGGGGCTGCGTGTGCTGGCACCTACCCCCCCAGTGGGGCAGCAGCAGGGACGGGTGTCGCTGTTGTTTGGTAGGGGGCTCTCACCACCCCGGGTGGTGTTGGCAGCATCGGCTGCAGGAGGGGACAGGGTAGGCAACGGTTTCATGGCCTTCACCCAAATTCACCCAATGTGAATGCTGCCCTTGGTGAGGTGGCTCCGGGATCTCCAGCCCACCAAACTTCTCTCTCAGCTGCTCCATAGATGGACTGTGAGCTGTAGCTGGGAACTTACACTCAGTCGGGTGATCCCATTTGGTTGCTCACCTAGCCTTCCACTTGCTCCCTAGGGTCACCGTGGCTCCATCGCCTTCCACAGATAGCTTGCCCACCAACTCTTGGTGCCCAAATAGCGCCCCCCTATCGCTCTCTCCCCCTTGAGTATGGCCTGTTACTCTGGCTTCTCAACCCACTGTCTGAGGTGTGTGCCTGCTGGTTACATCCTGACTTCAGCCTGGGCCATCCTTGGAGGAGTGAGGCTTCCCCTGGCTTTGCCTCCCCGTTCTATTCCTTTTGTCAGTTGCCGGCATCTCGAAACTGCCAACCTCCTGGTGGGGCCCAGGTTAGAGAGCTGATTTAATGTTAATTGTTCAGTTGGCAAATCCAGGAAAAGAAACTCTTGGGATGTTATTTTATGAAGAGTACAAACTCTACTGAATAAATCCACACTGGACAGAAGAAGAGAAACCACTTCTGGACTTCCCACTCAAAAAAGCACGCATAGTTTCATTCCCCACTTTCCCATAATGAACCCTTATGTCCACCAATCACTTCTGCTCATCTTGTTATGGGAGCCTGCCAGCCACACTGGGACATTGGTGGAAGCAATGTCTCATGAGAACCGATGGATGCTTGGGTGCCATTCTCCTCACCCTTGCATTCCATTCCACCCTCTTCCTTGTCAAGCTGCGAGCGAAGTAGAAGGTAGGTGGAACTGTGAGTCAGTCTTACCCCCCTCCCCAAACAGGGGCTTTGGGACAAGTGAGAACCCAGATTTGTTAGCCCCACACTTCTGTCTTCAGGATGTTATTGCAAGGCAGCTGGCAGAAGAACCGAGCCCAAGGCATTAGGAAATCAGCAATCACAGGATCCTTCCTCACTTCTCCAAGCCAGTTGGACGCTGAGACATTTCTCTTGAGAGTAGTTTGGGTGGAGTGGGAAAAAACAGATGCTGTCTTGCCTTGGCCGGGATAACGTTCTCCTGGCAAGACATTTCCACCACAGAGATGAGACGAAATGCACGGAGAAGGGAAAGGCCTTGGCCTTTTTACGATTTCCTTGTTTTTGTTTCAACATTCAGTGTTGGCGCAGACACCGATTTTCCCATTTCAAAAATCTGCCGCTTGCTGGAGAAGCACTCAGAAGCCCTTTGCTCCTCTTATCTTGTAAATGTCACATCACAAAGTTTTTCTGCACATAGACACACCAATTTCCAGAGCATTATGGAAAACAAAACTGGCTTTTTGTTGCTTGTTAAGTTTTCTCCTTAGTTCAATGCTGGATCTCTCTTTATTCAGCTTCCACCCATTGCTTGTAGTCCAACCCTCAGGTTCTTTGGAGAATAAGTTGACCTCTCCTCTATGACAGCCCCTCAAGTGCCGGAAGAGAGGTATCGTGTGTGTCTCGCCCCCGTCCTTCTCTTCAATAGGCGACAGGTACCCAGCTCCCTTAACCGTTCACCATCGCCTTTAGCCTGCAGATCCCTCATCATCTTCGTTGCTCTTCTCTGCACACTTTCCAGGGCCTCTCAACATCTTTTTGGTATCACGGTGACCAGAACTGGACTCTGTAAGCCATCAACTGAATGGTCCGGCTGCCTCCACCCCCAATACGGGAAGTGGGTCTCCCACGGTTGTGCTCATCACTCCTGCTGAGCAGGCCAGGATTTGTACATGGCATAAAAAAAGGGTTTGTTCATGCAAAGTGGCTGTGCTTGGCTGCCTGGATTCCTCCAACTTGCTGGTTTAAAGTGGCATTAATCTGTAGCTTGGTTGCCTAGCAACTTGGTTGCCTGGCTCTGTTGCCTAGGAACACCAGCACCCTTGTATGGCCATAGCTGCTCTGGAGCTCCTGGCCCAGGATGGAAGGCTGGGCCCAGGCCAGGGGGGGAGGCCAGCCTCCAGGGGCAAAAGCCAGACTGGGGCCCCTCTATTCCATGGCTGGGAAGGCTGGGAATGGGACGCCTCAGCAGCAGCAGCACCCAAGGAGGATCCATCCCGGCCCGCCAATGGTGTTGCTTCCATCCCAGCCCAGAGTGGGACTTTCACGGCTTCCCTTTTTGCCTCTTCGGCCGCCGCCTGCAGCTCTCCCGCCGGGGCTCCTGGTGCAGCTCAGACGATGCAAGGCAGCGGCTTCCCTTCAAAGGGGAGCTGGACCCAGTTTGGGGGACGAGGTTCGGCCCCATTTTGAGCTGGTGCCAGGCCCGAACTCTGGCCGGAGGGAGGCAAGGCCTCGGGTACCGTCTGCTCCGCTCCTTCGGGCACCGCTTTCTGCCCCCGGAGCCAAAGGCTGCCTGGGAGCCCCTCGCCCGCTGGTCAGAAGGCGCCTGTTGGGCCTTGGGGGCAGACGGGGATGCTGCTGTCCCAGAGCCCGCTGGGCTCCCGACCGAGCTCCCCCGCCTCCTGCCTAGCCACCCGGCCCGTCCACAGAGCGGCAGGCGGAGGAGAGTCCGCCCGTCGCCTCCCGGGCCTCGTTCTGCGCCGAGGACGGAGCGCCCCTCCGAGGCTTCCTGGCCGAGGCAGCCGAGGGGCGGCCGGGAGGGCAGCCGCCCGTGCCGGAATCAGCCTGGAGGCCTCTCGGGTGGCGGCGAGAAGGCGGGCCGGCTTCCCTTCTCCGCTGCCGGCAGCTGGCGAGGCCGGGGTCGCAGCTGGAACGCGGGCGGGGCCAGAGCCGGGCCACGCGGGGCCCCGGCAGCGCCGCCTGCGACTTTAAGGGGAGCGGCCGCGAAGGAGGCGCCAGCCGCCGCAAACAAAGGGCGGCCCGCCGGGGAGGGACCGGAGCCCGCGCCCACTCGCTTCATTCAGAGCCGGCCCAGGCGCAGCCGCCGATGCGGAGCCGCCGAAGCGCCGCCCGTCCTGCCAGGAGGCCCCGCCGGCCGCCGCCTCGGCCCCTCCGCCGCGGGATGCGAGCGCGCCACCGCCGCCGCCGCCAGGGCTGAGGCTGCGGGCGGGGCGGGGCGGCCATGGGGCTCCCGGCGCTGGAGTTCAGCGACTGCTACCTGGACAGCCCGGCCTTCCGCGAGCGGCTGCGGTGCTCCGAGCAGGAGCTGGAGCGCACCAACCGGTTCCTAAAGGACGTGGTCAAGGACGGCAACGCGCTCATCGGGGCCATCAAAAGTAAGCGGCGCCCAGACCCCCCCCGTCGCCCCCTCCTCCCCCCGGCCGGCCCCTCGCTCGGGCAGCCGCGGGGGGAGCTTGGCCCCCTTCGAAGATGGCGATGGAGCGGCGTTCGGCTGCACCGGAGCGAGCGCGGGGGCTGGCGGTCGTCTCGGGTCCGCCTCGCGGGCTCCGTTCGGGGGCGCTTCGATGGGGGACCGCGAGGACATGCCGGACCGCAGCCCCGCAGCCGTCGGGGGCGGTGGGGGTGGTGGCTTCTGCATCCCTGGCGGGAAAGGGCGAGGAGGGGGAGCCTCGCCTGCTTCTGCGCCCCGCGTCTCCGGGTCCCGCCGGCTCTTGCGGGGCTGAAGGCCCGGCTCAGCGCTCTGAGAGGGCGCCTGGTCAGACGCCGCGGTCTGCCCACATCCGAAGCCCCGGTGTCTGCAGAGCCCAGTTAAGGCGCCGGCGGTGCAAGTGGGGCGTCCCCGCGGCTGGCTCTGGGGCCGAGGGGCCTCGGGCACGTCCTGGCCTTGGTGCTTCGTGGCTTGAGTTGGGTCATGTGGGCGTAAAACCTCCCGCGGGGGCGGCTTCCCGAGGCTCCTGGGCCAGGATGAACGAGCGAAGAGGGCCGGGAGGTTGGTCGTGTGGGAAACCAGTGGGGCTCCCTGGTGGACGGTCGGGCTGCTGCTTTGGCCTGGCTTCCCCTGGGAAGGGCTGGAGGCGCCGCGTCTCTCCTGAGGTGGGAGTCCGGGGACGCAGGTGCCCAGGGAGGCCGCGTCCCGCCTGCAGAGAGGCATCCTTCGTGGGTGCCACCAACCTTACGGCTCCCAGGAGTTCTGCTTGTAGGGCCTGTTTTGGGGAGCAGAGGAAGAGCACCTTGCGTGCGTGGAACCCCAGGACAGGCCACGTCTCTGGAGGACCCGTCCTTCCCTGAGCTTCGTAAACATATAATAGGCAGGGTATTTTGTTCAAACGTTTGCCTGAGACCCAGATGGTGTGGCATGTTTCTCACTCCTGAGCAATGGAAGCTGCCGAAGGAAGACATTTCTAGGCAGGATGCAGCTCCAGGAGGTGCCCAGCAGAAGATGCAGAAGTCTGTTGGGAGGGGATCCTGCCAGCTGCCCTTCTCCAGTGAGGGTGAGGGGGCTTCTCTGCAGGGAAGGAGGTCTGCTAACCTCACACTCCTTCAGAATGAGCTGCCTGCAGATTTCTGGGAGTGTGTGTGTGTGTGTGTGTGTGTGTGTGAAAGAGTAGCCTTGTTTGGGATGCCAGGGACATTTTCAACCTGCTCCCCTTTACCCAGATGAAAGAGGAACGCTGGTCTTGCGGGGGCAACCCTCAGGCATGGGTTCAAACCTTGGCTAAGCTCTAATCTGGGCCACTTACTTATGGCCGGAAGGGTCCTGTAGTAGTCCCAGCGCCCCAGTCTATAAAACACGGCTTATGATTTACCCAATGTGTAGACCCAGCTTACTTGTAGCTTATTCAGTAAACCGTGGCTACATAAACCAGGGTTCGTTTATGCAAAGCCAGCCCTATAGTAAGGTGGGTAGATTGGAAGCCAGCTTGCTTGCCATCCCCACCGTTCCATTCTCAAGGCTTCTCTTTCTCCCTCTTGGCTTTTCTGGTTGCCTGTGGCCAGTCCTGAGGAGGTGGAAGTGACTCAGGGCTGCCCTTGGGTGGGCTTGGAGAAGAAGTCAGCCCAACTGGGGGTTTCCTTGGCTGCTCTGCTTTGAGAGAGATTCAGGAGGTGGACTCAGAGCTGCCAGGGCTGCCCTTGGGTGGGCTTGGAGAAGAAGTCAGCCCAACTGGGGGTTCCTTGGCTGCTCTGCTTTGAGAGAGGTGGATCTTCTAAGCGTTCCCTGAACACCCCCTTTCCTGGCATCAGATCTCAGCTGACTTGGCGTGGCTGCCTGAACAGCCCTGGCTCCCAACTCCCACAGATGTGGGGCTGGCAGTGTTATTATGGGCGATCATAAATGTGGCAGCTTCTGGGTAGAAGAGGAGTCAGGGCTTCATGGTGGCCAATCCTGTCATCTCCAGGAAAGATTTGTGTGAGAGATTTGAGCCAGCTAAATCCCAAGGAAACATGAGGAAAGCTGTGTAGATTTGCTGGCATTTTGTATGCTGTCAGCCAGGTAGGAACACCAACTTGGTAGTTCAGAGTTTGCTCTCAGATGGTTATTGACTGCTGTCACTGCAGAGGCTCTTGGAAACGCAGCTTTCTGGAAGGAAGGCAGTGAGCAGCACGTACTGTCCTGTGCTGTGCTGGCTGAGGCATTCTGGGAGTTGAAGTCCATTCACCTGGAGGATGCCAAAGCTGGGAAGGCAGTGAGGCTAGGACAGAATCATGGCGCTCGTCTGCTGACAACAGCCAGGATCTCATGGCGTCTTTGAAAAGTAGCCATGCTCCATCTGCACACCCATCTGGAGACGAGATGAAGCGTGCAGATCCTGGGAGGAACCTTGTCATTCACGGCTGAGCTACAGTGCAGTGGACGTCACGCATTTGGGAGTTGCTGGGTGATTTTACTCCAAGAAGATCAGGATGTATTCTGTGATTACAATTGTTGATGGCCGTTTCTCACTCAGTGGCCTAAGGTAGCTGGCTACGGTGGGCTAGGTGGGAAGTCGAGAAGCTTCCTGGATTCTGAGCACCGTAGTATTAACTCGGTCAAACCACTTTCCTGCAAGAGAAGTTAGACTTTGAGAGGTGAGATTTCTGTTCTCGGGAACAGCCCCACAGAATGCCTGGGTTGAAAAAGGCTGCAGGCACATGTCTGTTTGCAGAAATATTTAAAAACAGTGATGGATTTTGGAACACTCCAGATGCAATGAAACCAGCGGTGTGTCATTTAAACAGCTGTAAGCATTGCGCTACTAATTAATAGGCAGAAGAACACAAAGACACTACAAGAAGCAAAGGCTTAAGCCCCCCCCCCCGCCCATGTTCCTAAATACCTGCCTTTGATTTCAGCCTCTTGTCCATTCCAACAAGTCTCAGGAGACGGGTTGGGTGGTAGAAATACCCAGAAATGATGCTGTTTCACCAGTATTGTGTCTTTGATGTGTGTCTTTTGAAAGATGCATATGCAGAGCCTGAGAGAATCTATAATCATAACACATCTGTGAGAAATAACAAGTGGGGTGTGCAATTAGATACGTCTTTATTATAGAGGGCAAAAGCTCCGTTGCAGGATAAGTCAGGTCTGGAGGCCTCACCAAATTGCTCTGTAACTTCTGGCATGGCCTGTAATTGAGACACAAGGGCTGAACTCTTATTTTCCTTCATTTCAGAGGAGTGCAGATTCCAAATACGTGGGTGTTTTATTCTGCTAGGTCAAATCGTCATTAATAGAAGCAAATATCTCCTTAGAGCTGATCTGCTGCCAGGAAAGTCTGTGGAATAACTGGAAATAATAATTGCCTAAGTTCCCAACAAAGGGAAATGACACATTTCTGAACCCCTCGGAAGCAGCAAGTTGCTTTGAAACCCGTCTCCAGAATAATACATTTTACGATTTCTTTTGCCAGAGTTTGTTAAGTGAATTACTGAAATTATTAACTTAGTAACACAGTTGTTAAGTGAATCTGGCTTCCCCATTAACTTCGCTTGTCTATAGGTCGCAAAAGGAAATCACATGACCCCAGGGGAGTCACGTCGTCTGTCCGACCGTCGTAATACGAAAGCATTGCAATTTTGACCACATGGTCATGGAGATGCTGCAAAGGTCATAAGTGTGAAAAACGGACATGTCACTTTTTTATCCCGTTGTAACTTTGAACAGACACTAAATGAACTGTTGCAAGTTGAGCACTAGCTACTTGAAGGGCTGTCACAGGAATGGGGGGGCATTGATTTATTCTCCAGCACCTACAGGCAGGACAGGAAGCAACGGTGAGGGAGGATATTTAACCTGGAAATAACCTGGAAAGGAAGAATTTTCTGACAGTGAGAGCAATTCATCCATGGCACAATTTGCCTCCTGGAGTGGTAGCTGCTCCGTCACTGGAGGTTTCCAAGCAGATACTGGATGGCCATTTGTCTGGGATGGAATAAGGACTCCTCCCTTGGACATGAGGTGGGATTAGAGGTCCTGCAAGCTCCCTTCCAGCCCATGATACTATCCCAAGAAAACTGGGGCTATTCTATATAGTTGCTGATGTTAACGTCTGTTTGTGCTCCTGGACACTTCTAAGAATCTTTTCAGAATTGTTTCTGAAGCATTGCATAGTCCTAGAAACTTTAATTCTGTTGTCCCTCTTCTCTTTTTGGTGCCTAAGTCTTAGGATTTCCCTGAAAAAGCTTCATATACTGAATGTTGCATTAGTAACTACTCTTGCCAGTTACTTTGGTATGGGTAGCCCTTAAAATTAGCTCAGAAATTATTTGTGGATATTTTGGTTTATTTTCAGTATTTGTTAATTATCCCAGCCAGAGCTCAGTGAATAACAAAACAAAACATTTAGCTCTTTAGCTTTTAATTTAAAAGCTGCCCAAGTCCCACATGACTCTAGGTCAGGGGTCGTCAACCTTTTGGACCTCAGGGTCCACCGAACTCATCATTTTAAATACCGCGGACCACTAATACGAATTTTGACTGATGGTGGCTTGCTGACGGTGGGACTGGCCCTTTGGTCATCCCGGAGCAGCTGCTTCTCCACCCAGGTGCACCAGCCTGCCATGGACTGGAGGAGCTGCTCCGGGATGACCAAAGGGCCAGTCCTGTGACTGCTGCAGCTGTGGGATATGGGACCCACTTTCCCACCAACATCAGCAAGCCACCCTGGGGGCGGATTTACCTCCCCCGCTTACCTTCCAGTTCAAGCTCACATGGCTCTATTCAAGGTAAGGTTTGCGCCTGGCTGAAGGGTGGGGGCCATGTGGGTGGCGCAGCCTTGTGTTCCTGTGCAGCCTGGATTAATTGCTTTGGGGGGAGAGTTGCTTTGGGGGGGGCATTTCTCTGCGGACCACCAAAATTTTCTCGCGGACCACCAGTGGTCCCCGGCCCACTGGTTGGTGACCACTCCTAGGTGGCTTACAACAAAACCAACTCATTACAAAGTACAAAAATTAAAACTAAAACAAATAAAAGAAAGCAAAGCGAAATCAAAAAGGGGGCTTCACGGTTGCCCCCATCCCCAAGGCCCGGGAAAGCCGTTGCCTGAATGCTCACTGATGGGAGCCACACAAAACGCATGAAAGGAACATAACAATAAGCCAATTGCATTTCCCTGGGATAAGCCTTCGCCATCCGCCTGCTGGCCCGGAGGAAGAAAGCGGGGAGACAGGGCTGGGCTGGGCGGCGGTGTTCCAAAGCGTAAGGGCTACATTTTCACTTCCATTTTTTAACGCTTCTCTTTTTTGGGGTAATGAGAAGCAGTTTCCTCATTTTCCTTGCTGCTTTTGTTTACCCCTGGGAGAGAAATGGATTTTTGCAAAGAAAAGTAAGGAGACAACCTGGAGGGTTGCAGGAGACGTTTGCCAAATCGAGGCACAGCTGCCAGGCAGGTGGGTGAAGTGGAAACGCAAGCCTGGCCTCAGAGTGAAAGGCAGAGAGGCTTGCGCTCCTCCCTTGGTCTGATCCCCCACAAGTGCCAGGAAGCCAGGCTTTTTTGGGGAGGCAACTCTTTGGGCTTGCTGAAAAGGGACCTAATAAAGGCCAGAGCGTGGCGAGTCCCTTTCCCGAGGGAGGGAGTGTGGGTGTCTCTCTCTGCCTCTGTTTGTGTTTCTGTCTGGGGTGAGGTTGGCCTCTGCTCAGGAGGCTGGTCCCATAGTGGCATGCCAAGGCTGCCTCTGATGTGGGGAGGGCAGCTACTCTCCCTCCGTTCAGGGGGTTTGTGCCCTGGGTGAGTAACTGCAGGGCGAAGGGCCATGACCCTGAGGAGAGGCTCCTGCAACAACTGTCCAGGGACCAAAGCCTCTCCCAGTTGCTGAGGGAGCTGGAAAGCTGGCTTCCCTTGTAGCAGGGTGGCCTAGAAGGAGGCCTTTGGTGCTTCATTTATTCCTGTTTGATCCTTTTAAGGTAACATTAACAGAGATGGTTCCTTAGGGGAGAAACGGAACCACCGAGGATGGGCAAAAGGGGAGGGGGAAGCAACTTCCGACTTGACTTCCCTTATGGGAAGCTGGCAGACAGTGTTGAAAAACCACAATTTTTGCTAGATTTCAATCCCTCAGGAGTCCTGAGCCCCAGAGTTTGGCTGCATTATTTAACCCACTTAAGGTGTGTTGATTAAAATAATGCTGCCCTGGGACACATGATTCACCCAACTGAAGGATAGAGAGAAAGTTTCAGCGGTATGTAGGTGTGGGGGGGAATGAGAGTTTCAGCGGTATGCATTGGGTATGGAGGGGAGAGGACCCACAGAGTGTATGTGGGTGAGGGGAATTGCCATGGGAAAAGCTCATGCCCCAGAATGTGGGCCCTGGTCAGTCCAGATTAGACGTGGTCTTTGGGGAAGGAAGTGCGGCACCCAAGATAGGAAAGCCCCCAAACACAGGATCCCCGGGGAGGATGCGCAAGCATGTGGCCAGCAGGAGATAGGAGAATTGCAAGCAGCAAGGACGTTTTTCTTGTAAATAGCTTTTATCAAAAGTGTTTTAAGTATAAAGAGTAATAAGAACTAACTTCAGAGAGAAAGCTGTAGTGAAGTAAATGTGAAAAAGAAAAAAAGAGACAAAGAAAAAGGAGATGGAAAAAAGAAAATATAATCAAAATGTGCTTGCGTGTGTGTGTGTGTATAAAGTGCCTTCCAACGTAAGATTTTGTCATGTTTATCTTATTTCCATAACTTGCTATTCATTAAAACCAGTCATAAAATCAATTTTGTGCACAAGAAATCCATAAGGTGTTTTCCAGTCATTAATGAATGTTAATAATCACCTTTTTTTCCCCCAATCAAATCAGTTTGTCCATCTCAGCAAGTTCCTTTAATTTCACCAACTATTCCTTCATGGTGGCTAATGCCAAATCTTACATCTTTTAATAACCTTAACCACAGTAGTCATATATTGAAATAAGCTTCCATGATTTTTTTTTTCTGTTTATCCATCAGTCCTAAAAGGAAAAGTTCTGGCTTCAATTGATCATTAAGCTTTAAAATCCTCTGTATCAACATATACATTTGAATCCATTTGTAAAGCTTTCTTACACTTCCACCAAGTGTGCTGAAATGTCCCTTCCTCCTGTTCCCATTTCCAGCCTGCCTGAGTTGGCCCCGGAGGCATTTGAGGCCTCTCTGGCCTCCTGCACTGCAGCAGGTGCTCCCCCCTCCCCCCTCCCAGCCCCACCTGTTGTTTGGGTTTGCTTTGGCCTCCGCCTGGGATTATCTGTTGGTGTCACACACTGAAAGGAGAGTTGTTTTCTGTGGTGTGACTGGATAGGCGCTAAGCCAGAGCTGGTGTGTCCTGGCTTGGATCACCAGACGTGCTAAGTCGTAATGAGGTGGAGTGTCACCTGTGCTTGGGGTTTGTAAACTGTAAAGTGTGAACCCAGCCCATAACTTGTTCAGTGACACGTGTGAATCGGCATCTCCGAGTGTTCAGTCCCTGCAGTTAAGATGGGAGTTAAAAGGGGCTGCTGCCCTTTTCTCCCAGTAAAACTCCAGCAGCGGGAATGCTTCATAATATGAAGTAGCGCTTTGTGCGTCGTGTTGACCATAAAAGTGTCGTCCTCTTTGCTCTTCGTCGTCTCCTGGGTGGCTGTTTCTGTGAAGAGGCGACCGATGCTCCTCCACAGGTACGAGGTCACTTTCTTCTGCTGCTAGAGAGCTTCCCTCACCCAGGTTTGTACTTTTTCTGAAAAAGGAAGAGGAGGCTGCCAAGCGGCTTGTCGGCGGCTTGGAGCAGAAGAAAGCCGCTGAAGGATGCTGAGCCTTGGCAAAGGTCCTTCGGTGTGGTGTGTGTGTGGCAAGGGCGGCCCCACCCATGAATGGCCCCCTCTGCCTCCCGAGATGGGCTTTGTTTCCAACAGGGCAGCTTCCCCAGGTGATCTGTTGGGGGGTGTGTGTGTCTTCTCTGCTTTTTTGCATCCTGCAAGCACACCTGATTTCCAGTGGAGGCCAATGACTGACTGGGATGGTTTTCTCCTTGGGGCTAAGAAGAAGGATGTTTTACTTTTCCTTTGCAAACATCAGCTTCTCTCCCAGAGGAAAATAAAAGAAGCCAGGAAAACGAGGAAACTGCTTTTAATTGCCCAGAGAAGAGAAGTATTCCTTGATTGTCCTCCATGGCAGAAGGAGCCTCTTGGCTCCTAAAGGGAAACTTGGCCGAAAGCCTCCTTTGCTTTGGGGCTGGGCTCCTTGGAGTGCTTCCACGTGGCCACCATCTTTGGCCTCTTGGCCTTGTTGCAGCGAGCTCCAGGCCGAGGTGGTAGGAAGCAGCTCCTCTCCCGATGCGTCTAGACCAGGGGTCTCCAACCTTGGCAACTTTAAGACTAGCGGACTTCGACTTCCAGAGTTCCTCAGCCAGCTTTGCTGGCTTAAAGTTTGCTTGTCTTAAAGTTGCTTGCTTGTCTTAAAGTTGCCAAGGTTGGAGACCCCTGGTCTAGACTGAGAAGCTTCCCTTTGTAAAGAAGGAAAGGAGACCTTGGCAGAAGCTTGGCCCTCTGTGAGCTGAGGCATCGGGTCTCAAGGACAGATGGTTGAGCTGCAGGTGTTGGCGCAGCTTCTCTGACATCACTCTGACTCTCAGAACATCTGTCAGGTGGGGGTACATCTCCTGACCATTTTGGCAGCTGGCAAAGCCCAACCAAGGCAAGGGGATAGGCTAGGTTTTTGCATAGAAGGTCATTGATTGGCCTCAAAGTGTGTGTGTGTGTGTGTGTGTGTGTGTGTGTGTGTCACATGTTGCATATATCCTATATTAGCTCTGATTCCTTGAACAATGGTTGTTTGACGAAGAGCCACCCCACGTGCGTTTCTACTGATCCAGGATTAGCATCCTGCCAAGGTGCTTCCAGTGACATCCTCAGACATCACTGGTCCCTTTAACTTCTAGCTCTGCTGGGGCTGGGATAGTTTGCAGGGGTCACCCCAGGCCCTTATTCTGCCCCCAGGCATTCCCATTGCTGGTAAAGGGGGCCTTGTCACCTTCTATCTCATGGCCCTTTTAGATTATGCGAGGGTGGCTGGGCCTCTCCAGTAGAAACACAGCACAAGGTATGAATCAAATTTGGTTTGCCTCTTTTCAGTCCCTGACACAAGAGTAAGATACAGTTAAGCAGGTTTGGGTGGGTGAAAAGGGAGGCTGTGTGGAACTGTGCTCTAAACCACACTTGACTGGATTTGCATGACATTTATGCCTGAAACCATGGTTTAGGACACTGAATCGTAGGGCGGGAAGGTACCTTGGAGATCTTCTAGTCCGAGGTCGCCAACCTTTTGGACCTCAAGGACCACCAAACTCATAATTTTAGATCCCAGGGACCACTAACCGGTTCTGTGGGCATGGCCTAATTTGTGGGTGTGGCTTGGTGGTCATGTGACTGGCTGGGCATGGCTTGTATGTAAATATTATAAATATTTATATAAATATTGAATTTTTTAATTAAAGAGCAACTTTTACCCAAAATCAGGCAAAGCAGGCAGGCAAATTGAGTTGCTCACAGAATCATTCAGTGATCTATCTATCTGCCATTGGCTAGCTCAGTCTGTCATATAAAATTTGCTTGCTGTGAGTTTGCACTGAATGCTAGAACCTTCAGTCCTAAGGGAGGTTCGGCTGTGCTTAAAAGCAGAGCTGAAGATCTAAAGACTAGCTAGAAAGCAAGAAATCCAACCATTTTCTGCTTCCTAGCTAATCTAAATCTCCCGGCACAGCAGAACAGATGATGGTCGGAAAAAGGAAAAATAGCAACTTAGCAGGCAAGTTTTGCTGGGTAAGGAGTGAGTGGGCGGGGAGGGTTCCCGTGGGCCATGTGGGCGGTGCAGCCTTGTGTTTCTGCGCAGCCTGGATTAATTGCTTTGGGTGGGTGCTCTGGGGGTGAGATTTTCTCTGTGGCCCACCGCTTGGCGACCCCTGTTCTAGTCTAACCCCTGCTCAAGGCAGGAGGCCTTATACCAACCACCCTGGTCAAATAGTTTTACAGACTATTTTTGAAAACCTCCGGTGATGAAGCATCCACAACTCTGGGTGGCAAACTGTTCCCTTGATTGTTCTCACCGTCAGAGAGCAATTAATCTCCTTACTTCTAGGTTAGACTTCTCTTTAACGAGCTTTCACCTATTACTTCTTGTCTTTCCTGGTTGAAAACCTACATTGGATTCACACAATGTGCTAAACTGAAATCAAATCATCAAATCTTTTTTGAATTTCTCTGGGCTCGCACCGTGTTGCAAAGGATGGGATTGTGATCAGACTGAAACAGAACAAAATGGGAATTGTCCAACGAACCCTTTTTCTGCCTCCTTTTTGCGTGCATTTGTGCTCAGCTGGTGCTCTTGAAAGGGTAATGGGTGCAGGTGGAGACATTCCAGCAAAATTAATCCGTAAAGTTTTGCAGCAACATCCGACCAACAGCTGCCTGAAATCCAGCAGCTCTGGCCAAGGACAGAAAGGGCTTTTATGCTCAATTGTAATGGAGTTTGATTGGAACTGGATTAGCAAGTTGCAGCAGCAAATCACACTTCCTGGTTTAGTTATTGGGTAAACCCAGACAATTCAGCAAATCAAGTGTGAATAATGCATCTTTTTGTGCACTCCCTGTACTGCACCGGATTACACTAAGATAGGTTGACAGTTTGTGTGTAGTGGAAGTTCAGCCTTTGTCTCAGTGTGGAATATGAAGAGACTTAGAGCACTGAACTTGCATATGGTTTATTTGTTGGGGCAGAACAAAAGGGCAGTCCATTTGGGTCTAGGGTTTGATGCTGCTTCAGTGCAGCTGGAAATGGGGTCCGAGCAAATGTAGGAGATCAGCGGATTGTGTAGCTGAGCTTGGCACGAGAATTCCGCCTCTTTTAGAGTATCCCTCTGCAAGAAATAATTAACTTAGAGATACGCAAGAATGGAACTGCCTTCGTTTTTTAATTATTTAAAGAATTTCCATGGCCGTATAACCCCAACCACACCATGACCAAAAGGTGCCCATTGCTCTCAGAGGCTGACGTAATTTTGGAAGTCATGTTTGACAATAACAGATTATTCTTTCCCATAAACATCTGAAGTCTAAAATAAATGTTGTGGCATTGGTGTAATTGCTGAGTGTATTTTGATCCGAGCCTCCTGTCTTCAGCTCCTGTGTTCAAGGGAATTTCTGAAGCTGCTCTGGGCTTTGGGGAAGACCACTGGATGGGAACCATGTTTGGGAGTAGGGACCCTGCCTTTCTTGGGGCTTTTTAGCCCCGAGATGGTTTTCTTAGAGATCTCTGCTAGCTGGGAGGTGGCGGCCTGAAAATTGGTGTGTGTGTGTGTGTCCGTCCGTCCTTGGTACTCCTGAGCTTGGATGGTTTTCTTGAGATATTTCATTACCCAAGCTAAGTAGCATTATCGCAGCCCACCATTTCAAGCCTGGTCCAGAGATATTCTCAAGTATGTATGTACATACAGTCTTTCTCCCTCCCTCCCTCCCCCTCCCCCTCCCTCCTCCCTCCCTCCCTCTCTCTCTCTCTCTCAGGCCTATGTATAACAGTGTGTATCTGCATTCCTCCTTTTACAAAGCCTTTGTTCTCACAGGTCTCCTATTGCTGAATTCATATTTCAGACAGTTTTCATGCCTGATTTCAGTGGCTTCTAGTCAAGAAATCATGGAACTCATTAACAAGGAATTTTTAGCGCCGTTTTCAGATACTGGAGAGTTCTTGTAGGGAAGAGCCAGCGGCAAAAGGGGTTGAAATCACAAGGAAGACTTCCCATAGATTTGAGGCGTTCTTTCAGGGTACCTGCACAATTTTTTTGTGAGGGGATCTCCAGCCTACAAATCCCAATATCCTCTGTGAGCTAAGGTTAATGGGACTTGTTGTCCAGCACAGGTGGAGGGTACCTGGTTGGGAAAGGCAGCATTGGACTAAGCCTTCTTCTCACCTGAGTAAGTGGCCCCAGGCTCTCCTGTTTGCCACGTTTGTTCCTCCCAGTTATTCTTGTACAGCGCCCACTGGAAGAAGAGCCCCTGCCCCGTCCTCGCTGCCCCCTCAGCAGTTGGGCTTGGGCAGGTAAGTTTGGCTTAGAAAGCCATTGAGCACCCTCTTCCTTAAGGCTGTTGGGTTGTGCTTCCCTCCCCCCAAGAGCTACCTCCCAGGTTGTTGCAAATTGAAAACAGATGCCGTGATCTAAGCAACAGCAGGAAGATTTCTCACCTCGAAAGAAATATTGCAAGAGCTGTAATATTTTTGTGCGCCCTTCATTTGGACATTTATCCCATAATGCCTTCGGAGTCTCCTCCTCAACTCTATTGGCAGGAGGAGGCCATCAGTCAGGTGTTCCTTCACAATAATTGCACACATGATAACTCCTAGCTGAATGTGTCAGGGTTGAATCACTGTTTGGTCACCAGTCTGCAAGCAGTTGTTATTTCTTAACTGCAGAAGAGATGGAGATCTTTATGGATCCTACTGGATCCCAACAAGTGCCGGGGAGATTCCAGTGAAAGAGTGGGCAGTTATGCTACAAGTCCTGTCAATCCGTGGGACAGGAAGGTGACAAGTGGTGGTTGTGGTGCCGTCGTGTGACTTCTGCTATGAATCCTGGGGCGCCCATCAGGGCTGAACGAGGAGTTGCAGAAGAGACAAAAGCTAGAGCAGTGGTAGCGAAAGACATGGAATAAGTGTAACCAAAGTTCAGATGGATGTGATAGAAAGACCATATTGAAACTGCCTTGGAACTAAGTAAAAAAGTTTAAATCTGAAGTACAGATTCTGCATTAATAGAAGAGAGCATCTGTGAGACATTTGAACTGTGGGGTCCTTGGTGCGCTCTCAGCTTGGTTACTTGCTTGCAGACGTTTCATTACCCAAGTAGGTAACCTCATCAGTGTGAACGAGTGTGGGCTTCGCTCAGTATTGATTAAATCCCCATTCCCAGAGTGGGGGGTGGGGGGGCGGTTTCCTTGGCAGTGCCTTGATTAGAGCGTTCTTTTCTGCAGCAGAATTCATCCTAGTTGAGGAGTCTCCAAGCAGAAGCCCCACCGGATCAACACTGGCAGAGCAAGCGAGCTCACAGGGCGCCAAGGACTCCACAGAAGGCACATCTTCTTCTGGAGGGCTGGCGGGTGTCTCCGTCTACTCACCCGCTGGGACTTCCTCTCTAGGCGTTAATGAGCGCCGACAGACTGGCCAGGCGCTGCCTCCTGCTGCAAGGGGCAGTGCTCGAGCGCATTGGAAGGCAGGGCAACCTTTTCGGTCTCCAGCTGTTTGGGTCCCAGTGAATATGAAGACCCCGGCTGCTTCTGACTGCACGAGGCCCTGACAGCAGGAGAGCTCGGGTCCAAGGCAGCCACGGAGAGGAGGCAAGGCCTGCAGGCAGGCAGTGGCCGGAAGGTGTTCAGCTTTCCAGCTGGGCACAACCTGCTTTCGAAAAGGCTTCACGCGTCTCCTTGTGGTCCTCAGCACAAGCATTCTTCTGCCATAGGTGCCTTCAAACATTTCGTGTGTGCGTGTACATGCATATACATTTACTGTTAAGGTTTTTTTTTTACCGAATGTTGGCATTGGAGTGATGTGTTTACATTTATGAAACTTATTGGCTGCCCATTTCGTATCCAGCTACTCTGGGCATATGTGATGCTGACCCCCTCCCATTGAAATCAGTGATATCTGTGGGGAGAGACTTCCGAGGGTCTCAGGGTGAGGTTTAGACTGGCTGTGGGAGGTTGGCCCTAGAGGTCTAAAGGCGATTTAGGGCCCCTGCAGTCTTGGCTTTCTAGAGGTGACCTTCGGGGTCTGTAGGGGGACAAATGCCAACTGTTCTGGCATGGGGCATCCCTTGAAGGCTGGCCTTGTGAGCTGAGCGGGATGATCTTCAGGAAAAGGGAGAGACCCAGTTTCTCCTCCCTTCCAGCTGCGGGTGCCGTTCCAAGAAGCTGCAGTCGGGTCAGCCAGTGTGGCTCATGCTCAGCGGACTTCTGCCTCTCCTCCCCCACTCCCAACCGCTTCCTTGGATGGCTCATAGATCACGAGGGGGAATTTGGTGAGCCCTTCGGCTTCCTGCCAAGGTTGGAGAGGCTGAAATGAGCCGTTCTCCACAGTCTGACAAGGAAACAGGCATTTGCTGTTTGGGGTTTTATTAGCTTGTTAAACTTACATTCATCTGCAGTCTAAGGACTCTTAGAAGTGAAGGACGATGCTCCCCTGTCACCTCTTTTCAGTTTTTTTTCATTGATCCTCGTTCTTAGGGCCAGGATATATTTTGGATAATTCGTTTGAGAGTGATAATGCCTTCTTCAAACGGATGTCTCCTGTTTGTGTAGGGTCCTTATGCCTTATGAGTCGGCTGTGCCCTTCCTGCAGTCTTCTAAAAGGGGCTGTAAGGAGGCAAGAGCCCCCTCCCCATCTCTTCAGCGTAGGAGACCCCCCAATCAAAAGATACCTTTGATTTATCAAGTTTTGAAAATGCTGTAAGAATTGTCCCAGATAAACCGCTGGCCCCTTTTCTCCCTGTAAGCGAGCAGGGGTGGCTGCTTCGCTTGTCTGAATGGTCAGTGGACAGACCGATCTGGAGGCCGATCTGGTGGATCCTGGAGAATCTGCCTACTGAGAATCTTCCTCTGGTTGATGGTGGAAGAGATCATCAAACTCTCATTTTCAGCCATGACAACAAGAGAGGCGCAGGTTGGATTCACACAAAATGCTGTCCAGACTCGAATGAGATGGAATGGCTTGTTGGGCAATGCATTGTGGGAATCTGGGGGTGGTTTTCACTTGTGGTAGGAATCAAGCCATCACATCATCACACCATTACGGGGCATTGCAAACCTTTTGAGGGAATCCAGATGTACGGAGGTTGTGGGAGGAGAGCCGTTGCTGCTGAACCTTTGCAAAGGGGAGCCCTGCGAGAGGGCGCAGCTACTCTGGGGGTGCACACGAAGCTCCTGCCCGCTACAGCCCCATCCACCTGGAGGTGAAGAGCAGGAGCTTAGCTGGGTGACCCTTTTGGGAAGGAAGGAGGAGAGCTCTCTGGGCACGTGGCTCCCACACGCCTCCCTCCCGGCTAGGTGGCCTTTCTTGGCATCCCTCGCTGGGCCTCAGCAGCCTCCCACAACCCCTGCCTGTCCTTGCCCGAAGGAAGCAAAGCAAGCCAAGAGGACCCCTGGCAGTCCTCCAGCAGTTGGTTCTGAAGAGAGAAGGATCTTTTGAGGAAGCTCCTCTCCCCCTCTGTCTTCTCCCCCCTCCCTCCCCAATAGGCGGCAAGCCTGCTGTGCTGCCCCTGCAGCAAATGAACATTTTTTTTTTTGCAAAGGAGAAAAGTCAGAGTTAGCCTTCCTTTGCACGAGGCCCCCAGCGAGGAATCCCCAGGCCTTAAAAACATGTTCTAGGACATGATCTGAACTTCCATCCTGCTTAGTCTTTTGAAATGCTGCTCGGTGAATTTAAATGCTTAGGGGTGACCGGAAAGCATCAATAGGGTTGGATTGTGCCTGGACTTCCAAAAGGTGGTTGAGCGTTCCCATTCCCTTTCCCTCCGCATTTCTAGAACGGCTTCTGAGACAACGACGTGGTCCTGTGTTTTGACACCGGCATTTTAATTTTCCTGTCCAATCGAATATTTCTCGGAGAAGCTTCTGCTTCCCTCCCCTAAGGGGTAAAGTGGCAGGGTGATCCAGGGTGACTGGTCCTCTCCCTTATGGCCAGGCAAAGCTTGCCTTATCCTGAGGCTTTTGGGGGCTTGGGAACAACAATGCACAGCTGTGGAAGGCCGGCCGTGCCCTTTGGGTCCCGAGGAAGCCTTGGGGGATGAAAGTTTTGGCTCTCTGCTTCTTGTGGCCTGGTTGGTTTTCAACCGGTTGCCTTGAGATGCCCTTTTTGTCTGGGCTTGCTTGGCACTGGCATCCGGGCACATGAATTGAGAGGAACAAGGGGCAAAGGATCTGCCTCTTTCAGGAAAGCCTGCCTCAAATTTTCCAGTGGGCCTCTCCAAAAGCTTCAGAGTCCTTGGAGGCCTCCTGCATCAAAGAGGTTGACCTAAATTGTCAAAAGGCTGAAGGCCAACTCGAGGTCATAGTAAACTATGGCGGGGTTGTTGTTGTTTTTGAATAATTCTTGATGCGAAATGCTAAGATCTTTGGTAGAGAAAACTCTTCTCACCTTCTCTCTCCTCAATAACTGCTATTTAAATTTAAAAGTCAACTTTGTCATCTTCTGAAGCTATTGAACTGTGTGCCTTCCTGTGTCTCAGTGCATTTCCTTCCCTGCTCTTCTAGTTCTGAAAATAGTTATTCTGTTTTATGCCTTCAATAAGCTTCTGATAACTGCCTGGACTGGCCGCTGCAGTTTTTCTGGCAAAGGTTTTTGGAAGGGGTTTTCCATCGCCTCCTTCCCAGGTCTGAGAGACAGCGTCTGGCCCAGTGAAGCCACCCAGTTGTCTTCGTGCCTAAGAAGATTTATACAGTCCCCTGTTTTCTAGCCTGCCGCCTTAATCCCAATACCCAATGGCCTTAGTTACATCTAGGAGGTTGGAAGTGGAACTGCATACGGCGCATTTAGCAGAATAAAGTGTCAATAAACAGGTTAATGAAAAGTTTATAAAACTGGAAAGCATCTATGCTTCAGCCTCCTGTCACAGTACAGGCAGTCTTCACAATGACCGGTCATTCAGTCACTGATTGAATTTATTAGGGGGTTCATATTTTAGACTCTCAGAACAAAAGCATGCATTTATAAAGCTATTAGAGATGAAACAGGAAGGTGGGTTTTTAAGAAGAGTAAAGCAACCATCCTGGAGTTAACTTTCAAGTTCTCCCAGAGTCAACCTCTAGGCTCGGGTGTTGGGTCATAGGTGCTTCCATGATTTCCACGGTGTTAATCTTCAAAGGCAGCTCCTCTCCCTCCACTTGGTGTCATTTTCAATCCTGTTGACCCAGAAATCTTCATGCAGGAGACAAGCCCTTTCTGAAGGCAGGTTGGGCAGGTGGGGAGTTGCTCCTGGGGTCAGGGCTGCAATTCCCAGCGTGCCAGGTGGGGTTTGGAAAGAGGGAGGGAAACGGGGGCATTTCTGCAGATGTTGCTCTGGCCTTGCCTTTTGGCTGCCTTGAGGGAGAAAAGAGGAAGCTTTTCGGCCACAAGGCTACAGTTCGTGAATCCCAGCAAAAACTGCTCTCTTTTGAAAGTCTACACGTTTCAAAGAACAGATAAAAGAGCATTATTATTATTTTTAATTATTTATTTGTATACTGCCTTTGTTGTTTTTACAATTCCTCAAGGCAGCAAACATAATCCACACGTGTTTACAGGCATTCCAAAGGCTGTGGATGGATGCATTGCATACCGCCAGAAGACGCCAGTCAATGCCAAACCATCAAGCTGGGACGTCTTGGCAGACTGCGAGACCCCCAGATTTGCCCCTGTCAAAACTCACTCTGGACAACTCACCCCACAGCAAAGCCAAAGTCATCCTGACATCAGGCCCATGAACTGCCTGCCCCAGCCTCCTCTGCTTTAATGCCAATGCTGGGATTCCCCTCTGAAAGACTCACCGTTTCCCCGAGAGCTCACACCCTCCCATCGGAGGGCCTCAGAAGAGTGCCAGCCCAACCCAAACCCAGCTGCAGTTTTAGTACTGAAGTGTGTCTGCCCTGGATTAGGGAGTGCCCAGTACTGCTGCACTTGGGTGAATTTCAGAAAAATAGCTTGCCTACCTGATGCTTTTCCCAAGAATTCAATGGCATGACACCGTTGGTCTCCTCTAGTTGCAGGACCAGTTTAACAGGTCTTTGCTGTGTTATCGCTCTGGGCACATGTCCCAGAAGTGGCTCTGCCAACCCTGGGCGAGTGTGCACCTTCCATGCTGGCAAGATGCTGCGGAAGGATGAAGGCTCCTCCGTCTGCCTGTCCTTGATTCCAGCCAAAGCACAGGCAGATTCAACTTGGGCTGGTCAAGCTGAGGCTGAAGGAGACGGGCAGTGGAGCTCCACCGTCTCTTCTGCAGCTGACTTGGCTCCTCTGTCCACTCTGCTTACAGGCCTTTGGGCTGGAGGGACATTCCCTCCTCCCCCCCAGACTTTGGTTGTAGCCTTCCTGAAAATGGTGCTAGAGTTGTAATCGGTAATGCAACCGAAGGGAGAAATCATTAAAATATTTCAAGAATCATAATCTGCATTTAAATGTAAACTAAATCCTGGCTTTGTCTTGGCTCTGCTGTTTCTTTCATCTGGTGACATTTCCTTTGGGGGCTCCACGGTCTGCCATGCCAGGCAAAGGCGCGGGCAATGCTTCAAAGAGGCGGGCACACCTTCCAGGCCCTTTCAGGTTTCAGTGGAGCTCCCAAAACTGCCCAGGATTGTGCCATTTCTTCTCCGTCTCGTTTGCATGATTCTTCGTGGAGGATGGCTGGGGGAAGAGTGCTTGATGTCTCACGTGTCATGACATCATTATGCAAAGGAAGCAAACATTGGTGTGATGCTATGATACACAGGACACCTTCATGGGTACCAGTGACTTTATGCATGTGTTTGGACATCTTTTCATTTGAACAAATGCCCGTTGCTTTCTCTGTTGTGAGAAATTTTTGACTGCAGTACATGAAGCTACTTTGCATTACACTGACGGAAACTACAGGTAGACCTACCATTGTCTACACCAGAATTTTAGGAAGTAATTATATGTTTGGGTTATAAATTTCTCTTCCGTTCCTGTTAAAATTTTGTCTAGTTGTTGTTGGTCCTTATCAAATCTGTATTCTTCTAAGTCTTTTTTGTATCCTGCCTGTAACTGTAGATAGGGCCACCAATCTATATTTATTTCTTGGTCTCTTAGTTCCTGATTTGTCTTTAGTCTCCTTTGATAATCGTTATATCTTACCATTTTTCTTGTATCTAATGCGTTTGGGTAAATCATTGCTTCCATAGTCGATAACCAACTTGGTATCTTCATATAATTATTTTCTAAATTTCTGCCCCCCTCCCCATGTCTGTATCAATGAGTCCCTTATTTGGTGTCTACATAAGTACGAGTGCGTCTTGCTCCTCTTCTCCCAAAGGAAGGCGTGCCATCCTATTTGTAGATCATGCTCTTCTTATACTAAAATCCTTTTATTATTCAAATTGATCCTCTCCCTTATCCAAGTTAGTACCGCAGCTTGATAGTACAGTTCCCAGTCTGGGAGTCCAAAGCCACCTCTGCTTCTGCTATCCTGTAACATTTTCGCTTTTATCCGTGGTTTTTTTACCTAACCATACAAATTTTATTGTTATTTTATTTAACTTTTCAAAGAACTTTTAATCTAATCTTATGGGGATTTTTTGAAATAGATAAAGCAATTTGGACAAGATGTTCATTTTAATTGTGGCTATTCTTCCCAATAAGGATATTTGTAATTTCCCCCATAGTTCTAAATCTTTATTTGTTGCAACAATTTTTTATAGTTATCTTCTTTTATTGAAGAACATCTCGCTCTTAACCATATTCCCAAATATTTAATCTTCTAATTTGTAATCCAATTTCCCTTTCTAATTCTTTTTTCTGATTCTCCGTTAGATTTTTAACTAATGCTTTGGTCTTGTCTTTATTAATTTTAAATCCCGCCACTTCCCCAAATTCTTCTATCTCTTGGAGTAGAATACTTCCTGTTTCTATAGGTGGTTCTATAAAGAATACCGTGTTTCTCACAAAATAAGGCCGGGCCTTTTTTTTTTTTTTTTTTTTGAGCCCTGAAAAAACAGCTAGGACGTTTTTTCGGAGGTGAATTAATTTCTCTCCTCCACCGCGCACCAGCGCTATCTCCAGCAACAGCATCTGAGTCGCTCCCGCTTTTCCCCCGTCCACGTAACAACAGGAAAAAAAAGATTTTGAGGTACCTGGGAGCGCCACGTGCTGCGTTTTGGTTTAATCCCGAGCGGCTGGGTGGGCGTGAGAAGAGCCGAGCAAGCGTCTCTGCTGCTGCTACCCTTGGTGCTCCAGCCTCGGGCTCTGCAAGTTTGCAAAAGTCCCAGCGCGCAGCCCGTTCCTGCATTCCAAGCGCCCAGGCCGAGCTGCAGCTGTCCCTCTCACCAGTGCCATCTCCAATAACAGCGGCAGCAGTGGCGGGAACTGTGGAAGCATTTCAGCCGCTTCTCGGGTGGGGGAGCCGCCGCCTTAACTTCCACGGTAGACCCTTCTCTTTTAAATATTGCAATATATTTTCATTAGGTATTTCTTCTTGTTTATAAAGCTTTTCAAAGTAATTTTGCGTAATTCTTTTTTTTCCTTCCAATTTTTAATAGAGGGTTTAGAAAGTTGCATTTGGGGCCCATTTTCCTTGGCAAGCACGTAACTCTTTTTTTAATATCCTTACTATAAGAACGATGCTTGTGATCGTGGTTTCTTGCTCTTGTTTTGTGACAGTCTTGTAAAACTGTCTGTCTTTGGCTCTTGCTTTCTGAGCAGAATTGGCCAGCTGGTTTGTTACAAATACCCCCTTTCGGGGTTCACCACCAGTCTGAAGGGGGGGCAGCTTTCCTCCTTGGGCAGGAGCCCTTGGCAACAGGAAAGAGGGGGCACTAGAGGAGTTTTCAGGGGAGGCTCAGCATTGGCTCTGCCTCAGATATGGTTTTTTCTCAACCCTTCCCTCCCCGTGGCAGTGACTTGGAGAAAGGGAGCTGCTGGATGTCACAGTGGGGTCCAAATTAGGGGCGGTGTAGTCAACCAGTAGGTGATGCGTCTCTGCTTCCTTGATGTTGGTAGAGGCAGAGGCTTGGTGGGTTCCAGGTGAGGGTCTTTCTCATGCATTTGGGCTTTTGCATGCCAGCTCCTCACTGTGGCCCACATCTACAGCCCAGCTCCATTGGGTTCTCTTCCTGCCAGGACAAACGGAGTCTGTTACATCTTGCAAACATCAGGTGAGACAAAACAACACCTCTCTTTTCAGGAGAAACGTTTGGCAGCCATTTTGATTGTCTGTCTTTCTGTCCTGGCTTGTTTCAGGACCACTATACCTCCCTTGCAGCTTGCTTTGAGTTTCTTTGAGCCCCTGGTATATTTTCTGGGTTTTCTCAAATGGAAATAGTTGCTCTTCTCTTCTTCATTCCATGCCTTTCATGTTTGCCATTTTGTTTCCTGGTCATTGTGTTTATTTAATTTTATCAAGACTCATAAAGGTAATCTACTCTCGGCTATTCAGTACCTGTGTATGGTGAGTAAACAAACTCTAATCTTTGTTGATGAAGACAAAAATAAGTTACATTTTGAGCAGCGGCTTAATCTCGGGACCTGCTAGTTGCACCCCAAGCTGAACTGGCAGCTGAAAGAAAAATCAGTTTGGACTCAGGCTGCATCTGCTTAAAAAATATTGCTTAACCAAGTAAGGAGAAGTTAGCAAGAAAAAGCTATCGGTCGCTGCCGCCTTCGCAGCTGTCAGTATTGATTTCAAATGAATTAAGAAGCCTGTTTGATGTCGGTGCTTAAAGCCCCAGATCAGAAATTGGGAGGCTGTGAGGGCCACCTGAGGCACAAAGCTAACCTTGGCTAGTAGTCACTTTCTCTTCATCCCAGGAAGGAGGCAACCACTTGTGGAAAACCCTGGCAAGGAAACGGCAGCCGCTGAGAAGCGGAGAAGGAAGGGAATAAAAAAGACGGCATGGTGTCTACTCAGCTCTTCGAACGGTTCTTCCTCTTGGCCTCTTGCTAGTCCTGGCTTTTGTCTTGGTTTTCTGGCCTGTGAAAAGGGCAGTTGTGGACCAGACCGGCTCTGGGCTTTAGGTAATACGAGGGAGCAGGGGCCTCAGCCTATTATCCAGCCCTAGTCAGGCTGAGCTGCTGGATGCCTCTTGTTGGGACAGGACGGGAATCTGGAGGAGGGAAGCATTTCCACAATTTCACAGGCCACAATGTGCACTAACACAACTTTTTAAAATGCAGCCTTAAAAGTGGGTGGGGATACCAAGTACAGTTGGGTGGCAATATATATATGTTCCCTTTGGTACAGGGAAACGTTTGGGCAAGTTGGCAGCGGGCCTGCTTGTATGTGAAGTGCCGGTAGGATTGTATGCGTCAGTCTATTTAGCTTGGAATTGGTCCTGCTGAGCAGATTATGCCACAGGCTTTGTTTAATCTCTGTACTTGTTTGATAAACTCTTCCTCCTATCCTGCTTTTTAATTTTTCAGCTGGTTACTTACACTGACTATGGGAAACTGTAAGAAAACGAGCAGCGACTCTGAGAGGCTGAAACTGGAGTTTGCTTTTGTTCCCATGTTGTCCGATCTCTTCACTAATGTGGCTGCCGATCGGTTGGCCTGCTCTGCGACCGTCCGGTGTTCAGCGGCCGAAGCCCAGTCATTTTCTGCAAGGGAAAGGCAGACTCTTGGGCGGAGGGGGTGCTGGCAAAATGGAGCGAGACCAAGCAAAAGACTGGCCTGTTTCCCAATGGCAAATGGGTTCAAGTAGGATGGGGAGTTAAATTGCAGGCAGGGCATGTTATCACATTGGTGCTGTTCGTGTACAGCAGGAAGCCAGAGCGAACGAAGACGCCTCCCTCTTCCCACGAACAAGCTGTGAGCCTCTGAAATCTGTCTCTGCTCTTCACAAACAGATCCCACCGACCATTTGCTTCTTGGTCTTAAGGACCATTTTATATTTCCAAGCAGTTTTCTTTAGGAGACGGCACCATGGTGCCCTGGGCGGCTTGTTAGGCTGCGAAAGTGTGTCTGCCTGCATTACAAAGAGGGAAAGATCCTTTTCTACCTTCTGCACAGAGGTGGATTTGAAGCTGTACAGATGCGGATAGGTAACTCAACAAGACATCCATAACAATTGGTTCATCAGGTAATCCTCATAACTCACGTTTGTGACGAAGTTCTTCTTTAATGACCAGTCCTTCGTATATATCTGCCTTGTAGTAAAAGATGGTTATCTCCTAACCCATCTCGTAGTGATAGAAAGAAGCTGCCATGAGTTAGAGAGTTCAGACAAAGAATGAGGAAAACCTCCCCCAACCCATTGAGGGTCAAACTAGTGACCAATCAGGATTACAGATGTGGTCACATGACACGGACTACATTTCCCAGGGTACCTTTAACTACATTTACCAAGATGCATTCCCTTAAGGGAACAGCTCATAATTCCTAAGTAACTATCTAATTCCCATAGACTGGCTGGGACAGCACAGATCCCTTTTTCCAAAACTCAAATGGAAGGAGGCCTTTTGTAGTTGTTTTCCCAGAGCCTGATTTCCTCTGTGCTGGGGAGGAAGTGGCAACTTCTCTGCTTGCTTTTGAAGTGGCCATACTTGAGGCTGGAGCTCAAATACTTTGGACACCAAGTGAGAAGAGAGCACTCCTTGGAAAGGTCCCGATGACGGGAAATATGGGAGGCAAAAGGAGAAGGGGAGGGCAGAGGACGAGATATACTAGAGGGCCATCAGCGCAATGAACATGACTTTGGGCAAACTCTGGGAAAGGCGGGGAGGACGGGGGGGCCTGCCGTGCTGTGGACTGTGGGATTGCGGAGAATCGGACAGGACCAGCAACAAAGAAGTTTGCTTCCCATTTGTAGCTTCATGAGCCGCCATGGCGCAGTGACTAGAATGCAGTACTGCAGGCAGACTCTGCCCACTGCCAGCAGTTTGGCTGTTCGAATCTCACTGGCTCCAGCTTGACTGAGCCTTCCATCCTTCCGAGGTGGGTCAAATGAGGACCCAGATGGTTGTGGGCCAGAGGCTGACTCTGCAAACTGCTCAGAGAGGGCTGTAAAAGCCCCGTGAAGCGGTATGTTAGTCTAAATGCTATTGCTAAATGCTATTGATGCTGGGGAACCAGGTGCCTTTTTGCATGGTGAGCATTGGGACCAGGGGTGGGATTCTACTGGTTCGGACCAGTTCTATAGAACCCGTTGTTACGGTTCTGCAAAGTTCGGAGAACTGGCAAATTGCATCACTGTCCTGAGAGCAGAGCTGAACCTTCCTTAGGACTGAAGCTCCTATTTTTCAGTGCAGACTCAGGCAGCAGATTGCAGAAAGGTAGATCTCTGAGTGACTCAGTGATTCTGCAAGCAACTCAATCTGCCTGCTTACTTTGCCTCATTTTGGGTAAAAGTTGCTTTTTTTTTTAATAAAAAAAATCAATATCTACATAAATATTTACAATATCTACATACATGCCATGCCCAGCCAGTCACATGACCACCAAACCACACCCACAAATTAGGGCATGCCCACAGAACTGGTTGTTAAGAAATTTGAATCCCACCCCTGATTGGGACCATCACTGCATCTGGCAGCTCCGTGGAATGCTTGGTGTGAAGTCCCCCTGCCCGTCTCAGTTGAAAGACCCCCTGCCCGGTTGCCTTTCCTCATTCCCTGGAAAGCCCCTTGAAGACGGTCGGTGCTCCTCTTCTCTCCTTCCAGTTGTACAGGGCCCAGAAGGAGGAGCAGGGGCCCCCTCTCTCGTGGGAGCTTGCCATAACCCTCTTCCATGCAGAAGGGAAGCCGATTACTTACCTCCACCCCCTTCCCCATTTTAACTCTAATTCACAGTGTGCATTTCTTTTCCCTTGTTAGTCTGAAGCACAAAACTGCTGTTTCCTCCTGTTAAAACAACTGCCCAGAGTTGGAGAGGGTTTTTTTTTTTTACCAGCTTGAACAATTCCCCCGTCCTTTTTTTAATTTTGGCATATTCAATTTGTTTGAAAAGTGACCTAAACCACCCCACCTTCCCCCTACCCCCCCTTAACTGGGCAATCAATGGCCTTTAGAAACCCCGCGACCAACCAGGCTTCACCCCCGCCCCCGCCACTTTACGAACCCAGCTTCCAAAAAACGCCCCACACGAGCGCGGCCCGACGGGTGGGGACCGACTAAACAAGTCCTGCTTTGCCTCCCGAATATTGTGATGCAATCTCATTTGCTCTGCCTTGAATCTGTTTTCCATTAGATAAGTTCGGGCCTGAAGAGGCATTGCAAGAATCTGAATGCCTGCCTCCATCCCACTGCTTGGATGAATTTCTCCACTTGCCCTTTTCCCCCAAGTAACAGCTGAACCCTTGTCTTGGCCACGCTCAGCGTGGGGCTTTACTAAGTTCCTTGATCCAAGAAAACATTTAGCACAGGACAAAGTGGCAGTGGGAGATGACACCGTTTGTGCTGGATTTAAGTTTTGCTTGCTTTGTGGTCATTGGAATTGTGCACCATTGCTCTCCAATCTGGGGGCTCCCTCTCTCTCTCTCTCCATCCGTCCATCTGTCCGTCCGTCCGTTCATCCATCTGTCTATATCAAAAAAATGCAGTGCTTTTATGATTATGAGCTCAAGGCTTCCTAAGCCGATTTGGATACCAATTAGGATGCTATCCAGGCAGTTTCAGCTCTGAATTGTGCTCAACACTATTGTCTTCTCCACAATGAGGAGTCGTTGCTTTTCCTTCCCAGCCTTTGGAGTGAAGGGCAAGGAGCCAGTAGTAGAGCTTCTGGCTTTTCACAGACTGGATGCGGCCAGATTAACTCAGAATTGATTTGCTAGGTTGCACACAGGGCATCCTCTCCTCCAGTTCCCTCTTCCTGCTCTTCCACAACAGAGTTTCACAGTAGGATGGATTGAGTGGCTGAGATTGGCCTAAAGTCACTCCAAGGGTTTCCATACCTGTGAAGGGACCGGAACTTGGCTTTCCTTCGTCCTAGTTCAGCATCTTAACTACAGTGTCACAGTTCTGCTCATTTCTGCTCCACGCAAGTTGCCCTGGAGTGGTGAGACTGAAGTTGATGGGTGTAGTATCACCCCATCCTTACATTGTCTTGCCACAATTCCTGTCTGATTTGTCCCCCCACCTGCCTCCTTTCCCACTTGTCTTTTGCAAGGGCAAGAGTGATTTTTTTCCGCTGGCCTCTTGTAGCTGGAACTGTGGTGGTTTGCGGGAGGCAGATTGGAGAGAGACTGGTAATCTAGCAGAAAGTCAGTGTCCTCTTCACCCCATTGGCCTCTCGCTGCAGGGAACTTAGGAGGAGCTGCAAATCTTCTGCCTTAGGACAGTCCTGATAACTTGATAATTTGGATCGCTTGAATTTAAATTTTATATCTTAAGTGCTAGGATTGCTAGGGTGGTGATTTCTTAAGTCACCTTACTTAGAAGAGTGGTCAATCCTGGGTGGCCAGAAGTTTTTGATGGAGAATTGGGCCCCATCCAGTTCTCCTCCTCAGAGGTTGCCTACCGCAAAAGGCACCTGGCAGAGCCGCCCGCTGAGCTAGTGGCAAGACGGGGATTCGGTCCGAGGAAGAGTTGTCTAGCTCCCCGGGTTGAGCTTCACTAGACAGGGCTTCAAGATTAAACCCCAGAAGACAAATACTGGGGAGCCCAGAAGGAAGAACTTCCTGCCGGGTTGCGCTGCCATCGGTGGGGAAGCATGTTGTGATCTGAGAATCTTTTCCCTAGTGGGATATCTCAGGTCTCCCTCCTGGGGTGCTTGGCCAGCATTGGCACGGTATTCTTGGGGCATTCGGAAGAGCCGCTTCCTTTTCCTGCCAGTGCCTTCAGCCACCGCAGCTGAAGTTTTAATTTCTCGGCCATGCATTTCACTGGAAGTTCTGGCGAAGGGCGGAAAGCTTTGCCCACCTGGTGAGTCTTCCCCCTATGGTTGCACTCCTGGCACACACGAATGGCCCCAAAGGAGCCACAGAGGCCTGTTGGCTCCGGCTTTGCAGAAAATGGAGGATTCTGAGTTTCTTTGGACGGCCCTCGAGAGCTAGTAGCAGCTGAGCGTTTCCTCCTGTCAGCGTTGGAAAACAGATCTTTGTGGGCAGAAAACGCTGAAAGAGGCTTTTTTGTAGGGTGCGGGGCTTCTCTGAGTCTGCATGGCTCAGCTCAAGCGCTCTTCCTTCCCTTTTTTGTGTGGGGGAGGGGGCGGGTGAGAATGGCGTTTTTTAAAATCTCCACCTGCAGGATTCCAGCACTATGGCGCACTCTTCAGCACTGGGTTTGCCTGCAGGCCAGGCCTGCGCAGAGCTGTCTAGGGAGTGTTTGGCTCGCTCTTCTGCAGCAGGAAAAGAATTCGGCACAAGGGATCCACCTGATCTTGCCACACTCTCTCTCACACACACATACACACGCACACAGGGGTTCAATTGTCAGCAGCAGATCTTTCAAGGATGGGCATTTGTTATTCTTTGCATCCTTTTTTTATACTGTTTCAGAAGAAGGATTATTTTATTCTGAACTTTTCAAAACTACTATTCGTTCATTCGTGTCAGGCCTGCCATTTTGAGCTTCTTCGCATCGCTGGCATCCTGCCATAAAAGGGAAGGGGAGGGGGGAGAATGTGGGTAAATAAAGTTTGGGCATGGGAAGGCAAATGGGGGTGGGTGGGTGGGGGTACAAGCTGAAAGAACCAGAGGTGTCAGACCAGAGGTAAGCCAGCCAAAGACACCTGGCCTGGGAAGAGAATGCAAAACTGCATTGAGAGGCGCCAAACTTCAAAGCATTTCCCAAAAGATCGGAAAGGAATCTTGTTGGACACTGATGAACCCAGTCAGAGGAGGGCCAGGGCCAGGGGGGAAAGTGTAACCAACCTTTGGGCGTGAATGCTCGGATCTAGATTTACTTTCACTGCAACCGCTTAACTTTAGTAAAAGAACCTATCCAGGGGTGGGATTCAACTGGTGATATTACTGGTTCGGTGACTACGTTTTGCGTGCGCATGCATCTGACTGCTGTGCTAAGTAGCCGGTTTCTGGTGCAGCCCCTCCAGAGGGATGAGGCTGCCTCCCTGCGAGCCATCGGGCTGACGTCCGCTGCTCCTGCCTTTCCTCTGCCCTACATGTCCTTGGATCTGGTGCAGAAGGTAGTTCCTCTTCCTCACCTTCCCTAACCAGCTGCCCTGCTGCTTCAGCCAAATCCCACTCGGCCAGCTGCCCTCCTGCGATTGATCCATTCTCCTCTGAAGTGGCCTCGGGAGGAGTCCTCATCATATTATTGATTTACCACATGGCACATCCATGGCACATTTCTAGAAAAAGATAAAAATACCAAATGTGAAACATAAAATCTAAACTACATGTCTAAATTACAGATAAAACTTTTTGCCTCATTTGTCACAGCCAGGAAATCAGCAAAGTCTCCATGATAGGTTCCATTTTGGCACTCAAGATATCTGTAGATTTTTTAAAATATTCCATTTCATATCCAACTGATTTGGATTTAGTTCTGGCAGTCTGATTTTGTTTAATATAAAAAAAAACCCCAATTTCTATAACCTTAAAATTGTATCCCATGTTTCACTTCTAAGGAAACATAACTTTAGCTGAGCCCCCGATGAGCTATATTTGGGCCTCTACCTTTTTTTCCTTCTGCAGAAGAGGCCAATCCTCTTTTCCCTCCGTAGGGACGGAATGAATTTCAGCTGCTGGATATTATTTCAGCACTGAGTGGCACAATAGCAACAGGAAGGAGGGACCTGCGTTGGGTGCTTCTCTCCTTCCAGCAACCAAATTTTCAGAGGGCGACCCTCTCTTAAGGCCAAAAACGGTTGGGGTCAGAATCAGCCTTTTATAAAACCACAGGGGGCAGACAGTAGAGATCTGCATCCCAGCACCTGGGGAGAACCGGGTGAGGTAAAGAGAGTGGGGTGTAATGGTTACAGCATCAGGGAGGGTGAAGCAGGTCCATTTCTCGGAGGGATTCTGGGCCAGTCCTTCCCTCCTGCTTGATCGGCCCATCCCTCACTTGGGTGGGGGTGGAGGACTCCGCCGCTGTTCCTTCCCAGCAACCAGTAGTTGGTTTCCTGTGCTGCAGAAGGGGTCAAGGGGTCACTATGAAGAGAGGAAGGCCATTAGTCCCTTTTTATTTTTTAAATCGAATTACCTTGACCCCAAATGCTGACTTTCTCTCTGGAGTGGGTTGAAAGAGTATCTTTTCCTTCTGCCACTCCTGAATTAATTTCATTGGATGGAGCTCTGGCTTTGTAAGAGAAGAGAAAACCTCTTTTTGGTTCTCTGTCTCCATCTGGCATGCGTCCTGCCAGTGCCTCTGTATAATTTGCTTGATTTCTAAGTATCCAACTCAGTTAGTTCTCCCAGTTGCAGTCCTTGTGATTAGCGCGAATGAAGGTGTCTTTCTCCCTTAGTAACGTCGTCCTGATAAAACACGGTATCTATTAGGATAAGAATGAACCTCCCCTTGCTGAATTTCGACATTCTTGTTCCTTATCCAGCTCATAATTGATGAGGAAATTGGAAATAAGATTTTATTTTAGATTAATGGTAGCTTAATATGAGCATACGGTAGATCTTTGCTTCCTAAAGTGAGTTAAACCCAATTCTAATTGACTCAGGACAGCTCCATAAACTATGGTTTGTTTATGTCTTGTTGCAGTTGGCTTCTACTTCAAATTAAGTAATGCTTGTCAGTGACATGTAGTATGTACCAGACATATAGTCTGATCTAAAACCAAAGTAAAAGCACCAACTCCTACAGGAACAAGGGGGTGGAAGAGAGTGTAGAAACCCAACGATTCAGGAATGTCCATACTTCAAACTGTACACAAAGCTTCATTAGCATGTGGAACCACGAGATGTGATGTTGGCTACTCTGTTTATTGGTTACAGCAAAGCGCTTTGCAAATGTGCATTTATTAATAATGTGACTGAAGATTTTGGAGCTCATTGCAGAAATTAATATTCTGAGTAAGAACTAGATGTAATGTGGAGATAGGGAAGAAAGAAAAATCAATGAAAAAGTGTTCATCATAAGGCAGAATGAATGGATGCACATCAAGGACTTTTAACAGATTAATGAACAGATAATCAGAGTTGGAAGGGACCTTGTAGGTCATCTAGTCCAACCCCCGGCCCAAGCGGGAGACCCTACACCATTTCTGACAAATGGCAGTCCAATCTCTTCTTGAAAGTCTCAAGTGATGGCGCTCCCACAACTTCCAAGGGCAACTTCTATTCCTGGAGTTGACTGCTCTCATTGTCAGAAAGTTTCTCCTTATTTCCAGGTTGAATCTCTCCTTGTTCAGTTTCCATTCATTATTCCTTGTTTGGCCTACAAGCGCTTTAGAAAATAGCTTGACCCCTTCCTCCCTGTGGCAGCCCCTCAAATATTGGAAGACCGCTATCATGTATCCCCGGTCCTTCTCTTTACTAGACTAGCCAAGCCCAGTTCCTGCAACCATTCATTGTATGTTTTAGCCTCCAGTCCCCTAATCTTCCTGGTTGCTCTTCTCTGTACTTTTTCTAGAGTCTCAACATGTTTTTTATAATGTGGTGAACCAAACTGGATGCAGTACTCTAAATGTGGTCTTACTAAGGCTTTATAGAGTGGTATTAGTAATTCCCTTGATGTTGATTGTATCCCTCTGTTAATACAACTTAGGATTGCATTAGCTTTTTTGGCTGCTGCTGCACATTGCTGGCTCCTATTTAGCTGGTTGTCCACTAAGACTCCAAGATCCCTCTCACAGTTACTGCTATTGAGCCTGGTTTCACCCAGTCTATATGTGTACTTTTGGTTTTTCTTGCCTAAGTGTAGGACTTTACCTTTCTCTACATTGAATTTCATTTTGTTTAGATCCGGCCCAGTGTTCTAGACTGTCAAGATCCATCTGGATCTTGAGCCTTTCTTCTTGGGTGTTAGCTATTCCTGCCAGCTTAGTATCATCTGCAAATTTGGTAAATTCCCCTTCTATTCCCTCATCTAAGTCGTTAATGAAGATATTGAAGAGTACTGGGCCTAAGACGGAACCTTGTGACACCCCACTGCTTACTTCCCTCCATGTAGACTTAGACCCATTAAGGACTACTCGTTGAGTACGGTTTGTCAGCCAGTTGCGAGTCCATCTAGTGGTGGTGCTATCTATTCCACTTTTTTCTAGCTTACTAAGAAGTCAGTTGTGGTCTACTTTGTCAAATGCCTTGCTGAAATCTAAATATATTATGTCCACAGTATTTTGCTGGTCTACTAATTTAGTCACTGTGTTGAAGAATGAAAAAAGATTGGTTTGGCATGATCTGTTCTTAACAAACCCGTGCTGACTGCTAGTTATTAGTTTACTTGTAATGCCTAATCAAAGGACTTACCGTATTTGCCGGCGTATAAGACGACTTTTTGCCCTGAAAAGATGCCTCCAATTGGGGGTCGTCTTATACGCCGGGTCGCCTTATACGCCGGCAAATAGTAATTGGGAAGCACTGCGGCTGCCCGCGGCTGAGGCACTTTGCGCACCGTGGAAACGAATCCCGTGAAGCCGAAAGGAGCAGCCAGCCTTCTCCCAGCTCCCAAGGAAGCGAGGCTCGCACCGCCCAAGCTCCGCTGAGGTATCCGGCTGGGGCTGTCAGGAGTTGTTACCGCTGGCGCGGCTCCGCGGCTCCAGTCCCGCGTTGCCTCGGGAAGGGAAAGGCAAAAGCCGCGGCTCTTCCTTTTTGCCTTTCCCTTCCCGAGGCAACGCTGGACTGGAGCCGAGCGGCGCGCCAGCGGTAATAACTCCTGACAGCCCCAGCCGGATACCTCAGCGGAGCCCGGGCGGTGCGAGCCTCGTTTCCTTGGGAGCTGGGAGAAGGCTGGCTGCTCCTTTCGGCTTCACGGATTCGTTTCACGGAGACAAAAGTGCCTCCAAAAAAAAAATGCAAAAGTGGAAGGCGTGCGGAAGAGGGGCGAGTATATAACAAACTATATTTTGAGTGGAAATGTTGGGGGTCGTCTTATACGCCGGCATATACGGTAAATGCCTAAGAGATTCAATCTTCCCTGAGTGTTGGGCAGAGATGCTGGGGAACAACGCCTGGCCCCAGGAGGTCTCCAGTAGCTCTATCCCTAATACATCCAGAGATGTCTAGGTTGGGGAAGGCTGCCATTGAGCAAAAATGTGTCCAGATCTTTTGGGTTGGACAGTGAAAAGGAGCTTATCTTCAGATGCAGAGTTGCTGTTGAGCAGAAGATGTAGGCATTGGCACGACTTCCACACTGTGTTGTCACTTTCCACTACCACAAAGTTTGGAGTTGAAGCTGAAACTGCAGGCTGGCCTTGACAGGTCTTGGCCTTCCTTGGACGAAGGCAGCTGAGAAGATCTTATTCTCCCTTTTGGTGTATTCATAGCAGGCGCATGCAGGGCCAGGTGGGCAAACCTGAATTGGGACATTTGAACAGTTCCCCTTTAAGTAGTCAATGGAAGAATTGTGATATCCCTTTATGGAAAGGGATGGCTAACTATTATGAGATGGAGAATGGCCACCTTAGCTAATAGGTTCAGAAGTGGACACTTGTGCCTTCTAGTTGAACTAGAAATGGTGAAAATGCTGGGCTAGGATTAGGGAGACCCATGTTTTAGTCTTCTGATGAGCACCGGAATACTTAATATGAGCTGCTATTTCTAATTTTACGCCAAGAAGGATAAGAAGCCAAAAGGTCGTCCACTGGCATGTTTTAGCTCCGTCTTGCCAAAAGATGGGGCTGTCATGCTTTTGACTTCTACAACTGTGCAGGAAATTTTGGGCACAGAAGCTGCAAACGTTACTTCTAGCAAACTACGAGAGTGAAAAACCAAGCGAAAGGCCCTTCTTAGTGGCTTGACCCATAGCCAGGAAGCCTCTGAGGAAAAGAATGGTCTGCAAGGATTCCAGCAGCATAGAGAGTTTGAGGAAGTAAACAAGAGTCGAACTCTCACCAAACCCCGTTCTCCACGCGTTATCGCTTGCGTCGCATTTACCTCGCTTCATGCCGTGGTCAAACACAATAAACCTGAAGAACGGCCCAGTTGTTTCCAGAACCTTGGAAAAGCATTGGCTGTCTGAAGGTTCAGAAAATGAAAAAACCCCGCCTTCTAGTTCGGCTTTCTGGAGAACTCTTCTCCTTTGTGCCCAGCAGAACAAGTGAAAGAAAACGGTAGAAGCTTGTTGGGGACAGTCTGAGGATGAGTTGAGCGGCTGTTGGCTTCAGCACCTGCTCTCTTACCTTTTATTATTATTCCTCCTCCTCCTCCTCCTCCTCCTCCTCCTCCTCCTCCTCCTCCTCCTCCTCCTCCTCCTCCTCCTCCTCCTCTTCAGAGCAACCCGCCTGGGGCTCTGCAGCTCTTCCTGGACACACCCTTGTCCAGTTCCTGGATGCTTTCTGCTGAAAACACTGCAAATTCGATTCTCGTTAAGCTCAGAAAAGCAGTCTTTTTACGTTTGAGAATGTGGCTGTTGGCCATGGGAAGAGACTTGATGTGTGAAAGAACTGACAGGAAGCTCGGACAGGGTCAGGGTGGAGATGAAGGGACATCCAGATCTTGAGTCCTTGTTTCCTTGCAAATCTGTAGATGTCTTTGTGTGGCCAGTCCCTGAGTCACAGTTCCGCCTACCTCAAAATGTAGATGTATGGTTAAAATAAGGAAGCAGTGGGGAGGGTGGAAAGGGTAAATGATACACACATGGTGTCATTCACGCTGCACTTTTAATTCCTCCTTTAATTCCTGTAATGTTCTTGGTCCATTGCCCTTAATATTGCCCCTGGCTATGCAGGATCTTGCTCAAGGTCCTTCTATTCCTCCTTTCCCGTAGATCCTTCACTCACCTGACCCCAAATAGGCAGAGGTTTATTGGACTGGAGACCTCGAATTCCTGCCTGGCTCCATGGCATTTCCAGGGTAGGGTTTATCCACAGCTCACCCCTATGGCCCTTTGCTTCCTCTTTGTGGTTTGTGGGCCTTCAAAAGAGGCTGAAGAGCCTAAAGGGCCTAAATTCTTTGGATTCTGCTCCATGAGCCCAGCATGGCAATCAGAAATTAAAGAGTTTTTTCCCCCCTCGGAGTTTTGCTGCCCGCCTTTCAAATCAACCCATGGGCCACCAATGCTGATAAATACGTAGTTCTAGAGAGCTCATCGAAACACTTGTCCTCTCTTGGTGCTTAAGTCTGAGTTGCTTTTGGTTAGACAAGTATTTTCTAAACTTCCAGAATGCAAACAAAAGGAAAAAGAAGCTGAGCTTTTAAACACTTTTAGAAATGGTGACCCAAAAGTAAACTAATTATGCTGCCTGCAGATTCAGTTGCCCTGAGAGGGAAGAATAACAGAGGAAGAGGAAGCATCAAAACCATCACCAATTATTGAGCAAGGGATAAACGTCAAGATTACAAGAAGGGAACATTATATCACTTTATACTGAGGCCACGCGTGGAATATACCGAGTCCAGTTCTGGTCATTAGGACACAAAAACGGTGTTGAGATTCAGGAAAGTGTGCGGAGACGATAAAGGGTCCTTCCAGCCCTGTGACTCTAGATTCTTATGTTTACCTCTTTGAGTTGTTTATGAAGAGTAGTAAAAGGCAGGATACAAAAAAAAAAAATAAGTACGAATAAATAAGACGAATTAATGGCTTGAAAATCTGATTGCTGAACATGAAGATGAAGGGGGAAAGTTCAGGGTCGGTGATAAAAACCATACTGGGGAAAAATGTGGTTTTGAATGCAAGCATACTTTATATACAATCAATAAGAGCACATTTTGCTTATAAGGCACAATATCTCCAGTGAAGGGATCAAGGGTGGGGAAAGGCTCTTAGATGGCTGAGGGCCTGCTGGCTTTGCTGTTAAACAGTTTTGCAAGGCCATGGAGTCGGACAACTGTCCTGCAAAATCCAGAACAGCCCTGCCAATCTTTTCCTTCCTTCCTTCCTTCCTTCCTCCCTCCCTCCCTCCCTCCCTCCCTCATAGGCAGGCTGACCACAGCATGGAAATTATTTTTAATGCACACAAAGTCTCTCTTCTGCATGTTTATTTTAAAACTGGTGAAGGCAGTTTAACAGCCATGGAGAGCAGCATGTTGGTAAACATTTACTCTGGTGCCTCTGAATCCTGATTCCGTTACAGATTGTTTTCATTAAAAAAAATAAATAAATATTGAGACGCTGCATTGCTATAAAACAGAGCGCCAGCCTTCAGTGTAAGATTTATTTCCAAGAACATTGGTTGGCCCCAAAGGCACTTTTGGCCGGCAGAAGGCAGGAGCTGCACGCAGGGCGTTCCTTGGAAGTTGCAGGGGCCAGCCGGGGCCGTGGGCGGGGCCGTGGGTGAAGGGGAGGAGCCAAGACGAGGCAGGCAAGCCAGCTGCCCCTTTGTAAGCCGGTGGTGCTTGGGGGAGCTGGGGGGGGCAAGTTCAGAATCCGTGCTCTGCTTCAGCTATGAGGTTTCTGCAAATTGAGGTGCTCTTCTTGCAGACGCGTGTGTGAGACTCTCCTCTTTAAAACTTTCCCAGATTATTCCTTGGCTGTCCAGAAATTCTCCTTGACGCTCCAGTCCTTCCAGTTTGACTTCATTGGGGACACTCTGACAGATGATGAAATCAACATTGGTAAGTGCTTTTTTGGCCAGCTGCCTCTTTTGCCTCGTCATTTAATGTGCTACTTGAGTAATAAAAGTTCTTGGTTGCAATTCAGTTTAGAATATCTTGCATGAAACCCACCGGGCATACTTAGCTTCCTCTCCATACCTGCCATGCCAGCCCTCTTATGATGGGCAGATCAGCCGCTGGAACAGTGGGAAAGAGCTCAGATCCAGAGCAGCAGCCCTAGATTATTCATTGAAAAGAGCACATTGTTAAGTTTTAAAACTCAAATTATATCTGGCCTTGTTGATATGTCTGCTAGATTTATGTCTTGTTTTTGCCTGACCACGGGATCCATGGGACAGCTTAGGGAACCCAGCAACAGCTGGATTGTGTATTTCCAAGAATGGGACTCTCCCGCATTTGGTTTCTCCTTTCCAGCATGACTTGGGAGGCCCTTAACACAAGCCAACTTCCTTCTCTTGAAAAAAATGTGTTCATGCTCTCACTCCTCTTTTGTTTTAGAAAAAAAGGAGTTGTGTGACATTCTGTCCTGATCAGAAGGTGGGCTTCTACTTACTTCCATGTCAAGAAAGTAAACCGGAGTGCCTGTTTTAGGAATTCTTTTCCAAATAGTGTGTTTACTATTCACGTTTCTTAGCTGATAAACAACCCAGTTGTATCGGTGATTACTTTGCCTATTAATATTTGAGATGGATCCATGGATGGGTGGATTGATGGATGCAAACATCGGATCAGTTCTTTTATTGCAGCGTATAGTAAATGTTTGTAAAATCATGCAGAATTTATATTTGGGAGGAGAATAAGCAGGAAAAAGTGAAGGTGTGAACAGTCAGGGCAGCTGCAAAGTGATGAAACAAGGGAAGTGTCAGAAAGCAGCAGGCCTGGGCTGCCCTCCTGCCCTCTGTGCTGAGGGTTGGGGCACTCCGAGGATAAGACAGAAAAACCGAAGGAGGGGAAGATTTTGATAAATTGCAAAACGGATTTGGCACAGCATAAACATCCAATAGATGATTCCATATTATCCTGTAAGGAAAGGGAAGAGTTTATGAGCATTATGCTGGGGAAGGAAGGTTCAATCTTCTGTTGCACTTTTAAATTAAAGCCAAAAGCCAAGCCAAGACGGTGGGCTCTGGGTCCAAAGCCAAAGATGGTTTGACCCAGATTTCAGGCAGTCTTAAAATTATCATGTGGTAGAAATGCATCCTTTGGTTCCAGTGGGCAGTTGTTTTGGACATGGGAGACGTGGGACACCCCTCTTGTTTGCTCAGAAGGTTTCTGGGAGACCCGCTCTTGGTCACAGCCGAATATTGATAGCACATTGATAGGATAATCTGCCACGAAGGCTACACGTTCAGGGTATTACTCCCATGAGGAAGATGCTAAAGGCAAGATGAGGGAAATAGGAAGTACTGTATATTCCCATCCCTTAGAGTCAGTCTTCATTTGTATCCCACTTTTATTAGTTTTACAAATAACCCAAGGCAACAAACATTTCCCATAACCTTCCTCCTCTTTCTATTTTTCCCACAACCACAACTCTGTGAGGTAGGTTGGACTGAGGGAGAGTGACTGGCCCAAAGGCATCCAAGCTGGCTTTCATAGCTAAACCGGGACTTGAACTCACAGTCTTCTGCTTTCTAGTCTGGTGCCTTAACCATTACACCAAACTGGCTCTCGGTTAATCTCTCAATTATTTAATCTCTCAATTAATGTTTTCTCATTAGAGTATTTTCTCTCCTTTTCAGCTGAATCCTTTAAGGAATTTGCTGAGCTGCTCCAAGAGGTGGAACTTGAGAGGTCCATGATGGTAAGGACATTTCTTCTTCCTCCTTAGTCAGAAGTAGGTTGAGGATCCAGAAAGATGGGACTCAGCGCCATCATTGCATGACCCAAAGGATGCTTGGTGTGGGCCCAGCATGCTGTGTCATGTTGAATCTTGGGAACTGTAAATCTTGGCTTATGGTATAATCTGTGCAGTGGTGGTTTATTTGACCAACTACAATCATAACTTAATAGGTTGCATGATCCATGTTTGGTGTCTAAACCCGGCCACAACAAGATGAGTAATAGCTACAATAATGCAACTTCTAACATAGGGCCCTTGCAGAATTCCCTGCTGGACAGGAGTCAGTAAGGATCTACCCCATTTTAACAAGTTACTTCTTTCCATGGGTTTTCTGGGATTCTGTATATTTCATTCCTAATTATTGGATTCCTTCATTAAAACATCTTAATTGCTGTCGGTATTTCTTGTGGGGTTTTTAAATCAAGCAGTTGCATTTCTGGTGCACGCTAAATATGTCCATTTCCCTTGCAAAGCTGTATGTCCTCTTTCTTTCAGGTTTCCCCCCCTCTTCTTTTACTTCAGTTGAGTTCAGGGCACAAAACTTCGAAAAAACTCCTTTCCAGGGGACACTGAGCAGTCCAAGATTTTGGAGGTTCTAAGGAGAGGCTTGATCTGGTATAGAGCTCTTGGCCACCGATGGTTTTGGTCTGAGGTCTCCAAATTGGAGAGGATGGTTTCCTGAGAGCACACATCACATTACGCAAAGCCCATTACACCATATCATGATTTCTGTTACTTCTTTCCATGATTAGCTTTTAAGACTGTTTCTTGAAAAGACCAAAGTGGCTGGTCTCACATAACACGCTAATCCAGAAGAACACTTAGTTTGAGGTGAGAACCAGGCCAAACTCTGCTCGTGTGAACTCTCATTTCCCACGAGTTCTTCTCTAGTTCTGCAGAGTTTCAAATGAGTTACTTCAGAATTAGTTCTGGAGCACAGTGGAAGACCAAACGCATGATTTAAAAGGTTCAGTGTTGTTGCCTATTTGTTATTTATCTACCTTTTTCCTCACAGGTGCAAAATGCCAGTAATTTATTGATCAAACCTCTGGAAAAATTCCGTAAGGAGCAAATTGGATTCACCAAAGTAAGTTCTGCATCTAATCCAGAGGTGGGATTCAGCAGGATCTGACCAGTTCTGGAGAACCGGTAGCGAAAATTTCGAGTAGTTCGGAGAACCGGCAAATCCCACCTCTGATGGGAGATTTTATAGTATCCTTCCCCTGCCATGCCCAGCAAGCCATGCCCACAGAACCGGTAGTAAAAAAATTGCAATCCCATTTTATTTGTAACATAACTATTAAAATGAGACTGATGTTATTCTTCTGTGATTTTCAAGCTCATTCAAAGTATCTCCAGCCACTTCCTAAAAAAATAAATAAATTGCAGAGTAATGTCTCGGATAGCTACATTTGTTAGCAGTGATATATTTTTATAATGTTAAAAATTAGGGTGTTATGGCTTTGCACTTTCCATATTGTGAGCTAGGAAATGGTGTCCTGTGCAAAGACTACGAATATTGTAAGATAGCTGAGGAAATACGAACATCTTTGAATTGGCCTTCTGAGAAGTCACACATCTGATTATTTGTTCAATGCCCCTTGTTACTCAGTTGAGAGTGAGTCTCTCATTCAAGGAGCTCCTTGCAGATGAGGGACCCTTTCCACTTCCAGCCTCCCTGTTTGGGCCACGGACAGAGGGGCATCCCATTCCTAAAATCTGGACCTTGCTGGATTTCAGCAAAGGAAGTGAGGAAAAAAGTACAGAGGCCTCCTCCTCTCTCTTTGGGTACCGCATTGTTTGTTCCTTTTTAATTTGGGGACTGCCACGACATGGTTCCTGCAATGTCTAGAAAAACGAGGCGATGGTGATGGAAAGTGGGGGCAGCAGCAGCAGCCTGTAAATAGGCAGACGGGGACTGGAAAGCGGGGAATGAAGCAAAACTTGGTCCCAAGAATTTGAGCGAGACGGTCCAGAAGATTACCTTTTTTTTTTTAAACCAGAACTAATCATGGCCATAAATAAGGTCTTCTTGTAAACATTTTACAAATGACATCTTAAAAATGATGGATCGTTGCATTCTTGGCACAGAAAAATACTTTCCAAACTTCCATAATGATTAATTGACCTGGACGTGGTAGAGCTCCCAGTGGTTTCTCCAAGGTTCTGTCTGCTTCGTTGCTACTCAGATGATGGCTCCACTTTGGAAGGAAATAAACATGGGAAGAGTCTGGCTGGAGGATGGCTTGGAGGGGCTCTTCCATTTAAAATGAATTCTACATCTCTCTCTCCCTGAAGAATTAATCTGTTTGGGTTAAATCAAACCAAAACATACTTTTTACTAAAAATAATTGTGATTGAATCTCCTCAGTGTGTGAAAAAATTGTGGTGGAGGTAACTAAAGTAAACCTTCCTGGTTAATGATTCGTCCGGATGACCCCGGCACCTGCAGCAGGTCTCTTTTTCCCAACGATTTCTCCTTTGTGGTAGCTGCTCAATTCCTTTGGGTTTTTTTTGGGGGGTGTTCTATATAAGGTCCCCTCTTTAGTAGGGCAGTCCTTGGCCTTGAAGGCGGCCTGTTCCTCATGTGGCCCACCGCTCGGGTGGGGTGGGGGTCAGCAGTTCCCTGTGGTTGGCCAGCACGGGTGATTCAGGAATGCTGCGTTTTTAGGAAGAGGATCTGATTTACAGGATTCCTCGATGTAGTCATGTGGCGCAGAGTTTAGAGGCTGCAGGTTGAGGATGGCAGCCTTGGGCACAACCCCAGACACAAACGGGCTGCCTATGACTAGAAATGGCAGGCAGCAAACCAGGGAAGCCGCATAATGCTCTCAGCCTCGCATGTTTAATATTCAAGGAAAGGAAAGGAAAGGAAAGGAAAGGAAAGGAAAGGAAAGGAAAGGAAAGGAAAGGAAAGGAAAGGCAATGCAGAGCAATCGGCAGCCCATTTGCAAATGCAAGTTGTGCCTAAGGTAGAAATCCGGGTGAGAGGCGGAGTCAGGAATGGGAGCCATTCTGAGGCGAGCGCTGCCCGTGCGCCCTCCCAGCCACCACAGAGCTTTTGCTCTCAGCCCAAAGGCCGAGAAACGGTGAAGGACACTCGTGTCCTCTCCCTTCTAAGGGTGAGAATCACTCTCACGGGTCTCACCACAGCTCTCTCCCTACAAGGGACTGCCGGTCGTTGCTCAGAAGATGCGACAGGAGTGTCTTTTCTGGCCAACACATTTCATCAGAAGTCATAAGCTTTTGTGAGCAGCAGCTCATTTCGTCAGATGAATCGAGTGGCAATAGTGTTGAATTAAATCCAGCGTTGTTCATCTGAGGAAAAGCACTCACAAACGCTTATGCCTTTTAATAAAATATCTTGGTTTCAACAAGTGAATAGACTCCTGATTCTGGGCTACCACAGACTAGCATGGCTCTCTCCTGATTCACAGCTCTTCTTTTAAGCAAATACTGAGGTAGACCAGGTATCTGCTTTCTTTTATCAGATTAAAATCTGCTTTCTTTTATCAGATTAAAACTTAGATATACTTTATAAAATGGCAACCCTAACCTTTGCGATTTTTAAAAAACTAATTGGCCTTATCAGATAGCTGCTTGTAAAGTGAAAATATAATGGCATATTGCACATATTTCCTATGTGACTATGGCAAGTATAATCTGTAGAAGAAAAGTATTTTATTTCATGGAGTGGTGAGAAATCTGGGCCATTTTGGGACACGGATAGAATTTTGATCATAAGAGTCATATGTGATAATGGCAGTCATTTTTCTTTGGAAAAACTTCTATTAAGAAAATTGGTGGTAAATTGCAAAGTTTGTACAAAAGCTGAGATCATGACTTTAAATTGGCTGTAATGCATTTTTACTTGATAGAATCCATGTCAGAATTAAAACATGTAATATATTTTTATCAAAAGCTCAAAAATACTTTTAAAGTGGACATTTCCAGAATATTTGAAGCATGGACTAAAGAAATAAAATCCCCCAAAGTCCTGTCAGTGGATTTATGATCTTTAAAATGGTAAAATAGTATCTGCAGATCTAAGATTCAGGTTGATTCATCACAAATTGTATTTAGGGCAGATTGGAGTCCTTGAAGAACATATTTGAAAGGATGGATATCAGATTTTCTACCCTAGAGAGATAAAAAAAATTGCAGGTTCCTTTACCCACATGATATAGTTGTGTGGTCAGTTGGCGTCTTTTTTTGGGATGGCATGTTCATGTATGTGTTCAGGTTTGTGGGAAAATTTTTATGTTAACCCAAAGTTGTATAGTAGGTCAGCATTTTAACCACTACACTATACTGGGTCTCATATCATAGTCTGTAAAGTCTATGAAATCTATGGTTTAATATCAATGAAAGCACACACATAGTCAATGGTTTAATATCCACCAGCCAGCAAAGCTGGCTGAGATTGGAGTTGAAGTCACAAGTAGTCTAAGAGTTTAAAAGTTCATTTGTTAACAATCTGCATAATTTTGTTATTAATCTGTTATTCTGTCACTTTAATTATTCCCAGACTGAGCGCAGTTTAATGTTTTATACTGGGTCTGTGTTAGAAATAAACTGTTTTTGTGCACAGCAGAATAAACACGGTGAGATACAGAAGATAAGCTTCAGTTCAGATTTGCTCATGAACATTCTGGGCAAAACTAATAGGAAAAACTTAATCTGAGAATCCTCCATTCACAGCGCTTATTGCCTAAGTTCAAACATAGTTGTCTCTCTCTCTCTGTGTGTGTGTGTGTAAACCAAAACACTGTTACATTTTGGGCTTGAGGAGACATTCCCCAGTCAGAAATTGGGATTATATGAAAATAATATTAGCAAAGTCTTTGAGCAAAATCAGAACAATTTTTCTTCCTCTCCGAACATCCAGGTTTTTAACAGGTCGGGTGAATTCTGTTTTTGGCTCTTCCATTTGTGCTCAGTTAGATCCCAGTAGAAGTTTGTGCAAATTCTCTCTCCATAGGAAAGGAAGAAGAAGTTTGAGAAGGATGGGGAGAAGTTTTACTCCATGCTGGACCGCCACCTGCATTTATCTTCCAAGAAAAAGGAATCTCAACTGCAAGAGGTAAAAGAGGGTTGGGTGACGGTTGGGTGGCAGTCAGAGAACTTGGATCAGGAGAAAGGCACCTTCATGTAGCCCAGCAGCTCAAGGTACCTGTCTGTGGTTTATTTATGTCTGACCTTGATTGCTACAGGAAATCAAGACCCAAAATGCGTCGCTCTGCATTTTTCCCCAAGCTTCCTGTTCCTTTTCTGCTTGCCAGGAAGTTTTCTCCCACTCCTGAGTTGTCCCACCCGTGGACCAGGCCCACTGACTTGGCTGCCTTGTGGTTCCACCCCCCCACCAAATGATTGACAGTTACCTCTTGAACTGATAGAACAGGCCACAATCATACAGATGTTGCACCCATTACATCTGCTTATTTCTGGCAAGCGAAAGCATTCTGGACATCACATTTTATCACCAGTGGTGGGCCAGAAAGGAACAAGAGCCGTCTCTGCAACAACAACCTTTGTCGGTTAGACACTTGGGCCTAGGTCAGCCAGTGAGTCCTACTGGCTAAGAGTGGACCAAGCCTGGATTTTGCCAGTCCAACACCTCCCTCCCCCTTTGCCTGGCTCCTGCGTCCGTGAGCAGGGCCTAGAGCTTGGACCCAAGTTGTAAATGAGTCTCTTCATGAGGACAGTTTGGAGAGCCAGTTTGGTCTGGTGGTTAAGGCTCCAGGCTAGAAAGCGGGAGGCAGTGAGTTCAAGTTCCGCCCTTAGCCATGAAAGCCAGCTGGATGACCTTTGGCCCGTCATTCTCTCAGCCCAACCCACCTCACAGGATTGTTGTGGGGGGAAATAGGAGGAGGAGGAGGTGTTGTATGTGTTCCCCGTCTTGAGTTATTTGTAAATGTAATAAAGGTGAAATAAAAATTCACAAACTGGCAAAACCTATGTGTTCAGTAACAGAGAATAAAGTTGAACTTTGTATTCACTTTCCCCCTATTTGTTATGTATTGTTCATTTGCACACTTGAATGGACGCTTTGAAATGAATGCAAGTCTCAAATAGGAATTCTGGCTAGTATAGCTAATACAATTTGTTCTTGGGAAACAATTCAAAACACATGGTGTTTTCTGTTCTGGGGTATTTTCCTCCCTGGGCTCTCATTCTACTTTTAGAAATAGTGTTCAGCTGCTCATAGATTTATAGCTTCCTTAATTTCAGCAGGACAATTGTGTAGTATTTATTTATTTTTTCTTTTTTTCTCTTCAGGCTGATTTGCTGGTTGATAAAGAGCGACACGTTTTTTTTGAATCTTCCCTGGAATATGTTTATCAAATCCAAGAAGTGCAAGAGAGCAAGAAATTCAGTATTGTGGAGCCTGTAAGTCTGACACACACACACACACACACACACACACACACACTCCAGCCTTTTATCTGATCCCAGTTTAAAGGGAAGAGAGATTCTGTAATTGAGAGGCTGCCTTCTAAGGACAGTCCTTGGCTTAGGGCCCCAATGGAGTTTGCCCATCATGGCCAAAAATTACAACTGTTGTCAACACAGGACTGGCTAGATTTTATAACCTTTTAAAAGTTGTATTGGAACTTCAGAAGTGGCTGATAAGTACCTTTGTCTGTCATAATTTTGAACAGTATCTGGTCATAAGTAGAAGACCCGGCCTTGCTCTTTAGTGTAAGTAAACCTTTACGGCGTTTGTAATGCTTTTATTCTTAAAGAGAAAGGAAAGGAAAGGTGAAAAAAGTAAATAAAATTTTTTATGAAGGTGAAATTGGCCCTCAATAATCTATTTCATTTTGCTGTAAATAGAAATTGAGAGTTTCTCTTGGCTGTAAAGTGATCAAAAGCAGGAAACTAAAATGTGCAGAGTTTCACACAGAAATAAATAGTTCCACTCCATTTAGAAGTAGTAGAAAATTGGTTCTGTATTCTCTATAAACTTTATAAACTTAAGTCTAAATAAGAAAAGTTGCCAAAGAGAGCTTAAATTTTTTGGGTCCATATCTACCACTACTATTATATTCAAACATTGTTGTCCTTGACTTAGAGAAAATGTATAATAAATTATGCAGAATTAAAGGGAAAAACCTATTCCACAACAATTGTAGATGCACTTAGTGAGGAAGAGTACAGTAGGTGAACATTAGTAGCTTATGTTTCCTCTTCGGGTGTGAACTTGGTCCGAATCTTTAATTTGTCGGGCGCCTGTGAGGCCCACCAGCCCTGCTTGGCCAGTGTTGAAATCAGTTCCAATTTAGCCGCATGTTCCTCCTCCAGAGAGGCCCAGTTCCATTTTTGGCATGGTCCATGGCTTTTGCCTGTACAATTTTTAAAATGCTGTCATTCTTCCCTGCACAGGTGTTGGCTTTTCTTCATAGCCTTTTCACTTACAACAACCTGACTGTGGAGCTCACACAAGATTTCCTTCCATACAAGCAACAGCTTCAGCTCAGTTTGCAAAATGTAAGTGAATTTGCCAATATCCCCAAGTGTCTTCCCTCCTCTTCTTTTTAAGTGGAGAAGCAGCCATTCTTAGTGACACTCTTATTCTCACCACTGACTTTTACGCTTAGGCACGTACATTTTAACTCACTTAAAAAAAAAAAAAAAGCCACAAGGAATCGGTGATGCCCAGAGAGCACTTGGTCCTGTTTTCAACCTTTTTTTTAACCTGAGACAGGGATATCTGAGAAACCCCAACCTGTGGCCTAGATTGATCCACGGGGCCTTGATGAATTTGTCTGCCAGAACCACCCTGAGATATCCTGGGCCTTCCCCAAGGGTGGTGGGGGCAGCCAAGGGGTGTCTCTTGGTCAGCCAAGGTCACCAGATCTACCGTTGGCAGCGATCCCCACTGCAGCCCTTGCCTTCCCTGGAAGAGGGAAAAGTTGACCAGAGGGGCCCGTCCAGGTGCTGAGCGGGACCTGTTCCTCCCCTTCTCCAACCTGGGGGAGGGAGAAATGGCTGCCCAGAGAGGAACTCCGGCTGTGTTGGTTCTATGCCGCCTCCTTCAGGGGAAGCTGGTGGGTGTCCGGACCTCTGGGGAGCGGGAGACATGCCACCCCTCAAACGAGAGAGCCCTGTTTCAGAACAGCCGTGAACCCAGGCTCTCTCCTCTTCTCCCAGGCTCCAGGGAAGGGCAAGCTGTGTGTTGCAAATCAAATATGTTAAGCCTCTTTGGATAAACATTCTTCCCAATTGTGCAAAGGTTTTGTACTGGGGAAAACAAACCACCGTCCCTAAGCACCGTAAAGGCAAGATGCAAAAAGTATGCCTGGTTGTTTAAAAATTACCCCTTTGGCTAAACCTTTGAACCCCTGTGATTACCCTCCACTTATATTAAAACTCCAGGATGGAAAGCCGGCTCTTCCACTGTTCTCTCTGGAGGCTCATTCTCAAAACAGCCCTGGTGATCTTAGAAAGCGTTACCCACCTTTGCTTCCTGCATATCTCTGCAAAGTCCCCGCGGTCACCTGGCCAGCCTCTGCTTAAAAGGGTTGCTGGGCTGGTCCACCAAGATTAGCCGCCTTCTCTGGCTCTTTTGTGGCAGACGGTTGAGGTGTCCCACTGGCTACCTGACCCACAAGAGTTTTGCCTCCCAAATACGAATGGTGTCTTTTCTCGCGTTGCTCAACAGACAAGGAATCATTTCATCAGCACCCGTGAAGAGCTGGAGGACCTCAAGAAAAGAATGAAAGAAGCTCCACTGACCTGCAAACTACCTGGCAAGCCAACCATCGAGGGATACCTCTATTCACAAGAAAAATGTAAGAGGCAGAGTTGCTTGTCTGAAGAAGGTTACGCAGAGTAGAATCCAGAAAGCTGTAGAGTGGAAACGAGAGAGAGTCCCTCCTTGTGGCTATGGCTAAAAGATGCCTTGGATTGAAGGTCTTGGAAATAAGTGGCCGCTGCTCTTCCGCTGCCTCCTTGCAGTCAATGGAAGGTCCCCGTGCCCAGTCCTTTCTGGGTCCACCTGTTGGTCAAGCCTTGGCCTAAAACTAATTGAAACGATGATGAAAAATCGGAGGGAGGGGGAGAGGAAACAATTCAAAAATGAACCTGGAAGGTTGGGGCCTTGACTTGCCCAGTTCAAACCTTCAAGCCATGATGATGGGGGTGATGGTGAGGATATCCGTTCTGCTCTCCATCTTGCACTCCTTCGGGTCCTGCCCCCAAGCACCCCGTTCTCCTTCTCCCTTGACGCTTCTGTCCAAATAGAGGACCCCTTGCACCATTTATGGGGATTTCGCTAGAATCCTCACCATTCCTTTCAAAACAAATTACCAAGGAAAGCGAGGAGAAATTAAAATGGAACCGTTTCCTGCTTCCCCAGGTTACGGATAGTCCTCAAATTAGGCCACCGTTAGGCCACCAGAGTTCTTGATCCAAAGCGATCCGACTCTCAGGTGATGCCCGATTTTACGACCTTTTTCCCCACTTCCGCCACTGACTTTGCTCCTTGGGTGGGAAGAGGGCAAATGGCAATCTTGTGACCCCAGGAGGGTGAAACTGTCATAAATAGACGTGGCCACTAAAGGAATCATCCTAAGGGTAGATTGTAAACAATGGGAATTGGAGGAGCCCCCGTGCCTCCCCGGGCTCAACTCCCTCCGCTTGGGATCTGGCATGGCTGCCCATTGAATGGAGCTCCTTCAGAAGCACTTGCTCCGGAAGGGTTGGCCCAGGGGCTTCACAAGCTTTCCCGGGAAGGCTGCACACGGGTGCAGCTCCCTCCCTGGGATGGCGGCCAAAGGAAGCGGCTGTGGGAGACCCACGTGGGGAAGTAGACCCTTCAAGAGGAGGTGCCTTGCTCTTGCCAATGGGAATGTTTCCTTCAGCCCCTGGTGGGCTGTGTTGCCCATGCTGAATTCTCCAGGGTTTCTCACAATATTCCTCCCGCAAAATGTCTTCTTGCTGGCCTAACGTGGCTAGATTCCCACTGGTTTGTGTCCTGCTGCCTGCCATATTTCTTAGAGGTTCCAGCAGTTCCTCTCATCTTCTGCCTTCTTGTTGTTGTTCTTGTTATTGTCATATTTTTATCCCACCTGTATTTTGTGTGTGTGTGTGTGTGTAAAATGTCAACTCAAGATGACAAACCTACCTAATCCTCCTGCCACGTATTCCACCACCAGTACAACCTTGTGAGTGGGCTGGGCTGAGTCTGTGCCATCCCTACGGTGCAGAATTTCAATATAGTATTTTGAAATGGACAGTTACTATCTGTCTATTGAGATCCTTCAGCATATCAGTTCGAGCTTAGACCCTCCTGTATTCAGAGATCTTTTGGAAGGCCTTCTTGTTTCTCCAGGATGTAGGATGAATAAGGCCTTAGTAAACTAGGGAAAGGTTTCTCTGTATACGCTACCTGTATAATAATAATAAGGGAATGCACTCGCGAGTATTCAATTCTAGATTAGCTTTCCTGAGCTCTGTGAAGCCCTGAGAAGCTGCAATGCCTTACATCTTGAGTCTGGGCCTTCTTTCGGGAAGAAATGGTTATTACCGAAGAGAATTAAGGGTTCCTGCCCTAAAGACCGGTTTTAACCAGTGCTTGAGGTATCCCAGTCTCATACTCGTCCCTACAGAAACTCGAGTGGTGGAAAAGAACACGTGCACACCTGAAGCCACACAGAACATCACTGGCAAGTCAATCTTGGCCTTGGGGACTGATATCAAATAGCGTCTTGCAGGAATGTGAGGCAAATAATTGCGTCACAGGGTCTGAGGTATTCTTGGGTCTCTTAAGTGCTGAACACCACGGAATCCCCAAAACGGACCCTTTAAACCAGCTCTGCTCACCTGAGGTGCCTCTTTCTACAGCAAGGCCCTTAATAGATGTATGTGGGTGTGAACTTCAGTCTTGGTCTGTGTTATAAAGGTGCGGCCACTCATATTCATAGGAAGTCTCTGCTATTTATTTGAAAAACTCAGGACGGAGGAGGCTAAAAATGCGTATCTGTGAGTTGTATCTGGCTGGAGTCATCTTTGCAAAAACGATTCCCAGGTTCATAACAACTCTGCTGGTTCCTGTATTTACTTTTCTCCCTTTTCTCTCCCCCTGCCCCCATCTGATCCTCCCCCCCCCCTTATTTGGTGCATTCAGTCCTCATTTTGAAATCCTCCAGTAAAGAGGTGGTGGTGTATAAGGTAGATAGAACAGCCTGTCCCGCTGTTTGACAGCTCTCACTTTCAGGAAGCTCTTCCTAATTTCTTACCTGGAATCTATTTCCTTACATTTCAACTTCTGGTCTTGTCCTCTGGGGCAACAGAGAACAAATGTCCTGGCTCCCTACAACTTCAGATTTCTACAGGCTGCTATGAACCCATGGAACAGTTTGCTGTCAGAAGTGGTGGGTGCTCCATCACTGGAGGTTTTAAAAGAAGAGACCGGACAGTCACTCATCTGGGGGCTGGACTAGAAGACCTCCAGGGTCCCTTCCAGTTCTATTCTGATTGATTGATTTTTCTCTTTCCCCTCGATCGTCTCTTTCGTAAGCTGAACATACCCACTCTCGTCAAACTTCCTCGGTGGACAATTTCTGTTCCTAGGTCATTTAGTCGTCTTTTGAGAGGATCCAATTGGTCTTTTTTCCCCCCCTTCAGATTGTGATGTTTGGAATTAGGTGCCCTACGCTACGTGGTCCGTGGTCAAGGCAGAATAGAGAGTGAAAATCACTTCCCACAATCTGGACTCCACCATTTGCTGCTTGGCAGCTTCACCGCTGCCATGTCTTGGAATGCCTGAGATGCAGGACTTTGTCATTGGTCCATGTTAAACGTCCACTCCCTTCCTGGTCATGAATAGAAATGTCGAGCAGCGCTGGGCCCAGGTGTGGCCTTCACCCACAAGCTCTCTTTGGGCATAGTAGTCGTCCATCTGTGGCGTTGTCTGACAGTGGCGTCGTCTAGACCAGTTGTCCTCATCCTGCTAATGAGAATATCATGAGTGTTAATCCATGAGAGCAGAGGCCATGCCATTAGTTAAACTCAACGTTGTAACCAGGACTGAAATCAAGGAATCGAGTCAAGTTCTCTGATATATGGAGCCGAGAGGAGTCGGCAAGGGCCAGGATGCGATAGCTAGCCTGTGGCGTTGGTTTTTTAATCTCCCACCTGGAGAAGTGAGAGAGGCCTGCCTGCCATTTGTCTTGTCTTTAGTGCTGGAGACCCAGGCAGAGTTTGAGATGCTTGCATTAGATACTGCAGGTCTCAGGCCGTGGAAAACGGATGGGGGTGTGTGTGTGTGTGTTTGTGTGTGTGTGTCTTGGGTATTAATTCCTCTCTTGACTTGATGTAGGGGCCCTGGGAATCTCCTGGGTCAAGTACTACTGCCAGTACGAGAAGGAAACAAAGATGTTAAGAATGACACCCATGGAGCAGAAACCAGGAGCGAAACAAGTGAGTAGTGCCTTGCACCAATGGTGGGAAACTGGGCAGAACCTCTGCGCCCTTTTGGTAGCCCTTCACGGACGCTGGGCTCAAACGGCAGCTTGTGGCTTCCCGCGTCCGCTGTAACTTCCTTCTTTCCAGTTGAGATGCACTTGGTTCTGTTCGTTCGTTTGCAATCTTCACCGAGGGATGTAACTAGTTTTAGAGTGTTTACAGGTAGGCTGGCGATAGTAAGAGCTACGAGGCATCCGTTTGGGGGAACCTTCTCTTAACCGAATGGAAATTCTTTTTTTGTGTGTCGGATGTGCATTGTGCCATTGGTCAGAAGAATCATGAACAGGCCCCCCGTGATCCCTGCAACCCCTGGCTCCAGCCCTCCAGCGAGGGTGCCTACGCGGCTGTGAATGAGCCCATGGGCGTGGCCAGAAGAAGCTGTAGGCCTCCCGGTTCAAGGCACAGTCCTGCAGTTCTGAAGTCCTGCGTGCGAAGGAAGACGGACTCCATCGACCGGCAGGGAGGAGGCCAAGCCAAGCCAAGGATGGCAAAGGACCCTCCCTCTCCTGTCACTTTCCATCCCAGGCCTCTTGCCCACCTTGGTGCATCCGACCTGGTCCATTTCTGCTCCTCGGATTAGGGCTTTTGGAAGGAGAGTGGCAAGGTCGGGAGGCCTATCACCGCCGTTGCCAGAGCCCAGGGCCACCCAGCTGCCTTCCCCCCCACTTGCTCCCACCCAGTTCCCCCTTTCCTCTCTTAGTACCGGTTGCAGATCCACTGGGTATGACTCCTACCTGACAAAGAAATGAACTGCAGAATGACCCTCCCGGCCCAGAAGGCTGGCTGGCTGCTGCCCTGAACTCCCTCCTCCGTTTCCCCACCTGTCAGGTGCCCCCCTTCCCCAGGTGCCGCTGCCCCGTGTCCCCCTTCGCACCCTGCCGTGGGGCGCTTCCTCAGGAGCCTGCCCAGCGCCCAGCCCAACCCCGTCAAGGAGGGTCCCAGCTAGCAGAACGGAGGCTGCTCCTTCAAGCCAGTGGCAGGACCAAGGCCCCACGGTGACTGCTGGGGGCTCCTGGCAGAGGAATGAAGGCTGGCCAGGAGTCCAGCTGAGAAGGGCTGCGGTGGCCGCATCGGGCAGGCTGCTCCTGCTTTGGCCCTCTGTCCCTCATGCTTTCCTGCGAGGAGAAAATGTCGGTTCCTGGTCTTGCGCTTCATTGGCCGAGATCAGACTGAGACGAAGTTGTGCTGTCCCCTTGCATCGGTTGGCTGGCTGAGACGCTTGATGTGTGTTTCTGAAAGCGCCGCCTGGCCTGTGGTTGGTACTTCTTTTTAAGCGTCGCGTTCTGTTCCTCTCAGGGCACCACTGTACACTTGATCCTGAAGTCCTGCGTGCGAAGGAAGACGGACTCCATCGACAAAAGGTTTTGTTTCGACATTGAGACGGTTGAAAGGTGAGCTAAACGATCGGCAGCTTCGGTCCCGGTGAAATATTGGATGGCTCTTCTTTAAAGATCGTGCAGATAAAAAAATAAGCTGTAATGAAGGGGTGAAAGCTTTTCCTCACTCAGATGGGTGGGAATGCTATTCTCCTTTTTGGAAGGGTTTCCTAAAACCACTCAAACTGGTGCTTTCTGCTGGGGGCATTTCAGGAGGACGCAGCTCTGCTCAGATATGATGGCAGTGGGGATGTCGGTTCCCTTTGAGCTGTTGTTGGCATCCAGGCTGGATGGCTGGTTAAAAACCCAGAGCTGCTTGATGAAGTCATGGCAGTGATGATGATGATGATAAAATATACGTTGAAAGAAAAAGGGGAGATGGATGGGAAAATGGGTTAAGTACAGAAAGAAAAATGTAGAAACGATTTGATCAATTCGGTACATTTCTTTGAATAGGCTACACGTTTGTTTTCAGTTTCAGATTGAGCTAAAATAGGTGCCTGGCCCTTAGTCCAAGAGGTTCTCTTGATCAAACCGGAGATTGAGCTACTATTTCCTCTGGTTTCATTTGCAGCTGAGCCACGTCCAGATCTGTGCATTTCAGCCCCCAGAGCCTGGCCATGGCTGATCTTGCGAGAGATAAAACCCACGTATCGAGAAGTTGTTCAATTTGAGAAGCACTGATCTGCTATAACAGGAGAAACAATCATTCCTCGCAAAGAACAAATACTTACCTCCAATTGCTAAAAATGGAAGCATTAGAATACCGAAGAGTGTGAAAGAAGCCTGCCTGTTTTTCTCAGCGTGGGCCCTTCCTAGAACCTCCCTTGTTTATATCTTTCAGTTGGGTTTTGGGAGTTGTAAGAAAAAGAAAAAGCTACGTTTGAGTTGGCTGTACAGTTTTTCTTTCTTGTCCCCCCCTTGCTGAATGTTATGCAGGTCTGGTCCCATCACCTTGCAAGCTCCCTCGGAAGCCAACCGGCGGCTCTGGATGGAGGCCATGGACGGGAAGGAGCCGGTAGGTATGGAGGGCGGCTCCTGGCCGGAGCAAAGGCTGGTCCTTTTCCTCCTCCAGAATGGGGAGGTTTCAAGGGGTGGTTCCAGACTGGCAAACTCTCCACAAAGTGTGTTTTTTAGCTGATTCTTTAAAAAAAAAAAAAAATACCCCTTGGCATAGTTAAAAGGGGCCCTTGGGACTCGTTTTCAGCCTGGAGTTGGTGTCATCCAGTGGACGTCCATTACGAAGCGAAGCCCTTTTGAATGAAGCTGGACACCAGTGAAGTCCGGTGGGGTCAAGGGAGCAGCTGGCTCCTTAGGACCCCAGGCGCCCTCAGACGCCCTTCGCAGACCTTCTCCCCCAAAAAAAAGGATAATTGAGTTGAATTGAGTTAAGACTTTTTAAGAAGCCCATGAATGTCCTGGCAACTTTTCACATTTTGTCTTTTTAGCCTTTGCATTGTTCTGTCCAATTTCTGGCATGGCCTCTAGGGGAGAACAGGGTGGCCTGACTTCCAGCTGAGCCCGATGGGAGAGGCTGCAAGAGAAACCCCTAGGCCGCCTTCCCAGCCTCAAGGGCTCAGCCTGCACGGTGGGAGCTTCCCCTTGAATGCCCACCACCCCAGCTTAGCCCCAGGCCTGCCCCTCTCCTCCCGCCCCTCCCCAGACAGCTGCAGTTCCCCCATTCCCCCTTGCCTGGCCTGGCTGGCTGTTAGCGCCCTGGCGGGAGGTGCAGGGAATTAAAGCCAATGAACCTCAGCCAGAACACGGACCACCCTCCGTTTCCAAGGCACCTGAGAATGGAAACCAGATATTAAAACCCCCCCAACGTTAAAACCGATGCTACGGGAAAGGTTTCGGCTCCCGTGTTGGGAAGGATGGTGGAGCCCCTGAAGGTTTCTGCTAAAGGCCAAATAAAATTGGACAGGATTATAAACATGGTTTGGAGTTTCAGCCGCCACCGAAAGGAACAGAGCAGGTTTGCCCCCTAAGCAGCCCCCATTTACCTCGAGACGCCCCCTGATGTCTGTTGCAGCAGAGCCAGTTGGCGTTTGAGGGGGTCCTATATGCCCTTAAGGAGCCCCCCGTGGCTGAGAAATTCGCTCTCCTGGTTGTGTTTGAGTGAACTTGGTGACTTTAGCCATTTGGTTTGATTATGTTGCTTTATTTTGGACTCTTGGTGGAAAAGTGGGCTAAAATTCGTAATAAAGTTCATAACTGAAAGTTGGAAGCACCTTCGTTTTTGTTCGTTATGTTGATCATCTGCATAATAAACAGAGTTCTGAATTAACGGAGTCTTCGATTACAGTAAATTACGACATTTATTATTGGCACGTTAAAGCGCATTTGAAACGCACGTTGTGACTTCTGAAAAAGTCCTCTGCGAATTTCTTCTGAACACAGTTTGCTAGAGTCACTTCCCTAAAATAGGATGCTGTTCCTATGATTTTTGAGATAACTTGAATCTCTGCAAAAAATTACTCCTGGTTTTGCTTAGATTCTCTGCAGCCACTGAGTAAATCATCAAAGGCTCTAAACCAGGGGTGTCCAACCTTGGCAACTTTAAGACTTGTGGACTTCAACTCCCAGAGTTCCTCAGCCAGCAAAGCTGGCTGAGGAACTCTGGGAATTGAAGTCCACAAGTCTTAAAATTGCCAAGGTTGGACACCCCTGCTGTAAACCTTGAATCCTGGCGCATAAATTATGCTCGCCTGATATCGGAGATGAGAAGCCAGGCTCCCAGGAGGGTGTGAGGAAGAAAGATTGCTGTTGTCCAACACCAGGTCTGACCTGCTAGGGAAGGTGGGGAAGAAGAATCCTGTGCCAGCACCCAAGTGGATGCTGCCCCCCAAGGCCCTGCTGGTTTGCAGCCTCTTCTCGGGCCTGGTGGATGCCAGGTATGGCAGCTGCAGCAGAGCATTCTGGGAAAACGGAAGGGACCGTCTCCTCCCCCTCAGGCCCACTGGCAGGACAAGGAGGAGAAGGAGCCCTTGCTGGGGTGCTGCCCTGTGCCTGGGCAGGGGAGGCCGGAGCAGGAGGCCTTCCAGGGGAAGCTGGAATGGAAGACATGGAAGGGTGGGAGCGGTAGGAAGCCCCCTCCCCACTAGGCTAGAGACCCGCAGAGGAAAAAATGGAAGGCAGAGCTGGTCATATGAGGAACAGGCCCTTCCCGACACACACACACACACACACACAGCCCCAAAATAGTTAATTGGAAATGTTCATTACAGCCGTCCGATGAGGGCTGGGAAAAAAACCTAGATAGCCAGGAGATGCGTGCGTGCGTGTGTGTGTGTGTGTGTGTGTGTGTGTCCAGGGTGCCTTTTTTTCCCATCTTAAGCATTTAAAGCCTTTCACTGTAATGCGCAGCTTGGCAAAGACTTTGCAAAGATGAAAACTAACCCAAGTGCTTATTTTCAAATGACTTATCTCTGTTTCCTCTCTCTCTCTCTCTCTCTCTCTCTCTCTCTCTCTCTCTCTCTTCCCTCCCACCCCATTCATTTGTCCTGTTGTGCTTTCTGTTGATCCTTATTGACCCCTCCCCTCTTTAGATCTACCACAGTCCCATCACCAAGCAGGAGGAAAGTGAGTATCTGCGGGCTTTTCCCAGCACTGGGGATGCCAGAGGGAGCCGCTCTGTTTCCGAGAGTGCCCCTTGCTGCCCCCTGCTGGTGGCATCTCCCGGTTTTGCAACCAAACTTTAAAGTGGGAACGAGCAGCAACATTTCCAGGCTCAGGAAATTTAAAAGGTTCCAGACAATGAACCTCCTTTGAAAACAAAAAAACAAAAAAAAAGGGGGGTTCTTGCCTTTTGTTTTGGGAAGGATCCCCCTTTCGTGTCCTTCCACATTGCTCTGACTTCAGGGTCACCGTTTTGAATCGGCTTCCATGAGCCCATCCAGCCGCAGACAATTCGCAGCCTTTGGTTCCTGAAAGGGTCACATTGTCTTGCATCGTTTCCAAGTTTCGGCTACGAATATCTTGGGGTTTTTTCTTCAGCAGCTTCATAACTTTTTGAGGAGAGCCATACAGTTCCCCTCCAGACTGCGGATGTTTTTGGAAAAGCCGGCCATTGCTCGGCTGCAGGGAAGCCTTAGAAAAGAGGCAGAGCCGCGGTGTTCTCTTTCACTTGACGCTTCAAACCCAGCCCTTCTCAGCCCCAGAAAGACGTTTTGCACCAACCCATCCCCCTTTCTCCACAAAGGTGACTTGGAGTAGTAAAATGCAAGGAGTAAGAGTGCAGCCCGGAGGTTGCCCACTTCAGCTCCTTCCTTTCTGCAGGATCCATGCCTGAATGAACTCAGCTTAAACATTTGTTCTTAAAATAAAAATCCCCCAAATAGTTAATTGGAAATGTTCATTACAGCCGCCCGATGAGGGCTGGGAAAAAAAACCTAGATAGCCAGGAGATGCACAAATCCACGTCCAACCCGGGATTGATATGCATTGACTCTATCCTATCGTTTATATGCGGCCCAAGGCATTCGCCCTTCCCTTGGGGCAGGCCCACCGGACAGCTGGGCCTCTGTGCTGTAGGGGGTTTCAGCCTCCATTTGTTAACTCTGTCGCCCAACACCAATAATGCCCTCTTAGGAATATTTTAATTAGCACATGTATTCCTCCTGCATGTGACACACGGAGTCCAAACCGACTTCAGTAAGGAAGGAGCTTTATGGGGAGAAAATAGAGTTGGTCTGAATTCTCATGGTCCCACCTGCATTATGCACCTCCAGTTCCCCCGGTCTCCTCCCACCCACCTCCTCCCCAGTCCACTTAGTGAAGGACTTGCAGGAATTGGAGTTCAACACATGCGGACAGACCACTTTTATACCATAAAAGGCCGGTATAAAACCATTGTACCTTAAATCTAATCCAAGAAGTCCAAATACAGTGCAGACTTCTCTGTCCGTTCTACTGAGTTTGGCTCATTTCTTATCCCGCCACATTTGCAGAGCAGGGCTGGGTTTGGAGTTCCTAAAAGGCGTTTTGTCTAGTGGGATCTGGAATCACCTGATTTCTCCTTGCATGCAGGGAGCCACCAGCGCTTCGAATAGGCCAGGTTCTTAGCCCAGCATGCTTTACGGTGCTTGCTCTGACTGGCAGCGTTTTTTTAACGCCCCCACAGATTTGGGCCTGGCCATAATCCCTGGAGAAGGGCCATAGTTCACCCTCAGTTGGTACCAACGGGAGCCTCTCTTGCCTGCAGGTGTAAGCAGGTGCTGGCTGCATAAAATCAGCATCGTGTCTTCAGGGGGGAGAAAAATAAACATGTTCTTACTTGGCTTTCCTGGAGGTTGCCGAGGGAGAATCTTCTCTTGACTTTTGCTTTGTTTTTTTCCCCGACAGTGGAACTGAACGAGATCGGCTTCAGATTTGTCCGGAAATGCATCAATGCGGTCGAGACAAATGGTAAGGGGGTAGCACATGGCCCGTTCTGTTGAACTAGAGCAGGACCCTGGACTTCTGCTAGAGGGGGAGGCACGTCTGGCTGAGCAGTGCTGGCCTGGAACCGCAGTCCTTGAAGGACGGAGCGCCCCCCCCCGTTTGTCTCTTGCACTTGCCCCTTTCCACAGGGGAAGCAAAAGGGAATCCCTCTTGATGGCCTTGCTGCTCCCCTGCTTCAAGAGACTGTTTAGGTCATTGCTCCCCCCACCCACCCCCCCAACCTGGACAACTTTCAGATCTCTGGATTTCAATTCCCAGAATTTTCCCAGATGTCCATACAAAGTTGTCCAGGTTGGCCGGAGGGAAATAGTCTAAACAGCCTTTTAAAGTTGCCAAAGTTGAGGCCAATCAACTCGTTTTTCTAAGCCTCCTTCCCCGCCCCCCCAAATCTTTGGAGGACGTGGCAAAAAGCTACGAAGGCTACGTGGAACCTCCTCTGGGTCCCAGCCTTCTCCTGTCCTGCCTTTCCTCCGTTATTCTGATGGAGGCTTTTTTGGTGGGCAGGATATCTGTTCAGAATGGCCAGTGATGGAGCCTTGGAGGGAGGCCGTGGCAGAGGCCTGAAGGGATAATTTTGGTGCGCCCAAAGGCAATTTCTCTAGTTGAGTGGGTGGGATCTGAGGAGCTCTTTGGTTCTAGGACAGCATTGCGGCGTTTGCAAGTTTCATCCTAAAGTAGTTTTAACTTTCTTCTTAAATCGCTAAATTAAGCCAACATGTCCACAGCAAGATGCAGTTAGTGGAGACGCACATTTTTTGTTGCCCCTTGTAAACAACAGTTGAAAAGACGACACACAATTTTAGAAGCATTTAAAGTAAATATTTGATACCTGCTATAAAGAAGAGTGGGAAACTGTTATAAGGATGACCTTGTGTACAATTTCAAAAGAACTGGGAAAGGAGTTAAATATACTTCTGAACCGCTCAGAGGAAAATTCAGGCTGGCTAATATTCCAGCATGAAACAATAAAGAAGAGGCAGAGAAGGATGGGTGGGTCTTTTCTGTTTCTGGCTTTAAGAAGCCGTATCATAAAAGTGCCACAGAAATAAATGGGTTCTGTTCAGCTCGTTCTTCAGACAACACTTAAAATCCCAGACAGCAGAGTGTTTCTGGCAGAAAACCTAAAAAAGTGGCCAACAATGGAACAAAATGAAGGCAAGAACTTCAGCAGTATCAGTTTGCTTTAGATGTTGTCATGGCTTGCTTTGAGTATCCTTGCAAATCCTTTGGCTGGAATATTTTGGGGACCTTCAATTAGAAGGCAGCATAGATTGCGTTTGATGCGGCCAGGCGCATCTCATGGTGGTTGAACATGGCAGCCTGCATGCGTGCCGAGACCCCCAGGTGGACGAAGGTCATCAGCCATGAAGGATGACCCTTCCTGCCACAAAAGAGGCCCAGGAAGGATTCTCGGGGGTGGGGGAGGGAGGGTTGTGGCCCATTACTTCAGGTAGCAACTGTCTACAAGGGAGGAGAAGTTGCGGGGGGCTTTGGAAGTGCCGGGAGCTGTTTTTCCTCGGATGAGCATCTTCTTGGAGTGGGAGAGTGTCCACTTGGGCCCCTCCGCACGGCTGTCCTACTTGCCTGAGCTCGCACGGCACGTCTGCAGGCTATTTCCCCCGAAGCCTTTTTTTTTTTTGAGAATCGCTGTGTTCTAATAAATCATTTTAAAGAGGGCTGCAGTCTCTGGGTTCTTTTCCATTTTAAATTATTCCAGAGTTTGTTACAAAATGCCTTTGAAAAATGATTTCCCCCCCACTTAACGATGGCATAAGGTGGCACTAGTGAGCTTCCTCAAATCTCAGTACTTTGTTTTGCTGGGACGAACGATCTGAGTGGCTTCTTGCTTTTTTCCCCCTTTCCGTTCAGGAATTGCCACAGAAGGGGTCTACCGCACCGTCGGGAGCAACATCCAAGTGCAGAAGCTCTTGAACGCCTTCTTTGGTAAGGAGCAGGCCACGATCAGAGGCTGCCCAAAAGGCACCGCCAGGGAGGGAAGCCAGCCTCCACCGTCCCTTTGGGCACCTGCTTCAGTGCTTCTCGGCTTCCTCTTTTTCAATCGGCCGAACGGTCTGTGACCGTCGTTTGCAGGGGAATTAAGCTAGCGCAACAGTTACACTAGAGCAGCTCTTACTGGCACGGCTGCCTTCCAGACCGCGGAGAACTAGACTTGGGGCGGGGAGGGAGGGAGGGAGGGAGGGAGGGAGGGCAGGCCTGGTGGTCTTTTACTGCAAGTACCCCTTCGTTTAGCGATCGTTTGAAGTTACAGCATCCCTGAAGAAAGAGGCTCATGGCTGGTCCTCACACTTGCGACCGTCACAGCAGCCTCAGAATCCAGGCGCTTGCTGTGTGTTTCTATGAGGGAGGCCGTCTCCCGGGGGGGAGGGGGTGTCCCAGGATCGCCACCTGCCAGCGCCATCAATGGGGAGAGCCTGATTCACTTAATGACTGCACGATTCTAAGCAATTGGCTTAACAGCCACGGCAGTCGGTCATGAAATCGGGTGTGGCTCACTTAGCCCTGCCCTCGCTTACGGATGCTGGTCCCGGCTGTGGCTGCGGTCGAGGGTTTCCCCGTGTGCCCCTCGGGGCCATGCAGGCTGAGGCGCTGCGGGTGTTTCGCTCCCCATCATCTGGCAACATCCGGGAGGGTTTCTGAAGCCCTGGCGGGATCGGGCCCTTCAGGGGCTTCCTTTCCAACCCAGGGTGATGGCGGACGCTCCTGAGGGGGCCCTGCAGCCTCATGCGGCGATGGTTGCCAGGCAAAGGTACCGGCTGGATGCAACCTCCGCGGGACACATTTTGCCCCCTTGAACAGGCTCACAGCGTTGTGGGCAAGAACCAGTTTTCAAGCGAAGAGAAACTGGGCAGGGCTGAGGGTGGAACTGCGGAGCCCTTGCTTGTTTCCTGCAGGTATTTCATTCCCAGAGAAACCTACCACGATTTAACTTGCAGGGAGAGAGGGAAAGATCTGCCACTCTGCCATCCCGCATCCCTGCCACTGTTGAACCTCTGGGTTTTTGCACTGGAGAATTAGGATAAGCAGAAAAGAGTGACGATTTGTATTCGTAAAAATGTATTGATTAGCTTTGAATTTTGCAGAAGCCGATGGACTATCTCAGGGGTGTCCAACCTTGGCAACTTTAAGACTTGTGGACTTCAACTCCCAGAATTCCTCAGCCAGCAAAGCTGGCTGAGGAATTCTGGGAGTTGAAGTCCACAAGTCTTAAAGTTGCCAAGGCTGGACACCCTGGACTACCTGAAATACGTAAATCCAAACCTTCCAACTTTTCACTCCTTTCGGTTATTCAGCTGCAATGGTGAACGGTCACTGTTACTTGCTAGCGCAACCAAAACAATTTGCCAGATGAGAATAAATCCTCGGCGCTTGTTTGTTTTTTTAGACTGAATATGGAGATTTACAATCTGGGGCAAGCGAAGGGGAAATAGGAGCGCAGAGAGGGAAAGGAACAGCTTTGGAGAGGAGAGTTTGGTAGAGATGAAATAGCTGGAAAACCGATGGTTGATTTGACAAGTATATAAACGTGAAAAATTGCAGCTCGCAGTCACAGCTGCTCAGGCATGGAGCGGGAGGGCCCAGTTAGGTTTCTGGGACCGAGGGGAAAGCCAGTAAAAATGATGAAAGGCTGCAGACAGTTGGACAGGCAGCAGAAGCAGAAAGAACTGCCAGAGGAGTGAAAAAGAGAAAAAGATGGATTTTCTTCCCTAGTTAAAAAGGAGGAGAAAGGAGAAGGTGGGGAGGTCAGGGCCAGCCTCTGCTCTGCAGACATGATATTCTTCCGATTAAAATCGGAATTCCGATTTTTTTTTTTGAATCGCCGCGAGCGGAGCCCGGGCGGGCGGGCGGGAGGTGCGAGCGGAGCCCAGGCGGGCGGTGTGAGCGGCGGGCGGTGCGAGCGGAGCCCGGGAGAGCGGCGGGCGGTGCAAGCGGAGGCCGCTGAGCGGCAGGAAAAGGGAGCTGGGCAGCGATTTCTTGGCGCGCGGTGGGGGGTCTCTTTTGGCCGGCCCCGATTTTTTTTTCAGAGGGGAATATCATGCCTGGCTCTGGGAGATTAGCAGTCAGGAAAGTCCCTGCAGGTCCTTCCCAAGGAACCATTGGAAGGCAGGTTCAGTGGTAATCTTGCCCGGGGTGGGGTGGGGAGGGAGTCCTGGGGGGCGTCCCAGGAAGGGCTTCAAAGACATGGGAAGTTCAGTAAACGAAAGGATCCCAACCGGAAAGTTAGACGTTCCCCTGGGCCGCTTGAAGGTCTCCTTAGGAAAGCCAGAGATCTGCTGGAAGGAGGCAGTGTCCGGCGGGCTCATTTGGGTTTGGGTTGAAATCTCTTCTGCAGAAGAGGCCCCCCCTGCATGGCCAGGAGAGGAAGGGGGCGGCCCTCTCACGCTCCGGCCTCCCTGCTAGAGGCTTTGGGTCATTGGGAAGGCAGGCTGGAGCCAAGCATCCCTGCCTCCCTCAGGGGCAGTGCAGCACCAGTGAGAGGCCCCCGGACCCGAAACCGGTTGCCCAAGGCTCTCCCCACGAGGTCCTCCTGGGCCCCCTCGCCCCCCACCCTGTGTCAGCCCCTGATGTCCGACCCGCCTGGGAAGCCCTGGGACCCCACTCCTCCCAGCAAAGCCGCGGGAGAGACCTCGCAGGACGAGCGTCTTCCGATGCGGCCTCGTCCGGATTTGGCTGGTGGTTTTCCCCGTCTCCTTGGGAATCCCTAAGACAGAGACCACCTTTCTGATCCTCTGCTTATCACATGGCAGCCTCCCTTCCCTCCCTTTTTCCCTAGAACTTATCAGTGTCGGTTTGAGTTTTATTTCAGTCCCCTGAGGCAGATAAACCATCTTGAGGGCAGGACCGTGTTGCATTTTTTAAAACGGCCCAAGGACCCTAATGAGCTCTGGTTTATGTGGGTTGCATCTGTCATTATTTCCTGTATTAGAACATAAAACCGAGAAATTTTACAATGCATTTATTTGACTTCATGGGCTTCACCCTTTGAACCGCTGACCTGGGTTCCACTTTTCTACCCAGTTTTGTTACCATTCAGTAAGGACTGAAAAGGCCAAATCTGATAAACTTCCCTTCAGTTTCATCCACCTGATCAGTCAAAAGGTCGAAGCGCATGGAATCAATGCTTAAACTTTGTGGCCTCATCCATGACTGCCTCCCACATGGATGAGGAAGCATCGACCAGCCGTGACTGAACGTTTATTTCCATACTCCACGTGGCCCCTTAATTATCAGGCTTAAACGATTTGCTAAAATCAGAAATAGGGTATTTTCTTAACAATGTTTCTCTGAATCAAAAGACATCGATCGCATCCTTGGCAATTTATTGAGAAATAAATCAGTCACGGGAAGGCGACGGGATGAGAAAAGTCCCAGGTAAACCCATGGTGGCTTCTGGGAAACCCTGCGTTGTTTCCGTCCTTGCTTGGCCTGCCCTAGACTCTGTCCTAGCCTTGGTTCTAGGCTGGTGGGTGGTCTTGGAGGCGGGCTCCCCAGGGCCTGGACCGGGAGTCCTCCAGCATTTAGCACTCACAGCCATCGGCCGCCTCCTGCAGCCACCTGACCCCGTTTTGCAGCAGCTTTTGCCCAGCACCCAAAGTGCGGTCACGTGACCTCGGGGTGGGGGACTATTGTCGGAACTTCGAAACTGGGGCGTAAGTCCCCTTTGGGTAGGAATTTTGTCCGCAGGTGGTGGACTGCCTCTGCAGTGCTTTGGGATTTGCCTTTTGTCTTGTTGGATTTGCACAAAGAAAAGTTCCTCTATTTCCCTACAGCAAAGTGTTAAGCGTACAGGCATGCATAATTAATCTAACTGGTCTTTTTCCGCTTCTCCCTCCTGCTCAAGATCCTAAGTGCCCTGGGGATGTGGATTTCCAGAGCAGCGACTGGGACATCAAGACGATTACGAGTTCCTTGAAATTCTACCTGAGGTGGGTTCAAACTTCTTTGCGCCTACCAGATAACGGCGCCCGTTGTTCCAGATCCTAGGCGGATCTCATAGCCCAGGTGGACGGCACTCTCCCTGGTGCTGCCCGCTTAGCCAGTGACCTGTGGATTCCCTGTGCCAGAGTTGCCTAAAAGCAGCAAATGCTGCTGGCCCTCTGTCCACCATGCTAGCCACCCTGTCCTCTTCCCAATCACTCCACGGTAGATGATTAAAGTTGTATTTTATTGTGCTCCGTTGTTAAAGAAAAAGGAAGTGAAGCAGGAAATAAAGCTTCCGGGCCGACTCTGCCCACTGCCAGGAGTTCGATCCTGACTGGCTCAAGGTTGACTCAGCCTTCCATCCCTCTGAGGTCGGTGAAACGAAGGCCCAGGTTGTTGTGGGCAATGCGCTGACTCCGTGCCCAGAGAGGGTAATCATCTACCATGGAGTGATTGGGACTGTGCCTTCGTAGACTTTCCGGGACGCGGGTGTTCTTGGCTCCGGCCCTTTTGCATTGCTCGTCCCAGGAGGCCATCGGGAACTAAAAGCCCCAGAAGCAAAGCCCTCCCTTTGGTCTCAGGTAGGGGCGGGGAGTTAAGCCCCCCATCCTTGCCACTGCCAAGCTTGTCAGGGGAGACAAGAGGAGGAGGAAGCCCTTGCGCCAGCCAGATCAGGGGCTAGCAGCCAGAGGCAGCCATCAGCATAGAGCGTTGGGCGTGTGAGGTGAGCAGAACAGTGGAGACTTGGGCAAAACTGAAGGAATACAGGGAGCGCCAGCCGCTTGGGCAGGGGGCTGCATAAATTGGAACAGGAGGGGCAGATGCTCTCCCCTGCCATTTGTCAAGCCAGTTTGATGCGTCTAGGATGCTGCTTTCAAAAAAACACGCCAGGCACCCTATCCTATGCATCCTAGGGAACGAGAGCGTAAAGGGTACCCGATGAGCAACAAATGGAGACACAAAGTACCCCCCGGCTCCCCAACCACAGGACCCTTCCCATGTTGAATGGCCCTTGGCTGTTGCTGGCTTTGCACTGTTTCTCCTTCTTTTTTCAGGAACCTCTCGGAACCTGTCATGACATACAAGCTTCACAAAGAATTGGTCTTGGCTGCCAGTAAGTCTCTGTTGGGGGTGGGTGGGGGGGCAGAGGAGGCTGTTGTGGAGGGTTTCCTGATTTTGTGGTTTGTGTATCCTGATGGTGTGTGAAAAATACATTTCTGGAGTGTGAGATCTTTGTCGGATGCTTGTGAACCAACGCCACGCTGCTCCTCTCTTCAGCAGCCCCGGGAGGCTTTGGCTCCCAAAAGGCAGGAACGGCCTTTCCGGTTCGTGGCTGTGCTTGTGCCAAGTGCCAAGCCAGGGCTTTCGAGCCACAGTCCGTTAAAAGAGCTAGAAGGTGCAAGTGGGTGCAAAGCTAAGTCACAGTGGTTGGACCAAAATAAGCACGACTTTATGGCTTGATGTGATGCGTGAACTTTCCAGTTGCTTTTTTCTAGGTTAGCACAAGCAGAATCTTTCCGATAAGGGAGCCCTGCACGGAGCATGTGTTGCCCACCCCAATATGGCCATGGAGTCTTCTTGCCGTTGATGCTACATCACGGTTAATGTAAATAATTCTGATTTCAAGTGAGTTTCTATAAGGGAACGACAGATTCGGTTTAAACTATAAGTAAACCAAATGCTTAACCACAATTTACCATGAAAGCAAACCGGCTTTCCTTTGCCTTGAGCTCTTTCTTTGAGTCTTGTGTGGGGTCTTGCCTCTCTTCACAACGGTGCTCAAGGCAGAGGCAAAAATGAAATGGAAACATATAGAAGAAACCTTAAAAGGCCAACATAAAATAGCAGTGTCGGTTAATTAGTGGTGAAATCTGGGAAACCGGCAGGCAGGTTCTGCCTGGAATATTGATGAGGGGAACTCGTAGGCCAACACTGGAACGTCTGCAGAGGGGAATGTGCAGAGCCGAGACGGCTGCCTCCAAAACAGCCCTGAGCTTTGACTGTGCCCTCCTCTCCCCACTGAAACCACAGGCAGACATTGCGGGGTGGGGGTGGGGGGCCAGCAGCCTCCTTTGTTAATCTGCTAATTCAAGTGGCGATTCCTGAATGGTTCCTTCTCCAGCTTCCTTGCCCCCATGTGTGAGGTTCTCTTTTATCTTGCCTCTCCCGGACCCCGTCTAGTCCATTGTGCAACCTCTGCAGCGGGAGGGGCCTTAGACGGAGAAATTGCGGGTCCTGGGCATTTTGGCTTTCAGTCTTCGAAATGGAGGCCTTTCCTAGAATGAATGTACTGACACTCGGAGACCGATAGCGTTATTTTCCAAATTGATAAATGGATTGTTCTGTGCACGATTGGGAGCAGCCCACATAATGCAGCAGGAAATCTCCCATCCTCATTTGCCTTGAATTTCCAGGCTGCAATCGAATTGAGTGTGGTGATCACCAATCATGTCCTCTGGCTTGGCTTGAGCTTCAGAGCTAATGAGCTCCCCGAGGATTCCCGCCTCCGAGTTGCTCTTTTAATGGCGTTTTATTTCCCGGTTTCCCCCTGAACTTGCTCCACAGCCGGGAAGTTTGATTTCTCCGTCCTCTGTGAGAAGAGAGCGGGGGTCTCTTGGGTCAGAAGGGCCTGGGTTTTTCATCTTGACATAAGGTTTGTCGTCTGTTCGTATGCCACGGAGAATGGCTCCCAATGGCAGCAGCGTATGAATATGTGTGTCATAAATCAAACAATGCAGCGAAGGTTGGGGTGACGTAGAGGAAGCAGCCACCATGCCAGGCCTTCAGAATAAGGGCCCTTCCCCTCTCAGTGCTCTGTCGGAGGATGCTCCTGTCCCCCTGGGCAAGGGGGGCATTGGGGGGCTTCTGGAGAAAGGCTCTTGCCCTGCTCTCGCTGCTTCCGGGAACCCCTTCAGCGAAGTGGAGCTTGGCGCCGGAGGCTTCGGGGGAGTGAAAAGATTGCTGGGCCACCTGGAGTTTGGGGAACCCATCTCCAGTCATTCCCATGGGTGCAAGCGGGGACCGACTCTTCACGCAGGAGGGGAAGGGGGGCGGTGGCCGCCCTCTCGCAGTGCCCCATCTTCCTTCCTTAGGAAAGGGGATGGAAAAGCTGCTTGCCTGGCAGCTTCGGAGGGTCCTGGATGAAGCAGTCAGGATTCAGGGCAGGTTACGGGATGGAAGCGGCCTGGGTTGCCCTTGTTGGCCATCCCTGGCGAGAGGCGGGGTGGGGTGGGGCGGCCAACTCCATCCCCTCGATCTCTCCGTGGGCCAGCTGCAGGACTTGGGCTGGGTGACCCACTCTTGCCTTGGCTTGGCTCCTCTCCGCAAGGAGGGCCCCCATGGGTGGCTGGCAGGGAGAGAGAGGGCTTGCCTGGGCCACTCCTTCACGGACCCCCCACAAGAGGGGCTTGGGGCCCTCCTCACGCCTCCCTAACATCTACATGAAGCTGCTGGGGAGACCCTTCAGCCCCAGCGGTGGAGCTGTCGCCACTGTCATTGCTGGTGGGTCTCCGCTCTCCTTCTCCCCTGGTGGCCCACAGGATGCTGTGGCCAGCCTTTGGCGGTGCCTGGGTGGGGTGGCGACAGGCTGAACCCTGGCAAGGCCATATTTATACTTTATACTTCATGATTGCAATGTTTGGTATGTTGTAAACTGCCCAGAGTTGCTTTGAAGCGAGATGGGCAACAAATAAATTCAATTTAAAAAAAAAATCAAATCCAGTTTGCTTCTGGATCCAGTTCAAGGTGTTGATCACCCCTGTTAAAGCCCTTCGGGGCATGTGGCCAGGTGATCTAGCCCTGCCTCGCCTCACCTGCGCCAGCCAAAGGGGCTTCCTAGGGACCCCCTCAGCCCAGGAATTTTGGCTGGGGGGGAGTCAAGAGGAAGGGCCTTCTCTGCCGTGGCCCCCACCCGGTGCAACATCCAACCCCCAGAGGTGAGAACTGCTTCCTCCCTTGGTCTTAACTCGTTATTTAATGGTTGCTAATCTCAATTTGAATGTGTTTATTTCCTCTATTTTTACTGTATTGTGAGCCACCCAGAATTACCTGGTGCAGCGAGATGAGTGGCATGTACATTTATGAAACAAACGGTCACTTCCGGGCTTCCTAAAACCTGCAGGCTGCGTGTCATCTGAGCGTCCTGGAGCCCCCAATTCCCCTCCCCCTGCGTTCCCTCCGGAGCGCCTGCCTTTTGAGGCCCAGCGCTTCCTCACCCCAGGGATGTCCTTTCCGAGGCTCCTTGTAGGAAAGGAGGCGACCCAAAGTTCGGAAGGGATCTGACCTGGGCCTGGAAGGAGGTGACGCTTCTCTCTTCCCCCCGCAGAGTCTGAGAACCTGGATGAGCGGCTGGGAGCCATCCACGGCCTGGTCTATAAGCTCCCTGAGAAGAACCGGGAGATGTCCGAGCTGCTCATCAAGCACCTGGTCCAGTAAGTGGAGGCTGGTCGGAAGCGAAGGGCTCCCGGGAGGGGGCGCTTTGTCCTGGCCGGCTGGGCGGGGGGGCAGCGGAGGAGGAGCCGATGGTGTCCCAGCAGCTGGAGTGGGGAGGGGGCTGAGGGGCTGGGCCAGGAACGAGCAGGCGTGGGGCGAGGGCTTCCTTGTCCTCCAGAGGGAGGAAGATAAAAGCACGCTGGAATTGGGTGTGAAGTCAGCCCGTTGCCATCTGGGGGCGCCAAAGAGAGCCTTTCCTTCCCTTTTGGCACCGGGGAGGTTGGCAGAGGTGGTTCTTGGCTGTTCAGTTGCTAAGTGATGTCCGGCCCTTTGCGCTGACCCCATGGACCCCAGCCTGCCAGGCTCCCCGCCCTCCCCTTACTCCCGGAACCACTGGCAGGGGACCCCTCCTCCCCTTTTGTGGGGCCGTTTTGAATACTTTGCTTGATGGGCTGGGGTGGGGTGGGGGCTTTTAGCTGGGGTCTCCTTCCTGACTCACTTCCTTTCCTCTTGGCCGAGTCCTCCCAGTCAGCCTGGGGCAGCACCGCCCGCAGGCCGTCCTTCTTGGGGCCGTGTGGCTCTCATGCACTTGCTGAGCTTCAACCCCTCTGGGCTGGGGATGCTGGGTATTGTAAGCCAGTGGCCCCCAACCTTTTTTGAACCAGGGACCGGTTTCACGATTATTTATTCTTCCACGGACCGGTACCTGAGTAACGCGAGACTCCACCGCCATCGGGACAGCTCTTCGTTCGAAGCCGGGGGCCCCTTCGACGAAACTAAGGCGCGAGCACCCAAACACCGCTTTCCAACTGAAAAACCGGAAGCACTTTCCAACCAAAAACCCGGAAGCAACCGAAAACCCGGAAGCGCTGTTGAAACAAGATGGCGGCGCCCAAGCTTTGTGGCCCGGTAAAAAATGATCCACGGACCAGTACCGGTCCGGGGACCGGTGGTTAGGGACCCCTGTTGTAAGCAACACAGCCTGGGATTCCCATGGCAGGTCAGGCTGGGCTGTACAGCGATGTGCCTCGTTCCAAGAAGAGCATCAGACGGGCAAACCTCTTCAGGGCCTCTGAAATACCAGGACATGCAGGGAGGTTTTATATCAAAGACAACAGGGCCCTAGGGGTTATTAGGAGAAACAGCTGCAGGTGCTAGAGGTATAGGGTGCATTTGTGCCTCTTTTACCTATTCCAAAAAGCTAATACTAAGTTGTCAGTGCTGAGATTCGAGCCGCTTCCAAGCGGCAAGAAGCCCTTCTTACATGCCGTCCTTGACTTATAACCACAATACAACTTCAACCCCAACAGAGTCATTGAGCAAAGCAGTGAAGCGAGACCTACAGCAAGGAGAGTGGGGGCGCCTTGGGGGTTGGTGGAGACCCCTGGGAGGCTTTGCTCAGCAAAGGCTGAAAATCTTCTCTGTGAAAATCCAAGCGGGATTTTCAGCCCCTGAGCAATAGAGCAATAGCTCCCGAGCCTGGCCTGTGCTGGGCTTTCCACAGGCCTCCCCCACCTGCACTCCTTCCCTTATGGCACTGCTGGGATTTCAGCTGCTGCTCTGTGGGCTGCCCGAAAGAGCTGCCTGCCGATGGATGTCAGCTCCCCTCTCTGCGAGGAAGGAGCCACTTTTCAGCAGGATCCAGAAACGGTGGTGCTCCAGTCGTCAGGACCTGAAGGTGACCCTGCGTCCGCCTTCCTTTCCCTCGTTTTCTCACCACATCCACCCTACGGATGGCCCGGACTGAGAGGGAGGGGCTGGCTTTCATGCCTAAGGCAGAACTAGAACTCGCCCTCTCCCAGTTTCTCGGTCAGCTCCTTAACCACCACACTAAACTGGCTGGTTACTGCATCACAGTGTCCCACGCCTGGTTCGTTTAAAAACACAAGTACTTATCTGGCACTGAAAAAGGGGGGGAAAAAAACGTCCCAAACCAGAGAAGAAGGTTGGTTGGATTTGCCTGCTTCTCGTTCTCCTTACCCAGCACCCACATCGTTCTAAGCTGCCGCTCTACCCCAGCAAGACGCTGGCTGGATACGGACCTGAGTCGCCCTCTTCAGACCGCGGCTCAGCCGAAGTGAGCCGCATCCTTCACTGGCCGTTGGTTTCTCCCTAAACCTTGCCTAAAGAAGATCTTTGTGACTTGGCTTGGCAAAGATTAGTCCAAAACTGTCTCTCTATTCCATCTCACCCCCCAAAAGATCCAGCCCTTGGACTGAAGAACATTGCCATCTTTGATCCACCATCTCCATCCCCTCCGTCCCTCCCTCCCTCCCTCTTACTCAGTAGATTGGGATCTACTTTGTCAAATGCCTTACTGAAACGCAAGTATACTTTGTCCACAGCATTTCGCTGTTCTACTAATCCAGTCACTTTGTAAAAGAATGAAATGAGACAAAACCATGCTGGCTTCTGGTTATAACTTTGCTTGTTTCTAGGTGTTCACAGATCAATTGTTTGTTCCAGGATCTTCCCAGGTATTATGTCAGGGTGATTGGTCAGTAGTTTCCTGCATCTGTTGTTTTTTTTCCTTTTTGAAGATGGGAACCAATCTTTTGAAGAAGGATTCCTTCCTTTGAAGGAATCACAATTGGCTTGGTTCTCTCGTAACATTAAGCAGTAAACATTAAGCAGTAAATCGTGGTTAAGATCTCCATGGTCTGACTCCCTGCATTTGTCTCGTCCAAAACCAAGCAAATTACGTGCAATCCTAGCCATTTTCCAACTGCCCACAAGACAGCTTTACAACATGTTTGCTGGAAAACGAAATTGCCCATCTGGTTAGCCAAGATTTCTCTTGAGGGCTTTCTTTCCCAGCCTAGTTTCCTTTGGCTCTTCTTGTGCGTGTCTCTTCTGCAGGAAGGGAAGGGAAGTGCAGCCCTCGCCTCCTCTCGGGGTTCTGGGATCGCTCAGCAATCAGCGGCTCTGATTTCTTTGGTGCGAGCTAGTTTTGGAGCCTGTGCAGGATTTCCAAAGGAAGCAGGCCCTCCTTCCCAATGCCTAGAGACACATTTCCCCCCAAAGTCCAGCAAGTTTGGCTTACGAGAGTTTCCAATCAAAGCAGCATGCTGTCAGATCCCGCAGCTTCGGCTTGGTGCCTTGCCGGCGTTCTGTCATCAATCGGGGAAGGGATGGGGGGGACACAAGTGGGCAATTTGCTGTATACCTTTAGGGCAGGGTATTGGGAGGGGGCAAATGGACGCTCGAGGAGGAACAGAGCCGTTTTGGAACCCGGTTTGTCCTGGCGCCCTGGCACCTTCCAGGCCACTTGCCCCGAGTGTGAAAATTCACCAGGCCAAACACCTCGGCGTTTCCCATAACAACAACTCAGCGGTGCTGGATTGGCTCTGCACAGATGGAGCACAGCAGGAGGGCCGTGGGAACCCAGGGGTTTGGTCCTGCATGGGTGCACGGGGATTCCCCCGCGACTGCAACCAGCCTCTCTTGGCAAAAGGGCCTTTCCACGCCAATCCAGCGAGCTCTACTTCCCTGAGGAATCAGGCTGGGGCCGGCCTGACACACGCAGGTGAGAAGCCAGGTGGCATCGGAGGCCTGGAGCCGATTCGTCACCCTGTGTGTGGCTGCAAGCTTCGTTTACCACAGAGAACAAAAGCAGCCCTTTGTGCATCCGTAGGTGCTTGGTTTGGCACGGGACGGAAATGGCCCAGAGGGGGCTTTGTAACCGGCCCGGATTTGTCACAAGAGAGAACTTTGTTAAAGCATGCCCTGCACCTCAAAATCTTTAGCTTGATTTAATGTTCTCCCCCAGCTGTCCTGAAAGACAGGAAAATGTAGAAAAACCCCAATGCTGCCCCTGTGATGGGGTGCCATAGAAACCACAGCGCATGTTCTTCTATACAGCCAGTACTAAAGGGCCATTCTCAGCTGGTTACTGCTCTTTGATTTAAATTTCTGAGGCATTCTGATCATTTTTATTTGCACTATCTGTTTTACAATCAAGAAAAAAAAAACATTTCTCTAAAAGCAGCTAAAGTTTGCTACGTTATGTGTAAGCTTCTCCCATAAATGGTTGCTCAGGGATAGTTTTGTATTGTTCATTGTATTGATTGTATTTTTATTGGTCAATGACTGAAATAAAATTCTTTGTCTGTCTGCTCTGATTCTCTTTCTAGGTTGATTTGCAAAGCGTTTTGTAAATAATCTTGTTTTGGACAGAAGTCATGCTTTGAATTAAAGGGGAAGGGAAAATAATGGTGCTCCCCTCCTGCTCTCCTCTGGAACTCAATTTGCTCATAACTGCCATTTTATCTCCTTTTTTTGCACGCACCTGTGCACACGTGCACACACACACGGAGATGTGGCTGCCTACAATTTCTCAAATAAGAGTTTTCTGTCCCAGATGAGTGAGGTTTGAATGACATAGATCATTTCAAAATGTCTTGTGTGTTTTTACGTGACCGTGCCAGAGCGAGTTGGGACCTCAGTGATCATCTATCAGGGCCGTTGCAGTTCTGTCTCCTGGGACACGGCAAGGGAGCCTTTGCTTCGAGTGCATATTTGTGCTTACCGTTGGCTTCAGCTGCAGTGGAAAATTATGTCCTGTTTGTGCATACTTCCATGGAAGAAATTAAAACGGCTGAATTCATTTCCCCTGGACAACGTTGTGTGGTGGTCTAAGATCCAGCCAGGCCCTGCCGACTTGGGGGGGGGGTGTTTGTTCTGGGCCCTCCGGGTCAGCTGGGCCCGAGAGGAACCTCCGTCCTCTGCCAACCGGCTAGGGCAGCTGGGAGACGGGGCACCTGGCGCTTCCCTGGCCCTGACTTTGCACCCTCTTCCGCCTGTGTGTGTGTGGGGTGGGGGGAGGCAATTCCAGGCCCTCCTCCAAGGAGTTGCCCCTCGTGCCCTCCCCTTTGATGAACCCCTCTCTGTTCTCTCTCCTTCTCCTGACAGGGTGTGTGAACACAGCAGGGAGAACCTCATGTCCCCCTCCAACATGGGGGTGATCTTTGGCCCCACCCTCATGCGTGCGCAAGAGGACACGGTGGCGGCAATGATGAATATTAAGTTCCAGAACATCGTGGTGGAGATTCTCATCGAGCACTTTAACAAGGTACAGGAGTCCCTGGCTGGCTTTCCCCACCCGGCTCCTCAGGGAGGCTTTGCAGGGCCTCCCCGGGACATTAACAGGATTAGGAAAAGCAAACAAACCCTGGGAAACGTGGCTGAGCTAGCGGAGGAGATGGCTTCGGAGCCAGAGGGGGAGCCAGCTGCACTTGGGGAAGGAAGGAAGGAAGGCGGGAGGGAGGGAGGAGGGGAGGAAGGAAAGAAGGAAGAAAGGAGGGAGGGAGGAAGGAAGGAAGGAGGGAGGGAGGAAGGAGGAGGAAGGAAGGAAGGAAGGAAGGGAGAAGGAGGAGGGAAGGAGGAGGAAGGAAGGAAAGGAAGGAGGAAGGAAGGAGGGAGGGAGGGAGGAGGAAGGAAAGGAAGGAGGGAGGAAGGAAGGAAGGAAGGAAAGGAAGGAAGGAAGGAAGGAAGGAAAGAAAGAAAGAAAGAAAGAAAGAAAGAAAGAAAGAAAGAAAGAAAGAAAGAAAGAAAGAAAGAAAGAAAGAAAGAAAGAAAGAAAGAAAGAAAGAAAGAAGGGGTGGCCGGCAGACCCAACTGGAAAGGGGCTCCTCCATGGGTGCTCCTCCATTGGCTCAAGGCAAGGCGGCTGGAAGCAGGGCTTGGTTTGTGGGGAAACTGGGCTGCTCCTTCTGGGCAAGCAGGGTCAGCCTTGCCGGAAACACCCCCGAGGCATCGAGATGCTGCCTGCAAAAGCCCCTTCCCTCAGCATGTCTTTTTCTCCTTCAAAGGACCCCCCCGGGGGGACTTTGGCCTTCCTTATAACATTTTTGTTTTGTGCAACGTGGCCTTGCCAGGCGTTCGAATCCAGCCCCTTTGCTCTGTCTGACCCAGCAGAACCTGGCCCGCTTGGGGAGCCCCTTGCAAGTGGGGATTATGGGGAAGGAATTTTCAAAATGGCAAAGGTCAAAGGTGACCCTACCGGTCTTGGCAGTTGTGTGTGTTTTCAGCCCACCAATTTTAATCAATTCCCTTCTGGAAACTGCTGGAATACAGGGGGATTTTTTTTTTTAGCACCTCAGCAGGGTGCTTTCAAGAGACCTTCAGCCGGGGTGGGCAGCCAGGGCCCCCCAGGATCCTCCACCCTGTTTGGAGGCCTCAGGCGTGGATCAGAGCAGCAACCTTGGACTTTCCTTGCCTGAAGCTTCTCTTGGGGCCTCCCATTCCTGGCACTGGGTTTCACGAGGACCCCGTTTTTAAAATTAAGACCATGGAACGATACCCTCCTACCCAGAACCAGGCTGGCTTACAATTTGATGAAATCTTTATTTTGTCTTCGTTAAGTTGCATAGTTTTTAGATGATATTTTATTAATACTAGAAAGCATAATATGATAGGACTGTCGGGTTTAGTAGATAATTATGACAATTATCTGTATAATAATTGCATTATATTTTGATTTTCTAACCGTAGAAAAGGGCTGGTGATTATGGTATAAAATATATTCTTTTCCAAATGAAGAGATTTCCTGATTTGCTTGTAAGAGAATAAAATATAGTATTATGAGTTTGAGTTTTCTGAAAATTAACTGGTTGAATGCACATGGAATGAATCTGAAACTAAAAACACAAGTTTGCCCAGGTGGACATAAAGGTTGACTGTGTGAGTTACCTTTGCTAACATTCCTTGTAGACGGATGGCGTCTGCTCCGTGCCAGAGGTACAGCAGCTTCTTTAGTATTCTCTTAGTGAGAGGCGGATTTTAACTGTTTTCTCATTCCTTCTGTATCTTCCCCCCTTCTTTTGGGTACTTTCAACAATATATTCAGAGATTTAAGGAAGTTACCCACAGTTTCGTTCCCACTTGGATGGCACATCCATTCTGTTTCAGTTCTGGTTCTTCATCTGAAAGCATCCGTTGCCATCAAAAACAGGAAAATTGATTTCCAGTTCAAAACTAGAGATGCATTTCAGATTTTTGGACTTCTGGAGACATGGAACAAGTGGGAGACCAACAGCTGGTCTGCTGAGGCTGCTAGTTGCAGTCTTGGTTTTCTAGAAGGAGGCTGGAGTTCAGCTGTAGCCGGACGGGATGCAGGGACCATAAAGGCCAGGCTGCCTTTCGGTTAAGCAGGGTGGGTAACACAATTTTCCACTGAATTAAAATAACTCCAAAGCAGCTAGAACAGCGAAGTGCTTTGCTTTCAGATAAGAGGCCCAAGTTTTGGCTTCGGAAAGGTTTTCCACGATTTCTCTAAAGTGTTTGAAGTTTCACAGGAGATTCTAGCCAGCAGAGGGAGAAGAAAATCGGGTATCTGATCCCCAGAGTGACAGTCTCTTAATTAAAAAAGAGTCGGTGTCTTCTTGGCCTTCAATTTCTGCTGTGATAAGGTTAAGCTGATAACATTTTATGAGGCTGGGTGATTGTTAAGTGTAGTTCTGAAGTTGATATGTCAGCCTGCACATAAGCAAATATTCCAAATGAATTTTTAAGCAGGGATGGTATATAATTTGTAGGTGAATTATGAAGACTGAAAGGACAGAGGAAAATGTTCAGTGGTATGGGTAATTATTGCTCTGGCAGCTTTAAACACGTACACTAAAATTAAAATTTAAAAGCTAATCCCACAGGAAACAGTATGTGGTGTTATACAGACCTTGCCCTGGAAAGTGGAGATTAGATCAATATCACCTCCCTTATGAGTTGTATAAATATAACTTTTAATATAAATATGACTTTGTTCTGCGGATTCAAAGTGCCTCCTGTGTCTGGGCTGGGGGCTGGGGGTGGGTGTCATGTGAATGGTTTGGATTTCCACCTGGAAAAGCCTTTGTGATCTGGGTCAGTTGGATCCCCATGAGAAGCACATTCTTTGTAGAATCCAGTTGATGGACTGTATGAATTTTGCTCCAAGAAACGGAATGTTTCGGTTCGATAAATGGCTCTTATGTTTTGCATGTCCTGCTGATCTCCATAATACTATATTTTGGAGCCCAGTTAGTGTGAGATCTATGCACACATTTGGAGATTGTTTTTATTTATTACCAGTATTGCAGTATTTAAGTATTTGGGCTGAAATAACAGTAAGAGAAATATGTGGGAAGGTTTCAAATGTTGGTTCAGGGGCTGTGCAAGTCCAACCAGGTGTTGAGGTCCAGTCATTTAAATCAGGGGTCCCCAACCACCGGTCCGCGGACTGGTACCGGTCCGTGGAACAAGTCCTACCGGGCCGCTGGTTTGCTGGGCGCCGCCATCTTTTTTTGATGAAAAAGTGCTTCCGGTGAGCTTTTCCAGGTAGAAAGCTCACCGGAAGCACTTTTTCATCAAAAAGATGGCGGCGCCCAGCTATGCCGGTACCGGGCCGCGCCATAAAAAAAGGTTTGGGGATCACTGATTTAAATCACAGCTCCCTGTTATGCCCGAATCAGAGAACTGTGATGAAATGTTATTGGTTTGCTAAACTAGAAATAGTCAGCCACTCACAGTGGCTGCCAGTTGGTTTCCTGGGGTGAGCCAAGGCGCTGATTTGCCCTCTGAAGCCCTCCATGGTTTCTGAACAGCTGGAACCAGACCTGGCCCGTCTTCTCCTGGGACCCAGGAAGCTCCCCTTCTGCCGCAGGGCCTGCCCAGGGCCTGGAACGAGGTGCCCCCACCTCGTTCGGCCCGGCCTGTGGCAAGGCGGGATGGCGCTTGCTCCACTGGACGTTAAATCTTGGTAGGATGCTTTGAGGCATTTAATAAGTTCTCAGGGTTGTTCTTCCTTCCTCTTTTTTTTTTCTCTTCCGGTTTGGTCTTGTTGGTTGCTGTATTACGCTTACGTTGAGAGGGGCTCCGGGTTGTTTGGGAATCAAGTGGCATCGAATACAGCAGAATAAATACACGGTGAATAAGTTGTAGTATTCCTAGGGGTGGGTGTTACATAACGAGAAAGAAGGTAGGAAGTAAATCAAGTAAAGGAGGGACTTCCTTCGGCCACCCAATCATTCAATCGCAATGGCTTTGTGGAGATTTTTTTTTTTTTTTCCTTTTTGCGTGTCCAAAAGTTTGTGACTTCTGGGTGGGAAGGTGCCCATCTTCTTCCGAGTCCCAGCCTTATTTGTCCCAAATGCAGCACTCCTGGTGTTCCAGAGCCCATTAGAGATTTAGCAGCTGCTTTACTATATTTGGGTTGGGTGGCCGGAAATTTGAAGCAAATGAAGTTTGGGCGGCATTATTAAAATGCCCTGGCTGCCCAGTAATTCTGAAAGCAAACTCTGTGTCGTTGCCAGAAGGTATTTAATTTTGGCTGGAGAAATGGGAGGAACAGCTGGCCTCAAGATCTGTACGTATCCATTGCGGTCTTGGACACCAAAGTGGCAGTAAAAAGGGGGCTGGATGGACACAGCGAGCATCCGCCTAATGGATGGCATGAGGGCCCCAGGTCTTTATGGCCCAGATGCCTCATCCTTAAAATGACCCTCAAAAGTGAGAATTTATTTGCCATCTGTCATCACTTCTGGATATCCTGGCAGGCCATCGTGATCCATGGAGAAAATGGATTGCGTTAGCTTTGCCTGTCTGGTTCCACGGACTGTCCCTTGGCAATTTCTCTCTTTTTTTTTTAATGGAGGAGGACCTAATTGACCCTCCATTAGAAGTTGCCTGATTAGATCCGCTTCAAGCCTCTTTGGAGAGGACCAAGTGACCGCGCTCGTTACCCGAAGAAACATTCTTGTCAGCTGCCTCCTCCTGGGGCGTGTCTGCTTCTACTTGGCGGGGGCAAAGCTGGCTGTGAAAGTTGGAGAAAGAATCCCCGCCCTATCCAGTCAGATCATTTCAGAAAGGCTACCTCTCAACCTGCCTTGATGATGGAAGGGCGCTGGAGGAAGCCATTTCCCAGAAGCCACCAGCACGGGGCATTTCCCCGCTCTTCTTTGCGTCCAAGAGCTTCCTGGAGATCCGTGGGATCAGCCAAGGCCATTTTCACAGGGGAGGAGAGACGCAAGAAGCCCTCAAGTCACTGACCCATGTAGAAGATTCCTTCCTCTGGGAGAAAGGGCATCTGATGGGTTTATGGTTTCCATGGGGGGGGATACAAAAGTCATGGAATCCTAGGGCTGGATGGGACCTTGGAGGTCATCTAGTCCAGCTCCCATGACTGCCCAGCCTTTTCTTGAAAACCGCCGGCGATGGAGTCCCTATGGACTCCTATAGGAGGGCAGTAGTTCCATTGGTTAATGGTCCTCACGGTCAGAACAAAAGAGAGGGAGGGGAATCCTGTCCATGCCCACGTCAAGGAGCTTCTCTTTAGTTCCAGGCTGGGTTTTCCTCTGATAGCTTCCATGCACTGCTTCTTGCCCCACCACCCTCAGGGCCTTTGGAGAAGGCGTCATCCAGGGGTGGGATTCTACCGGTTCGCACCGGTTCTGTAGAACCGGTTGTTAACGTCACCAGTAGTTCTAAGAACCAGTAAAACCCACCCCTGGTTGGCCCGGCCCCTCTCCTCAGTGTAACATAAATGGAAACGAAAGGTTACATGGCTGTTATATATAGATAGTTGTTTCTGATTAAATTGCTTTTTCCCAATAGGAAAAAAACAAAGGAGAAGGAAAGAAACATCAAGAGGAATAGTAAAATAATTTTTATTTATGTATTTGTTTATTTCTCTAGTATCTGTTTTGTTTTTATGATTAATAAAAACAGAAACAGATACTCAAAAAATAAATAAATACATAGAAAAGCAACTTCTTGTTACAGTGTTGTTATACATTTTCTGTTTCTGCTTAAATCAATATATAGCAGCAATGTAACCAAAACCTGCATGCATAAATGGAATTTTTTTAAAATAAAAGTTGTTTTTTTTAAACAAACAAAACAAACAAAATATAAACCAACCTCAGTTACATCCAGTGTGTCAGTTGATACAAATCACTTGTGCACAATCTCTGCAATCTTTCCCTTCCAATTTGCATTAATCCTTATAATAAATCCACTATATATATTTATATTATTACTATTAATAATTACTTACAATACCTTACTAATATTACATCATTTTATGCGAGCAAATCACCATTTTTACTTCACTTTATAATGTTCATTTCATCATCACCAATCTATTCTATAAAAATATATCCTTACTTTACCTTACCTCTGTAATTCTGTTATAAAGTATTATAAAATATTTCATAAATGAAAATTGTTTTGTTGCACTGCTGTTACATATTGATACTTAAATATCAATAAGTACAGCAGTGTAACAGAAAAATTATTTAAATTTCTTTGGATTGGCTTATTTCTAATTTTGTTAATTATATTAACATGTTTATAATTATCAACCTTCTGTATTTAATTTATACATAGCAAGGATCATTCTCCGCCTAATTTCTACATCTTATCTCTATCCATTTCTGCACATTGTAATTTTTTAATTTCATTTTCATCTATGGGGATCTCTTCGTTTTTCCACTGTTGTGCAAACATAATTCTAGCCGCTGTTAACACGTGTAACATTAAATATGTGTTGTACTCCCTTTATTTATGTGGGTACCGACAAAAATATTTCTGGTTTTAAAATTTAAATCTATATGTTGCTTTATCATTTTTTGCTAACCTTGACACTACATCCTCTTGAATAGCTACACTAGCAGAGCCCAATACTGAATTCATATATTCCAGTTTTTTAAACTGAGGAATAAATTTCAGAAAAATAATTCAGTATTGCTCTTTGAATGTGCCTATCAATTCTTAATTTAATTTCTTAGATGATTTTGTATTATTATCTTCTTTTTATACTATATATATCTGCATAAGGCTGTACAAAGCTTTAGTATATTTTTAAGCTGCATTCTAAAAAGGTTAGGCAACCAAACATGGCTTCCCCTGGCTTCTCTCTCTCTGCTATAGAGAGAGCATTCCATTAGGGACTGTTGGTCCAGGCAATTAGGCTTGGCTAGGAAAGATTTTTGTGCCACTACTCGCACAAAATAATAAACTCCTTGTAGCTCCTCGTAGCTGCCCGCGCCTTGCCTTGCCCTCTCCAGGGTCCCGCAAGCCTTGGAAACTGGCAAAGAACACTTGCTAAGCAACTGGCCACTAAGCGAGGACTTGGCCATTAAGTGAGGACCCCTTAACTTTGGTTCGCCATTCACATGGCCACCTGCCCAGGCCTCTCCAGGGCTCCCCTGGTCTTGGAAACTGGCAAAAAACACTTGCTAAGCAACTGGCCATTAAGCGAGGACCACTTACATTTGGTTTGCCAGTCACATGGCCACCTGCCCTGCCCTCTCCAGTCACATGACCACCTAGCCACACCCAGTCCGCAAGCTACTCCCACCCCGTCACGTGACCATAAGCCACACCCACAAATTAGGCCACGCCCACAGAACTGGTTGTTAAGAAATTTGAATCCCACCCCTGGAGTCAACCACCATTTCTTTGGTGGCAACCCCTCATGTACTGGAGGGCAGCTATCATATCACTCCCTAATTTCTTCTTTTTGTTAGGCCAGGCATACTAAATTCCCTTAGCTTTTCCTTAGCGTATTTTTGGTATCGTGGTGACCAGAAGTGTGGCCTCACTAGTGCAGCATAAAGCGGCCCTTTCATGTCTCGTGATCTTAACGCTATTCGTATAGTGATACAACTTAGGGCTGCATTAGCTTTTTTGGCAGCTGCAGCACACGGCTGGCTCCCACTTAGGACTCCAAGATCCCTCCCACAGTAAATACCGTTGACCTATTCTGTCCCTGTGATTCTGGGTGTTTCTTGCCTAAGTTTATAACGTTACTTTTCTCATTACTAAATTCCTGGGTGGGGTCCAATACTCAAGTCTGTCCTGGATATTGATCCTATCTTCGAAATCTTAGCTATTTTCCCCAGCCTGATGCCACCTGCAAATTTGATGAGTTCCCCTTCTACCCTGTCATCTAAATCATCGATGAAGTTGTTGAGGAGTCTTGGGCCAAATATTGGGTACCCCACGGCAGGCTTCCCCAAACCTACGGGTTGTTCTGTGGAGAGAACCATGCACACTGGGTGTGGTTGGTCATCCAGTTACAAATGCATCTGGTGGTGATGCTGTCTACCCCACATTGTTATTGTATAGAATAAGTATTCTGTACCAATCAGGAGCAACTCCGCTGAAAGTCACAAACATATGTACTTAATTAATGTGGCTGGACCACAAACTCTTGCAAATTGCTTTGGAAAAAAATATATCTTAGTTTGGAGAAATTAAAGCAGAAGATGCCATATTTCTTTTTGTGAGAGAAGGTTTTAAAAATCATCACATCACGTTTACACAATATATTTTTTTACTTCTCCAGTTTAAATTAGAGCAGAATGCGGTGGAAGTTTTGCCTCTTTCTTTTACTGAAAGGTCAGACATCCAAATTGGAATAAGTTCCTGGGTACCATTTTATTTGTTTTTAAGACAAATTATAAGTTGGCCGACAAAAGTAAGCAATCTGGTATTGTAAAAGTCTTTCTCACTAACCTGGAACAAAACTTTAATGTCATTTTGATGCATTTCCCAGATTATGGCTACTTCTAAATGTATCAACAAACCATCCAACAATACGTTTCTATCCTAATTTGTAAGGTCAACATTTTGAGGGAAAGGACAAACCATGGATCCTCCCACTTGTGCAGTGCCAAAGGGAAGCGCCGTACGGAGAGCAACCGAAACGCTTAATGCGTACAGCGCCAGATTAGGGGAGCCGTTGGGGGAAGGCTCAAAGCGCCAGAAGCCAGGATCGGAATCCTGAGCTCTAATCCTGCCTTAGGCACAAAGCCAGCTGGGAAGCCTTGGGCCAGCCACTCTCTCTCGGCCCCAGGAAGGAGAAGGCAATGGCAAACCACGCCTGGAATCTTGCCAAGGAAGCTGCGGGGACTTGGTCCACTGACTTAAATAAAATAAAAATAAAAATGCCAAACTAGAGAGTCCCCTCAACATTGTGATTAAAGGTACTCCTGATTAGAAACCAGGAGACCATGCAGTCAAGAGTCCTGTTGGAGCACAAAGCCTGATGGATGGCTTTGGGCCAGTAGCCCTTCTCTCTCAGCCCTCGGGGGAGGCAGGTCTCTTCCCAAAGAAAATGGGCTGAGAAAATCCCATGGACGGTTGTCAGAAACCAATACTGACTCAGACGCAGAAGAGGAGGAGAGGGAGGGAGAGGCAAACTGAGCCTTGATGTTCTACCTGAACATCAAATGCATAAGGGGGTTTAAATACTGGAAAAAAGTAAACAAAAATATACCAATTCCAAATGCTGCTTTCTGCAAATAAAAGTGTTTTTCATGTGTTTTTTTAAACTGTTCGTCATAACTTCATCAGACTGCAGAGTGCTAGTAATGTATAATTGAATAATGTATAATTGAAATATTTTGTTGACAGCCATTTTAGCTTGGATGTCACTTCAGATGTAATAAATGCACTTTTTTTGCCTAGTTTAACAACAATTATGTTTTTTTGGTGTCATCTGCCTGGATGACTTGTTCATTTGCAGTCTTTTTTGTTATTATAAAGGCTGTGTTTTCAAGGTGTGTGAGAGAGGCCAGCTGACAAAGACTCAAACGCCTTTCCTAAAAAGAGGGGAGAAAGTGGGGGGGGGGGTTGGTTCTTCCTGGCTAGAACTTCCTGGAGTTTTAAAGAGTTTCCTTTTGGGCAGCCACTGGCATCTCTTTTTCCTGACTGGGTTGCAGTCTCACCGCTGCGTAATGTGGCAGAGGTTCAGCAGGTGAAGTGGTGCCTCCATCCTGAGAATTGGCAGGAGCTGTCGGGCACACCGGATTGCAGCAGGATTCCTGCCACCGCAGACTCCTGTCTCACCAGGGTAGAGTGGGAAGGGTCGCCTAAGGCCACCTTCGGCAATCTGCAGGGAACTCAACTTTTTGACGGAGCTCTCCAATCTTGTGCCTTCCAAATGTGTCAGCGCTCGAGTTCCATGATCCTCAGCTACTTCGTTAAGTATGATGCGTGGGAGAGCACGGGAGCTGCAATCAAAGGGGAAAATTTCTGTGTCCCTTCCAGAGAGGCAGTTCAGAAGGTTTGAGACAGCGTCCCAGTTTGCTAGCTCTCCTCTCCGAATTCAGTTCTCTCACAGTCGGAGTTGCAACCTACCTTATGTACGGTCTCAGTGGCCAAGATCATAGCAGGTTGTGGAACTCATCCCAAGAATCAAAAGAGAATTTCTGTGCAAAGTAACTTGCCCAACGTAAACTGTTATGGTTTGAATTTGTGGCTTCCAGCTGGGAGGTGTCGGCGGGGGCTCTGGTGCCACTGCAAAGTAGGAAATTGGACATGACTGTGGATATTTATGAAATCAAGCCTGAGGTGGGGAAAGTGATAGAAATGTCATGCCTCCTGTGATGTTAGGGTTCACAATACCAACATTAAAGAATTCCAGTTGCAAGAAGTGTGCTGATTAAGATGGCTTTCAAGGGGGGTTAAGAGCATTTGTGAGGGTAGTTGTTGGGGTCAACAATGGGCTGTAGCTCTGTGTCCTTGTTAGGGGCCACCTTGGGGGTTGGCCCTGCAGGAGCCCAAGCTGGATGAACCTTCTTACTGATCCATCAGACGCTTTCAGAAAACTATTGCTTCTAAGGCCATCCCATTCAGTCAATGAAACAGTTATCACCTCATTGGATGTAGTCTCTGTCTCTGTCTCTGTCTCTCTCTCTCTCTCTCTCTCTCTCTCACACACACACACACACACACTCAAATGATATGTCGTAGCTTGTAATCTCTCTGCTGCACAAGAGAGCAGGAGAAGGGTTAAAGTCACCTGCTTCTTCCTACTTTCTCCCTTTCAGATCTATTCTGGGCCTCCTGAAGACAACGCTGCACCCCCCGTGCCACCCCCTCGGGTCGCCACCCGAAGGCACAAGCCCATCACCATTTCCAAGCGCCCCCTGAGAGAGAGACCCCTCTTCTTCGGAGGTTCTGTGGAAGAAAGCGAAGGTGGGTCCCTCGTAGCGCAAAGTCCTTCCATCAGCAGCGGTTGGGTCTTCGTTAGGATCGGGTTCTGATGGTGTTGGGTCAAGGGGTGAGCGCCATTACATCTCCTGGGTGGCGTTTTTAGAGTAACAGAAGAGAAATTATACCTGGGGTTAACTTGCAACCGTTTTTGAAAGGGAAACAGTCACTCCAGTCTACCTGACAAAAAGTTTTTGGAACTTTGAAGCAGTCATGAACTCTGTTTTCTCACGCGGCAGATCCAAACTGTTGCTGCCTTAATTTCACCCTAAGGCCAGAGGACTCTGATCTCGCTGGCTTACCTAGACTTTGGGTTTGGGGCAACGATGAGATGGGAAATGGAATGCCTGGACTCCTCTGTTGTTTTGGGTTGCCCTTGATGGAGCAAGGAGATCCTGGCATCTGGGCTCCAGGATTCAACTGAAGGTTCATTTCCAGCACTCGGTGTGAGGTTTGTTCTGTTCTTCTGGGATTCTTCAGCATGGAGGTACAGCAGCAGCCAGGGACCACTTGAATTGTCACTGGGTAAAAGGACAATCTGGGCCTCTTTTCCTGACCAAACCCGGACGCTCCGTTCTTCAACACTCAAGTATTTGAAAGGCCCATTAGCGCCTTCAGAAGTTTGAAGTTGTAGGAGAATGTTGTCCTCCGGGGGATTGGGGAAGTGTGTAATCATGCTGTCGGCCAGCATTGGGGTTTCCGCTGCAGTTATGCTAGCGGAAGAGGAAAGAGAGCCAGCACACACAAGCATCTTAAACATCCCATGTGCAGGAGTTGGGCCTTGCAACACCTACTCTCTGGGGGCAGAGGCTCCGAGGGTAACGGAAGTCAGTGCCCCTTCTGATCCTGCTGGCCTGGGGCAGCCAAGGGTCGAGGGGATGCAGCTACTTGGAAGCGTGACGGCTCTCCCTTCAGCCCGACTGAATTGGGCAAAAATGGACGTGAACTTACCGATGCCTCCTTCCTTCTGGCGGCGGCTTCTGAAAGCTACCTCCTCCAAATCTTTGCGCTGACGGTGCAGAGGACGTAGTGCCGTCACCCGAGAGCCCCGTGAAAGCACGGTCAAGGCCTGGAAGCCGCCAAGCCCTACAAATACATTCCCTGTTCATTACAGTCATGCTTGCTGTTCCTTATGCTAATACTAATGATGAGATGTATATATTTGGATGAAATATGTAAGGAGCCCTTTTGAACGCTAACAGGGAAATCTAGTTCCATGGCAATATTGAGGTAGAGGAGGTGGGGTTTTTTTTGGGGGTGGGGGGTTATTTTAGGGGATTGAAAGGCGGATATTCTTTTAGGGCCCCCTCCCCCCCAAAATCTTCTTGCTGACTTGGCCGTCTCCTTCTGGGAACGGGCTGTTCCTGGACAATCTGTAGGCTCAGAAAACGCCTCTGGTGGCCAGAATTCTTGGCTTTCCCCTCTCAGGTGGCCAGCCGAAGAGCTGAAGAGTCGCTGTCCAGGTTCGGTAGGAAATACCAGATGCAATCAGGCCCGGGAGGGGAGGGGTGGATGGAGAGTTTAATAAGATACAGAGACACCAAGTGAAAAACCGAGGACTTTGCTACCCACTGGAGGCCATGACCTCCGTGGGGAGTGTAGGTCGGCCAGGGTGGACTTTGCGGAGGGTTCCCTCCATTTCTGACTTGCCCGCATGCCGTCAGAATTGACCGTCTGTTCTCTTGGGCTCCCCCTGCAGAGGAGGACAGCTGTGGCCTGGCCCCAAATGGCATCGTTGCTGCCCTCAGCCCCGACGTGCCGAAGCCCCTCCAGCGCAGCCGACTGCAGAGGCCCGGAGAAGCTGACCCAGGAAGGCCCAGCCCAGAGAGCCGTGGAGCTGGGGAGCCCTGTGCAGAGGTGGGCGTGGGAAGGCTGGTGTCCAGGATCCAAGAAGGAGGAGCAAAGCTCTCCAGTAAACCTGCCAACAGCACCGGGCCAACTCCCCCTGCCCTGAAGGCCTCCAGCCTCCAGCCCAAGAAGCCTGCCCCAAGGCCTGGGGCCAGCTGCAGAGAAGGTGAGCTTGTCGGGTTGGGTCCTTTCCCAAGACGTGCTGCATCCTGGCCCCCAGACCTTCCAAGACCCCGGGGCCCCTCAAATTTTGCAGTACAGCTCAGACTCCATTGGTGGGTGAAACGTGGGTGCTCGGTGGGTCTTCCATCCTCTGAATTAGAACCACAGCTGGCAGATTAACGAATGGTTTATTCTCTTTTTTTTTCCCACCATTTGTCCATTTTGTTTAGTTTCAGTTCTAGCATAGAGTTATTTTTAAGAGAGTTTGGAAATCACATTGTGGCATGATCGTTTTATTTTAAGGCAGAGATACAGACCGTGTGATGGGATATGTAAAGCTACAATATAATTCCTCAATTTCAAGTCTGAAACTCCCCAAAATAAGCATTGCAAGCTCTGTGTGTGTGTCTTGGCTCAGAAAAAGAGAAACGCTGATTTCCAGGGCTGAGCAGCCTGAGGGAGTTGGAATATAGGACGACCAGGCCGGTGGGTTTCTGTCCATGACACCAGACGGGGCCACCCTCTTTATCGCTGGAGACAAGGACCAGGGGGACAGGAGAGCCTCTCCCGGTATTTGGGGGGCTGCCCCAAAGAAGAGGGAGGGGCCAAAGCCCCCCCTGAGGGCAGGACGAGAAGCAACCTGGAATTAAGGAGGCGGAACTTCCTGGCCAGGAAAGCAACTAACCAGTGGACACAACTTGCCTCCAAGAGTTGAGTACAGGTAGTCCTTGACTTACAACAATTCATTTAGGGACCGTTCAAAGTTACATCGGCTCTGAAAAAAGGGACCTGTGACCGTTCTTCACAGTTACAACCTTCACTGCCTCTCCTGACTGACCTGAATTTAAATGCTTGTCGACTGACTCCTATTTATGACCGTTGCTGTCATGGGATCCCTTTTTGGAATCAAAGACAATGGAGAAGCCAGATCTACTCAACAACCAGGTTACTAACTGAACAGTTGCAGTGATTCATTTAACAACCGAGGCCAGAAAGGTCATAAAGTGGGGCAAAACTCACTTAACAATAGAAATTTTGGGCTCAGTGGGGGTCGTAAGTTGAGGACTAGCTGCACTCCCAACATGGAGGCTTTTGAGGAGAGGCTGGGCAGCCCCTTGTCTGGAACGGTCTGGGGTTCCCTGCCTGACCAGGGGTTGGACTAGGGGACCTCCAAGGTCCCTTCCAGCTCTCTTATCCTGCTACTTAATTGTGAGAGCACCCAAGAAAGCCACGGCAATAACATTTAAAACAAAATAAAACAGGGCAACCATACATCCAAACGATCCTCTTCGTTGGAGGCCTGGCTGAGGGCGGGCAGGGGGCCTGGGGGGGCTGCTTGCAGGAGCCTCGGATGCTCGGCGTCCTTGGCGCATCGTGGGAGGTGCCGGAAGGAGAGTTTTTCCTGCAGAGGTTAACAGCTGGACAGGTTCCTTCTGGCAGAAGCAGCCCCGTAGCATTTAGGACGCTGAAGAGAAAGAGAGATGTAAAATCATGCTTGGCAAAAGCATTCAGAACCGGCAGGAGGATTTCAGAAGAGGCTTTGCCTAATCTCTGTATTTTGCGCTAGTTAACCATTTAGCAACTGCATTTTGTACGAACTGTAATTCCTGGGCCTCATTCCAGTCATCGAGCCAAGATGTGAATTACTGTGAATGTCGCCCGTCCCAGCTGGTTCAGGAAGGTTCATGGTGGCACAGCAGCCTCCATGGGGCGACCCTCTGCCAAGGGAGGGGCTGAAGATCCAAGCTGACCCTCCCAGCTGAAGGGAGGGCGGGGCGGGGGGGGGAGAAGTACAGCTGAACCTTAATTTGCAACAATTTTCCTGTTTAACTTGAGATTTTTCATGTGGCAGCATTCAAGGACACTGCAGATTTTCCTCCCAGTAGGAGACAAAAAAACTCCAGAAGCATCTTCAGGGACTGTTCGTAACACACACACACACACACACACACACACACACACACACACACACACACACACACAAAGATGTGTCCCTGAAGCGTGCTCTGCTGCATGCCTGCAGGGGCCTCCTTTTCACTTTCATGAAGATTTTGAGGAGCAACAGGGGGGGAAAAAATTGGACAATGTGGAGCCTCAAACTGTCATCATGGAATCGATGCATGTTGGTCACCCACCACCCTTTTTTCTTGTAGGCCAATTTCTTCCCATGGGGAGCAGCTTTGCCAACCCTCGCCCGTTCCTCATTTATTAATCATTCCGTTTGTTTGCCGCTCGTCTCACCCCCAAAGAGACTGTAGGCAGCTTACAACGTTAAAAGGAATAAGCTTATACAAAAACAGGTATATAACACGAATAGAAGACTCTGCAAATGCAAATGGTCAGCTTTAACTAAAAGATGGGGAGGGAGAGAGGAGGGAGGAGGAGGGATCTGTAATTCATCCCAAATGGGAGCATGTTCGGGGCAGCACTGGAAACGGGAAGAGCGTGTGTGCACTGGGAAGCTGAGTTTCCGGTTTCCAGCGCTCCTGTGTGCACGACCAGCTGGCTAGCGCACATGTGCACGCTGCAGCTCAGAAGAGCAATGGGTGACAGCTGGCATGCCCAGGGAGATGGCTCTGCATGCCACTTCCGGCACACATGTGCCATAGTTCGCCATCACAAAGTTAATCTTATCAACCACCAAGGTGATGCTCACCCACTGAAGGCCCGGCCAAGTGGCAGAGCCAGGTCTTCGGGCCCTGGCAGAGGGTCAGGGCTCTGGCCCTCATTCTGGGGGCAGGAGTGACGGCAGAGAAGGCCCCTCTGGAGCCCACCGGCTGGAATTCCCCGTCTCCTCTGCCGGCATGGGTGGGGTGGACCGCTCCCGTCGGAGTGAGATGCTCCCTGGACTCTCGCCGTGAAGAGCTTTCAAGACGATGGCCAACATCTTGAGCTGTTTCACCGATGCTCTTCCTTCCTTGAGGTGGATGTCCTTCACGGTGTCCCACTGGTTTCCCAGCCAACCTGCCCCCCCTGTCACACCGCACCACAATGTGCACAGGAAACGCGGAGAGAATCTTAACGCTCCTGGGTGGGTGTGTTTCTGGTAGCTGCACCACCTTCTCTTCCTTGCTTGCTTTCTGGGCTGTCGTTGGCTTGGCAGCCCCACCAGCGGGGAAATCTGTAGAAGACTAAGGTCACTTTTATTGACCCGGCGGGGCTGACTGGGTTGTCCCTCCTGAATTATGGATTAGGGAGGGGTCTGGCTGAGCCCTTCCAAAGGATGCTTGTCTCTAGCGGAACTTCAGCCACGTTTTTCTCCTTATTGCTTCGGTCAAGGACTCGCTTTATCTCTGCCAAGGTCACCTTCCTCACCCTTCACATCCCATCTTTACATCAACTCCAGCCACCTTAATTAAAACAAAACATATTTAAGGTGGCATAAGTTTCACAAGTTTATGAATCCCACAAGAATTTTGGTCACGTTTGTATTTATGGTGCTGCTGGCATTCAGGACCTCGTATGAAATCTCAGTGCGATGGTGGCTGGTCTGGGCCATCGGGATGAATTTGCTCCTGGCCTCCGCTTCCTTTCCTGAGGCTTTGAATCAGGACGGAGGGAGGCAGCTGCGAAGCCCCTCGGGGTTCCTCCCAACCTGCCCACCATTTCTCACAATCACATTACACAATCAGGCTGCAACTAGATCTCATTTTTTCATTCTCCACGAAGTGTTTTTTTTTTTTTTTGGTCGCTTCTTTTTTATTTTTATTATTTCTTTAAAATATTCTGTGCAAACTGCCATCGAGGGTAAAGCCATAACAAGAAAACTTCCATTGTACAAACCCAAAATCACTATTACCAAATAAAGGGACAAAAGCACCGCAAACTATAAAAAAACACTGTAAAAATATCATAAAAACAGCGGGAACAGTGAAGGAGAACAAAGTGGGAACTATTAAACAGCATCCAACTCTCTGCAACATCATTAAGACAGATGGCAGAACTAGATTAAGCAGAAAATGACTTATCTGATAACAAGCGATGATGGAGTCACACACGTTTCCTTCAGGTGCTGTAAACTACATGGTTTGCATCCTGGGTCTTGATATTTCATCACAGCCGTGGTCGTCATGCATCAACAAAAGATAAATTGTCAAGAAAAGCTAGAGAAGACATGTTTGGTAAATGTATGGCCCCCTCGACTTCATTAGAATAGAATTTCTACCACAGTTAAAAATCTTCCTCGGTACAAACTGTTCAATTATTCTGAAATGCTGAGTATTAAAAAAAAAAATCAGATAATTTTCAACTGTTAGTCAAATTGTTCATAGTTTGGATTGAGAATATAACGTAACTCCAATGCTAATTTTGTTTGTTTGCATTTCTGTATCTTCAATTTTTGTGTATCTGCCACACCACAGAATTTATTTCATACCTGGTAGCATTCCCAACCTTTCTGTGTCGGCTACTATACAATTGTTATTAGAGCTCCTTCTGCTTTCTGATGGCAAGAAATGCAGGCAGCTGCAATGAGGCATCATTTCAATCAGTTGGCACATTTCAAATAATATTGAAAGGGTTCTTTTCAAAATAGAATTTGTGGTCAGCTGCTCCATGGTATTGGAAAATGGTTCTAAGACCTTCGGCATATGTTTTTCCCATTAGAATCAGAATAGAGCTGGATGGGACCTTAGAGGTCCTCCAGTCCAGCCCCCTGCTCAAACAAGAGACCCTATACTATTTCTGACAGATGGCTGTCCAGTCCCTTCTTAAAAACCTCGAATGATGAAGCACTCACAACTTCTGAAGGCAACTTCTGTTCCACTGATTCACTGTCCTCGCTGAAGTTTCTCCTTCCTTCCTGATTACTTCCATTCTTGATTAGTTTCCATCCATGGTTTCTTGTCCTGCCCTTTGGTGCTTTGGAAATAAGTTCTTCGTGGTAGACTCTCAAATACTGGAGTACTGCTATCAGGTCACCCCTGGTCCTCCTTTTACCTAGACTGGCCAAACCCAATTCCAGCAACTGTTTTTCATACGTTTCTGCCTCCAGGCTTTTAATCATCTTCGTTGCTCTTTGCACTTTTTCCAAAACTGGATACAGTATTCCAGGTTGGTTTTCCTAAGGATTTATAAAGCAGTACTAATACTTCACATGATTTTGAGTTTATGCCTCTGTTTTTATAACCAAGGGTTGTATTAGCTTTTCTGGCTGCTGCCGCACGTGGCTGGCTCTTGTTTAAGTGACCATCCACTCCAAGGTCCCTCTCGCTGTTTTTGAGCCAGATTTCACCTAATATCTACTTGTACCTTTGGCTTTTCCTGCCTAGGTGTAAAACCTTGCTTTTCTCCACCTTCCAGTCCATGTTATTGGATAGGGCCCATTGTTCAAGTCTGCTTGGATCCTGTGCTTGTCTTTTGGGGTGTTGGCTATTCTTGACAGCTTAGTGTCATGTGCAAATTTGATGAGTTATAGATTTATATTCCTTGCAGATGGTGAGGAACAAAAGGATTTTATGGGTGTGAACCCTTCTGGGAAGTGCTGAAAGGACTGTGTTGTGAAGCGGTGCTTTCCAGTTCTTGTGAGGTCCACTCCATTCCTTGCCAGTAGCCCTTTGTGTAGATAATGCAGACCATGGTCTAGTCCTTGGAAAATCCCAATAAAAGTCTGCTGGAAAATCCTCCACCCCGTTTTCCTACCAATCGATCATTCTTTATTTGGGATCACAGGATACCATCTCTAGCTCTGTTCTCGGGGATGCGGGAGAGAGGAGGGAGGGAGGGAGGGAGGGATGAGGGGGAGAGAGACCTTTGGCTTCATGCAAGGAAAGCAGCAGAAGCAGCAGAAGTCTTTCTTTTCTCCCCCAAACTCCACCAGAATGGCGCAGCCTCTTGGAGCAGGATCGCAAAGACCCATTTCCGGTGGAGTTTGGGGGAGAGAAATAAAGACTTTTGCTGCTTTCCTTGCGTGCAGCCAAAAACAGAAGAAGAAAGAAGCGGAAAGAAGAAGCCCGGTGGCCAGGCCAGGCGAGTGGGGCGAGTTCCCCACCTCCACCCTTTCCCCCCTCCCCTCACTACCTCGTGTTGTTCACAGTGCAAATGACGCAAGCCTTGTGTTCCCATGGGCCCTGTGGGGCTTGTGTTCCCATGGGCCTTGAGTTCCCGTGCAGCCTGGATTAATTTTGGGGAGTGCTTTAGGGGTGACATTTCTATGCAGACCACCAACATTTTCTCGCGGACCACCAGTGCTCCCCGGCCCACTGGTTGGTGACCACTGGTCTAGGAAACTGAAGGTTTTTTTGACCACAGCTGTTTTTAAGCCAGTGGTTCATTTCTAAAATCCTTTGCCTCCCTCTTTGGATGTTGGCCTTTTGTTGGAAATAGAGATGAAAAGACCACTTGAGCTCCTAATTCTTTAACCTTCTTCCTTGGCTGTTTGAAATCTCTTGTTATTGTTTTCAGATTCCTTGTTGTGTCATTGATCCCCGCCTTTAAGAGAATAAAGGAGTAGTAATCCTTGGGTCTGATTATTTTAGGAAGGTCCTCAGTTACATCTTTGATTTTTGCTCCAAGGAGACAATATACCTCCCAAGATTGACTGCCTGGTCTGCAGCCTATCGTCTCTGTTCCCCCTAAGAATTGAGTCTCCTCATCTCCAATATTCGCCTTTTTTTTTTCCTTAGGGAAAGTCTGGGACACTTTTCTTCCTGTCGCGAGAATGCTGGGTGATGCCTCTTTTTCAGAAACTATTGGTGGCTGCTCCCTTGTGGGCATCTGCGCCTTTTCTTCCGTTCCATTCCTGCATTCCAGCTAATATTTTTTTTTCCACCTCAGGTGACTACGAGAGCTTCCCTAAAGCTCGGCTCCCTGGAGAGAAACCGGTCATCACGCGGCCTCCCATGCGACCCCCAGACCCCCCCTGCAAGGCTCCTGGCCCACAGAAGGTGGAGGCCAAGATGGACCTGGTGGCGGGAACAGCGGCGGAAGCCCCCTCCTCCGTGTGAGTAGTGGCAGAGCAGACCTAGCAGCTGGGCTGGACGGTCCCCCTCCCCAATTTGAGTTGCTGTTTGGCTGGGGGATTTGGAGCCAAGGAGGGGGCACCTTTCCAGGAAGAATATTTGCTCCGAAGCGAAGAGTGTGGGGTCCTCTGCCGGCAAAGAGCCCCAGTGCCTGTGGAGCCCCTGCTAAGCCCTCCTAAGGGGGCCAGGCCTAGGTTGCTCATTCTCCACTGTTCTCCCCCAAATTCCTCTGTTTTCACCCAGAAAATAGCATGTCTGAACAGGGAACTTTCTCCTGAGCTCTGGGGAAGTCCCCCTGACAGGGGCAGGCCCTCTGGGTGGGTCCGCCTGAGGGCAGAGGGAAGCGTCAGGAGACCTGGGCACATCCTTCTGACTGTCACGTACACACACACACACACACTCTCACTGACTTTGAACCTTAGCAGTCCACGTTCTGCACCAAGGAGAGTAGACTTTTTTTTACAGCTAAGCCAGCAGTGAGCCACTGGGCCTTTCTCTCTTTCCTCTCCTGCTTGAGGAGTTCGAGGTACTTACAGGAAGCCTTAATTTAACCTTGCAAAAAACAAGGTCACCAAAGGCTGAAGATAGGCTTGACCTGGTTCTCTCCGGCTCTCATATTTCTGTCAGCTGTTTCTCTATTATAGTGGAGACTTACATGAGTTTTGTATATCTTTGACCCTGGTTATATAGAATAGCTTCTGAGAACTTGTCCAACTGCCCTTTATCCTTTAAAACAGAATTCGGCCGTCATAAAGGACTAGAAACCTGGACCGTACATGTGTTCTCTCATATCTATCTATCCGGCCCCCGCACTGTTCATGGGGATTTGCTCCACTGATCTTGGACTCTTTTTGACTGAGCAACGGTGTTGCTACCACAAAACAAAGAGGCTGTTTGTGCTGGTTGCTTTTCAGGGTGGCGTCCAGAGCAAAGTTCTTCGAGACGGCTTCCTTCAGGAGAGGAAGGTAAGAGCAGGAAGGGTTTGCCTGTAGACATACTGTATGGTTGGCCTTCTGAAAAGCTGGTGAGTTATGCAGTCTTCTGATTTTGCCCGTGGATATTTGGGACATTTACCCCAAATGCATCCCCTCTGCATAGAGAGGTGCTTGTCAGATGCCTGAGAGTTGAAAAGACTGGCAGATTTTTGGTGAGATTTCTGGGGAAGAGATGGTGAACTGAAGGTGGCTCAGCTGAGAGTGGAGCCGATGACCGCAGTGGAATGGAGAGCCGGCGAGTGGACCGGCTCTTCATAATTCCTCTCTGGACAAAGGAGAGAACTTGAGATTGCCCACAGCTGCTCTGGACAGTTGCTCCTAGCAAGGAGACTGCAAGACGGGGGTCTCCGGTGGGTTTACAACTCTGGGAGATGAGGGAATCTTGCTCAAATCACACTGGGTCCGCGTGCTTGCTATCCGAATCATGTTTGGAAACCGCTTCAGCTATTGGTCTTCAGCTATTAGGGACCTTGGGAATAAAATTACTAGTACCCAAAAATAAAAGACAAAGGGCCTGCCAAATTCTTCCCCATAAAATGTCCTACCAGCCCCCGAGGGCCTCCTGGGTGGCTTGGCTGGCAGTAGCAGAGCTTTCCGGGGTTCCTTTTGTCTTGCTGACTGCTGGGGGAGAGGACCAGGCTGAGCCCGAGGGAGGGGTCAAGGGCTTTACCAGCCTCGAGTCCCTCCGTGCCCACAAAAGATCGAAGTCCAGTCCATCTTGAGTTCCGTGGACCCTGATCCACCGCCACTTTGCTTGGATTGCTAGATTCTTGTAGAGCTGCCAGCATGCAAGAAAGCTGAGTTCATTTGAACTCTCTGGCCTCTGATTTCCTGCGCTGGGCAGCCCAACCCTTCACCCCTGTGCGGGAGAAGGGTTTCAACTGAAGTTGGCACCTCAGGCTGAGGGTCAGCACTATTTTCCTCATGAGCTGTAAAATCCTCCTTTTGTCGGATAGTCAGTCGGGATGGCTGAGTCTCATGAGGGTTGTAGCGTCCCGTCTCTCACGGCGTTCTGGCCACTGCAAAGACCCTGAAGTCTTGGGGAGAGTTTTCCAGCATTGGGCCTATTGTGGGTGCTGTGCTGCCAGTGGGGGGGGGGGAGGGGTTGGGCTGACAGAGGTGGAGTCTCCATGACGGAGAGGGAATGAACGCAGGGCCTCCATGCTCCGAGTCCAGCCTTAAGCCACCTCAGCGGCCCTCCAGTTCAGGGTCCCCAACCGCCGGTCCGCGGACCGATACCGGTCCGCGGAACAACTCTTACCGGGCCGCTGGTTGCTGGGCGCCGCCATCTTTTTGGTAAAAAGTGCTTCCGGTGAGCTTTTCCGGGTAGAAAGCTCACCGGAAAGCACTCGGCTACCATTTGATGAAAGTGCTCGTGAATCAAAAAAGATGGCGGCGCCCAGTTGATGCCGGTACCGGGCCGCGGCGTCAAAAAGGTTGGGGATCCCTGCTCCAGTTGACTCCAACCCAGCCTGGCTGAGAGTCGGGACAGAGCTGCGGTCCTGTTTCCCCCTCACTGTTTTCCTTACCGCTTCCCTTTTTTTGCAGCTCTTCCTGTCCGCAGGGCAGATCCCCAAACGAGGAAGGATGAAAGGCCCCAGGTAATCCTGCCATTTATTTTCCAAATTGCTTAAGAATGCCGGAGTTGTTCTGGGCAGGTTGCAGGAACCGCCTGGGGGATTTCCCTCTTGGCTGCAGCTCCAGCAAGCCAACTGGTGCCTTTGTGTTTTGACATCCTCCTCCCCTTTAGTTACTCCCCGTGTTTTCTTTTCTTCCCAGGCTTCTGCATGGCCGAGCCTGGATCACCTCCAACGGAATTGCAACACGTGGTGTGCGCTCTGTAAACCAGCTATTTCCAACCTCGTCTTCGGACACGCCGTTGTGACCGCCTTGCATTGTTATAAGGGGAGCAGAGGCATTTTTGGGAGAGACAGTTGGTTCCACCAGCTACTGGGAGGGTTGAAGAAGACAGAGCAACAACCGGGCCTTTTGCTCCTCCTCCTCCTCCTCTCTCACGCCAAGCTCCTCCTCCTCGTCCTCCTCCTCATCTCCAGAAAGCTGTGCTTTCCCCTTCGGCGGCAGTTGGCCTGGGACAGCCAAAGAGGGACTGGCCTCTGATGGGCTCCTGCTCCAAGAGCTGCTACCTGGATCCAGGAGCTGGGCTGTAAGCAGCTCCTCTGCCTCAGCAGGCTTCTGGCTGGCTCCAAAGGTGTCACGTTGTGTTATTGCTTCCTTTTCAAAGGCGGAGATGTTGCGTGGAGGGCAGGAGTGGGGCTGGCTGTGAGGCAGAAAACATTCCCAGTAAGGCCTCCACACTTCTTACTGGTTATGCTTGCACAACCAGCAGACATTCCAGAGAGTGAATGGTAGGAGGGAGATTTCTGAAGCCAGAAGCTGCACCCCAAAGGGAGTAGGGCACTGGGCATTGAAGCAGAAGCGACTGTGCACCTCTGTGAGGCTATTTTCCCTGAGGTCCAAAGCAGCTTCAAGACATTCCAGGTAGTTTTACCTTTTGTTGGGCCACATTCCGCCCTCCCACCTTATTTTCCTCCCCAAGGGCCCTTCCTGCTTGCAGTAGAGTGAGACGAGAGCCTGCATTTAGATCTGCTTTTCTTTGACCTGCAGCTGAAGGAAGAAAGGGATGCTGTGGTTGTGGTTGTCTGCCTGCCTGCCTGCCTGCCTGCCTGCGCTTGTGTGCCTGTCTGTCTGCCTCAGGCGGCGTCTGGGCGAGACGGCTTAGGACCTTCTGGCATCTCAGCTGGGATGCTCTTTCTCCAAGGTCCACTTTGGGTCCCTGCAGAGCCTCTGGAGAGCCCCTTCCCCGGGATTCCCCATTCCGAGGACCAAGGTAGAAAGCATTCAGCTAGCACCTTTTAGCCATGCTTTGCAGATACAAGAAAGCAATGAACTTTGGGGAGTGGCCCTGGGTTGCCAGATATTGGGCCCATTCATTTCTCTTTAAAAATAAGGTTGACACTTGTAACCAAACCCACTGTACCATCAGATAAATAATTATTTCCACAGAAGTCAGCAGGAAATGCCATGCTGATATTTAACATGCCTTGAGGGGTGGAGAAAGTGATGTGTATGCTTTATTCCTGTGGTTTTGTTATCAGTGCCATCCAACGTTCACTTGAACTCCCCAAAGTTGCTGATCAAATAGAGAAGATGGTTCATCCTGTGAAGTCTTGAGTTCTTAACCACCATTATAAGTCGGACTGAATAACTGAAGATCGGTGGAAGGATACGAAAACACCAGCAGCCTTTTGTCAGTCCAATCCTGGAGCTCCAGATCTTTGCTCATTGAGCAGTGTGAGGTTGCCATGACCTCCAGGAAGTCCAGGCGTTGGGCTAACATCAGTCTGTGTCGATCTGTGTTTCCCAGTAATCCAGGGGTGGGCAACTATGGCCCTTTTATGAATTATGGACTTCAACTCCCAGAATTCCTGAGCAAGCCATGCTTGCTCAGGAATTCTGGGAGTTGAAGTCCATAATTCATAAAAGGGCCATAGTTGCCCACCCCTGCAGTAATCCATCAATGGATTATGCTGATACCATTTATTTCTACTGTGGGAAATGATTGGGGGAGGGAGGAACATTCAAGATGTGATCGATTCCAGAGAGTAGAAGCTGAGATGGGAAAGGAAGTTCTGAAAGCGAACGTTGGCCATTTCTCTATGCAGGAAGAGTGGGGTCCTCAGCTCCCTAACTATTGGGTGGTGATCGCAGTCGAAACGGGTCCGTCTCTCCTCAAACCTGCTTTGGTCATAAGCTAAAGATGTCCAGCAATTCAGCTCTCTCTGTTTTGTCAATTTAAAGGCACTTAAAGTATTTGTCTGGTAAAAGTAGTAAATTAGTTGTAATAATGTTTATAAAGTTTCCATGGATTAAAAGAATCCACCTGATTACTCTTGACTGTAGTTTTTGAACTTGTGTGAGCTTTATTTGTAGAATAGTAAAGTCAGCTTGCAAAATACAACATAATTGATTACCTCCAACGTTAGGCAGAGGACAAGACCACTTGCTCATTGCAAGAGTTGGAGTTAGGGTCCCCACATGAGTTACAAAAGGTTGCAGTCCACTTACTTCAGAATTCCCTTTAGAGGAGCTGGCCTGTATGCCTTTCCTCTTTGGAGTTAATATAGACATAATCACTCACTCTAGGTGGGAATGGATGGAAAGCCAACTCATTTGCAGAGGGCCGTGTTGGAAAGTTCTGTTGGTGATACCAGTTTTTAAGCCATGGTTCATTTCTAGAACCCTTTGCTCCCTCATTGGATGTTGGGCTTTCGGTGGAGGTATAAATGAAAATACCACTTGAGCTCCTAATTCTTTAACCACCTTCCCTCGCTGTTCATCATCTGTTGTTATCTTCAGGTGCGTTGTTGTGTCGTGGTTGGCTTTTGATGCCATCGACTGTGGTGTCCTTTTGGGCTGACGTAATGGAGTTGGAGGCAGGTGGCACAATCACCTCCCTCCTCTGAGGCAGGCTCCAAATGGCGTTCATAGGGGGTGAGGTTGCTTCTTTCTGGGGCGCCACAGGGGCTCAGTACTCTCTCCAGTCCCTTTTGAACATCTACATGAACCCGCACAAGACAAGGTAGCACCAATAACCCGATGATACCCAGCCACATGTCTCCATCCCAGGTGAAGGGAGAGATGCCCTTCCGTGGGGCCCAAAGGCGGTGGGCGTCTGGATGGAGAACAGCCCTCTTCAGCTGAGCCTGGTCAGTTGGAGTGGCCAGGGGTGGGGCCCTCTGGGTCCGGGAGTTCACTGCTCCTGGATGGGGCTACCACTACCCCAGGCTGACCTGGCACATAACCTGGGGGGCTCCTGCTGAAAGAGCAGATGGCAGCCGTGGCCAGGAGGTCCTTTGCCCAACTTCGCATTGCATGCCAATTATGCCCCTTCCTGGACAGGGAGGCCCTCCACTTGGTCCCTTGTGCCCTGGTCGTCGCCCAATTGGACTCCTGCAATGCGCTTCGCGTCAAAGGGTCCTGGGCAGCCATGGCAAAATGGGCCCTTCCTGCTCTGACCAGCCCTTGGTCAGCCATCTTGCGAAAGGCCCGGCTTTTCCAGGGAATGGCACCTTCCTGGCTCCCAGGGCCATGGGGTGCTGCCTCCAGCTATTGAACTCCAGTGCTCACCAGCATTAGCCAAGGGTGGGGGAGAAGGAGGAGGGCTGGCACTCCAAAGGCATCTTTGCTCTCCTTCCAGCCTAGATGCGTCTGCTGTCTGCTGCAGCCCCCGGGAGACGCCGTTTCCCCTGGGCCTTTGGGCCTGTGTGACTGCAAGCCCCTTCGCTGGCTCAGCTTCTGGTGGGGAGTTGAGAGGCAGCCGTCACTTTCTTCCACAGGTTGCCATGGTGATGGAGGAAGCCGACCCCCCCCGCGGAGAGTCTGCACTGCCCCTTCGATGCTCATCCAGCCCCCCCCCCCAATGGAAGCTCCAATAGCAACTTGCCAAGTGCCCCCCCTTGTGCGCATATTTCAGCAGCGTTATGGTTTGAAAAACATATTACAGCAGCGTTACGCTTTGCTGTGGAGCAGTCATTGAGGAGAAGCCATTCTGGAGAATATTATGCCTGCACACTCGGACATAGGGGGTGTCATGGCTCGACACACACAGAGCCCGAGGTAGCCCCCGTTTGCACATGGAACAGACGCGTAAATGGCAAAAGGCATTTTCCCACCTAAAAGGTTTCAAAGCTCTTTAAAGGGAGCACCTTATGGCAGGCAAAACGTCTAATCTTTGCAGATTTTGTCTGCTGAAAGGAATGCAAAACATGCCTGCTTTTAAGGAAATCTTGATGGATTTTTATTTTAAAAAGGAGCACAAACCAGCAACGTATGGCCGCTTTCCCCTGATGAATCTTTCCATCCTCCGGGCTTTCACCAAGAGCTCTCCAGCATGGCCGGAGCACTAGTGGAGCTGAGACCAAGTCGAACTGAGGCGGCCAGAGCCTCTCCGAGGGCAGAGAGGGCTGACAGACAGCACACTGGATGGGGGTGTGGTGTGTGGGGAGGTCCTTGAGGAAAGAAAATCATTCCTGTAAAACAGGCCTGTGGCTTCCGTGCCTCACTTAGTGCATCATCCTTCCACACTGCCTGGAAACGGCAACTGGTGTCGAACGAGCGCAAGGAAGCGCCTCCGTCTGTTGGTTGTGGGCTTCCTCGCACAATACCTTTCAAGGCTCACCTAATGGCTGCTGAACTGCTGGGCACCAAGTCCCACAGGAGGGACCCATTTTCCGAGGCTCTGCAGCAGGGAATGGGGCAACTCGCTGCGGGACAATTTAACCATTCCATTTAATTATTTAAAATAAATTTTAAAAAAACTATTTTAATTTTTGCAATCCACATTTAATTCTGTCCCTCCTTTTGCATCCTTTCTTTAATGGATTCTATTCCGCGATTCCTTTGACACTAGTGTAACTCTTGTCCCAGGGCGAGTTGGCTGTGGTGCCCCCGCAGCACCCAGGAGGGTAGAGGCCACGTCTTGGTGCTCCCGGGCTGTGGAAAGCCATGGCTGAGCCTCTCCCGGAAGCCTTGGGAAGAACTTCCAGATTCAGCGGATTGGCCAGGACCTAGAAGGGTTAAGGGAAGTTCACGCCGATTCTAATTCATGTCCCTGCATTTCTCTCATTTTTTTTGGATAGCCTATATTTGTGGCGTTTGCTGATATTAAGTAGGAAGATGGAAGAGAAATCAAAACTTTTTTTCAAAATCTACTATTATATAATTCTCTCTGGATCTGAGTCTGCAGTGATAATGCCAGCAAAGGATACATTTTTCATTCATTCTATTCGTACTGCAGTTAGAATGGGGAAACCTTTGTTTTTAATTTGTGTTTAGACGTGGACCAAAAAAATGATGATTTTTAATTTATGCATAAAAGACTTCATGTTTTTATCAATTTATCAAAAATTTTATTTCATTGAAAGGATTCTGTACAATGCCCGGAGTCACTTGTGATGAGATAGGTGGCTATATAAATCTGATCAATAAAGAAATAAAATAAAGTCTTACAAGTCTTCTAATCCAGCCTGCTAACTTTTGGATTTACCAAAATATTTTAAATTTTAAAATACCTGAAAATGAAGTAAAAGTAAAATCAGCATTCACATATCATCAAACTTAAGTTACTACTTTTATTTATTTTTTATCTTTATACTTCCTGCAAAAATAAGTATTTGAACTTATGTAAATGACAGAATGTCATTAAATTTTGAATTTGTATTAGGTTTTCTATTCTAAAATAATAAGTTGAATACTTATTTTGCTTTCAAATCTCAAATGCAACAATTGAGTGTTGCAAAATGGATTCAGTATCAGTGTTCTTGTACTTAGTGAGAAGTTATGGAATCAGTGAAATAAATTTTATCTTTGGAAAAAAGATAAACAATCTTTATATATATTAAAAAATCCTGCAACTTATTGAAGAATCCAAACACAGAGAATGTATCCCTAACCATCTGATCAGACCCCCTCGGCACAAGAGCCTCGGAAGGCAAATATACCTGGTTAGTCAGGTGACATGAAAACCCTCAGGACTCCAGGATGATGAAAGTTCTCATGTGACTCTCATAGTCAGGAAATTCCCCCTTATTTCAAGTTTGGATCTTTCCCTAAAGTTTATCATGATTCTTGTCCTAACCCTCAAGGACTTTGGAGATTAAATCCAGAGCCTTTTCCTGGCCTTCAAGAATTGGAAATCCAGAGAAATGGAGAGTAACAACAACAACAACAACAACAACAACAACAACAACAGCAGCAGCAATAATAATAATTCCTGATCCTGCCTTTCTGTCACCAAACAGGCAGTTAGGCTGCCATGGCTGGGCCTAGTTCCTATGGTTATGGGATTACCGTCTTTGGATCAGTAGTGGCTTAGCTACCGTGAACCAACCCAGGCACCTACCATCACTAATGATGAGAAGAAATCAATAAAATCCCACAGCGGATCGGTCATCGCCCGGGTCAGCAAGGACCACATCAGATACTATGGGGCTCCTGGATATCTGCTGAAAAATGGGCTACAGGGCTCAGTTGTTACTGCAAGGGGACCAGGGCGTGCAACTGCAAAGCGACTGGGATAAAAGCGTAAAACTTGGAAAACCGAAGAAGATCGAGAAATCATCAAATATTACTGCCAGGCAGAACCAAGAGCCAAGGGATTTCAAAAAAGAATGGTGCAACTGTGGAAGGAAAAACACCCAGAAAGCGAGGTAACTGAACAAAAATTAATGGATCAAAGACATTTGATCATCCGTAATAAAGTTTTCACAGATGTGGAAATGCAACATCTAGAAAAATTGGCCAGAAAGAAAACAACAAGTAATGATGAACAAGCCGAAGAAATTGCTTCAAACAAACTGACCAGCCAGTGAAAGAAACCAACCTACAGGATGAAGATCCTCCTGTGCAACAACTTGAAAGTGTACAGCTAAGTGATCTAGCAAAAATAATGAAAGAAAAGATTGAAAACCACATCAAACAAAACATAGAAAGAAAACGACTACCTACCATTCGCAAAGTGCATAGCAAATGAGTGAAAGATCTGTTAACCGCTGTGAACAACATTTTAATTTACATCCCATCCAGCATAATATATGAAACCAACCAACTAATGTATAGAACAGCTGCCATTATAACTGCAGAACTGGGTTGTAAAATGCCAAAAAAAAAAACCACTGGAACACCGAAGTGGAAAATTCGACTTGAAAATAAAATAAAAAACCTACGAGGGGATGTCAGCAATTTAAAGTACTTGAAAGAAGAAAAACTATAAAGAACAAAAAGCTGAAAAATAGTTTACACAAAAAATACAACCTGGAGGAAAAAAACAATAGCGGAAACCATGAAAGAACTAAAACAACATGTAATAGCAACAGCAAAGAAAATCGAAAGATATGAAGAGCAAATAAAACAATATCATCAAAATGTCCAGGTTCAGAAGAAACCAACACCACTTCTACTGGTCCCTTATGAAAATCGAGTCCAAACTAATGTTCACCCACGTAAGGAAAAAACTTTGAACTTTTGGAAAGAACTGTGGGAAAACCCAGTAGCATGCAACAAAACTGCCTCCTGGATCAAAGATATTCAACAACAAACAACACGAAACAAAATGGAAAATATTGAGATGGTTGAAAAAACAAGCAAAGAAGGTCAAGAACTGGAGTACACCTGGCCTGGACAAACTGCACAGATACTGGCTAAAACACCTGACCAACCTCCATCATCACATGGCCGCTCAATTTGATGAAATGCTTCAAAATGCAACAAGCAAAGAATGGCTAACAGCTGGTTGAACATACTTGATAATGAAAGATCCAGAAAAGGGCACAAAACCAAGGAACTATCGCCCAATTACTTGCCTGCCAACAACGTTCAAACTTTTTACAAGAATACTGGCAAATTCAATATTCAATCATCTGATGGGAAACAGTTTGTATACAGTAGAGCAAAAAGAAATTATAAAAAAATCAAGAAGAACAAAAGATCAGCTGCTCATTGACAAAATGGTACTAAAAATGCAAAATGAAGAAAAACAAATTTAAATATGGCATGGATTGATTACAAGAAGGCATTTGACTCATTGTCCCACAGCTGGATTAACACCTATCTAGAAAACTTTGGAATCAGCAAAAATATTTGTACATTTTTGAAAGCAAATATACAAAAATGGAAAACAGTTCTAACAGCAAATGGGGAGAACATTGGTGAAGTCAACATCAGATGAAGAATCTTCCAAGGGGGACTCACTTTCGCCATTACTGTTCAACATCGCATTAATTTCACTGATAATAATCCTATGAAACACAAAACTGGGCTACCAGGCATATTGGAAGCAGATAATATCTTGAATGGAAAAGTCAAAGAGTCAACGCAAAAGGAATACATCAGGAGGGTCCACAAAATATTAAAATCAAATTTGAATTCTGGAAACATAATTAAAGCCATGAATACATGGGCAATTCCAGTGATACACTACCTAGCTGGAATCCTCAACTGGACTTTGGCTGAACTGGAAAACCTGTAAACTTTTGAATATTTACCATGCTTTACATCCACAAAGTTGAAACTGTTTCACACTTAATTTGTGAGTGCAGCAAAATTGGCCAAACTGACTACAAAGCTAGACACAATCGAGTTGCTCAATTAATCCACTGGACATTGTGTAAAAAATATGCTGTACCTGTATCCAAAAAGTCATGGGAACATAAAGTGGAAAAGGTTGTCAAAAATGAGATGGTGAAGATTTTGTGGGACTTTTGAATTCAGACGGATTGCCATTTGGAACACAACATGCCAGATATTACGGTTGTTGAGGACAAAGCATACAATGTATTGATACCACTGTACCAGGAGATGTCAGAGTCAAAGAAAAAGTACTGGAAAAAATCATGAAATATTGCGACTGGCCATCGAAACTTCATGGTTATGGATAAAACACGTAACAGTCAGAAGTGGCATTCAGCAGGTTCTGACCAGTTCTGGAGAACTGGTAGCGGAAATTTTGAGTATTTTCTTTTTCTTTATGTACTGAATTTTCTTTGGATTTTTTTGGGGTGGGGGGCGGACATTAGTTACCAGTCTTAGCTCATTCTGGACCTTAGTTTTCCTTTCTGCCTCCTTGCAGATCAGGCTATTTGTTGACATTCTGTTTTAGTTATATGCCCTTCTTTCCATTTTTTCTATTTGACCATTTTTGTCCCTTAATTTATTGGAGAACTCTATGCAGCCATGCTGGTCTTGTCTGCTCTTTAGTTTATCTTCCTCTGAGGTCTTGATTTTGGCTAGGGCTTCATCATCTAATTTTTCAGGTTTTTCCCACATATCTTGAAACGTTTTTCCTTCTAGGACATCCATCCATCGAGTCCTTCCTCATCTCTCTTTTAGCTTGTTGAAGTTTCTCTCTTAAAGTCTAAAACTCTAGTCTGACTTGTGCTAGTTAGCAATGGTTGCATTATGGTAGATTCAAGTATGACATAGTTGCGTTTTCCCAAATATTTTCTAACTTCTACTCCCTCAACTATTTTGTCTCTAATTAGTGTCAGTTACGTCTGCTGTAACTGTCCTTCTAGTTCCCTCTTCTACCTTCTATATGACAAAGTGGTCTGCTAGGGATGGGGTGGGGGACCCCTCTTTGGTCTCCTCCTGCCTGCAGAGTTTGTCGTCTCCCAATTGAAGTCGGGATAGTTAAAGTGCCCCATTACTGCCCTGGTGTGTTTTCTGCACCCCACAGTTAACCAATTAGGAAAGAGTTCACTTGGGTGACCTGTAGTACACACCTACAGCAATGTCATGTCTTTTTCTTCTAACCTTTATCCAAATAGTTTCAAGAAGGCCAACAGAGAGAGATACTTACAGTGGAAAGGCCAGGAAGCACAAACTCGTCTTGAAAAGGTTTGCATAGACCTTCAATGAGCTTCATGTATGTTTGGAAAGACAATCTGGCTACGAGCTTGTCAACCGTGGCTCTGGGTGCGAACAAATGGCCTGGAAGAGCTCTTTGGCCATTATTGCCTCAGTGACTCTTTAGTGATAAGACAAAAAAAAAAAAAATGAAAGCAATGCTTTTCCAAAGAAGGTTCCCAACTGTCCATTGACTGAAACACAGATTTCCCAAGCACAACGTGGCCTAATTCAGCTGGTTGTGTGAACTATGTACAAAAGGACAGTAGGCAGAAAAGGAGGCTGTTGTGATACTAGTATGGCAGCTGCAGAGGTGTGCCCTTTACTCCTATTTGTTCCTCAAGGAGAAAACACAGGCTAGGATGAATATTCATCTCAGGGAAGAAAAGGCAGAAATAATTAGTCATCCTCTTGTGTCCTCAAAGCTGATGATGTGTTGAATAAATAAATGTATTGCAAAAATACTGTTTGCCAACTGCTGCTTTCCTGCTTGAACTGAGAACCTGTCCTTAAAGAACAACCAACTTTTCCTCTAGGATTGATTTAAATAAGAAAAGTGGTGACCTTACAAAATCCCAGGCCAGAATAGGATGCAAACAAGGTCCTGTCTGACTCCATTGTCCTTGTTTCCCATAAATTATCCTATTCTGTTTCCTTCAAGCAAGACTAGTTGCATGCCATTATTTTGTTTTTCACTTTTGGAAGAGTTTGCCTGAGTTTGATGACTGAATGCAATTATTTGCCATCACGTGTGCAGAGAAAGAGGGAGACTCCTGAAGCATTTGCCAAGAAGCGTCATTGTGGAACCCAAGTCCAAGGTCCCTTCCCAGCAGCCACCTCAAGCCTTGGGCTTCGAAAGGAGCCCATTGGCAGCAATCTTTGGTCATGGCAGTGTGGCACTCTTGGTCTCACTCTTGACCACCACCACCACCCCCCCAGGGCGTTCAGGCCGTGCTCATTCTGCTTCCTTTCCTGCTTAAGATGGTTTTTCTCCTTCTACCTACTTATTTGGTGGGTCTTGAGATTGATCATAGCCTCCATGTAATCATGTCAGACCTTCTGGATTCTAACTTCCCGCTAAGGGGTGTCTACTCTTGAGATCAACCAAGATTCACAATACCAGAAACTGCCTTGGAAAGGACTCCCCCCCCCCTCCTCCAGCCCCGGTCACTCCCACTCCCACAGAAAAGCAAGCAAGGGACCATAAACCCAGTTGGGCTGAGGCCAGGACAGCGACTTAGCTCTTTAGTTGGGAAAAGATTCTAACCAAAGCGGATTGCCTTAAAAGAAGCCCATCGAATACAAGGAGAAAACGGATAACATTTTGAACAGGCATTCAGCGTTTAGTTGTGTTGTTATTTATTTATTTATTTATTTGATTTGCCAATTGTTTACAAGATAATAAGTATAAGTGTATACATAGTTGTGAATACATGAAATGGGTACATATAAGAAAAATAAAAGAATAAGAGAAACAATAGGACAGGGACGGTAGGCACGTTGGTGCGCTTATGCACGCCCCCGTTATGTTATGCGGCTAACAGATCAATGCTGAGCACACAAAGAAATCTTGGATGGCCATGGCTAAAACATGGTGCGTGTGGCACCCCCCTATGTTGTTTGGATGTGTACAGGAGACCCCAAGAGAGTTTTGGAGAAGGTCCCTGGTGAAAGAAGCTGAATTTAGGTTCTGCCTTTCTGGGATTTGCTCCCCCCCAAAAAAAAAAAAAAACCCCACAAGCCTTTTCCAAGATCTTCTCCAGATCTGACTGATTTCATAACATCATCTGTTTTGGGATCTGTTTCTTCCTGACTCGGCTTCAATTTGCATGAAACCAGAGCAAAAAGTCTGTTTTCTTTGAATTTGCTACAGCTCTTAAAAGCTTGGAGACCATCCATTTTTCCATTGGAAGAATTCTCGCCTCGGCTGCTGTGCTCTAAAGCGGCCCATCTTCTCGCCGCTCCCTGCCCCGCGGAAAGAGGCCCCGTCTCTTGCTCTTTGTCTCTGCAGTTTCCTGCCTGGGTCAGACAGAGCCCGCCTGCCCGCCCCCCCCCGTCTCCCCCTCCCTCCCCCTGCCCAGGTGCCTTCCTGATTTACAGACACAGACTTTGGGGGACGGTTCCAGGTGACCCTCAGTGGCCCTAAGAAGACCAGTGGTAATGAAAACGATCCAAACAGAAATGAATAATAATATTCAAAGTAAAGTATAGAAAATATCTGAGTAACAATTATAGCCGGGAGGTGGGGGGGGGAGGCAGAATTGGGGGGAGAACTTTGGACAATGTTTTTGTCTGTTTTGCTTTTTAAAGCCCCGTCTCAAATTCCTTTACGTATGCGCATAAGCATGTCTCTTTTCCCCTTTTTTTGCCATTTTTAACTTTATTATTCATTTATATATATATCACCTTATTATTTTTATAAATAACACAAGGCGGTGAACATACTTAACTTCCTCCGCCTATTTTCCCCACAACAACTGTGAGGTAAGCTGGGCTTTTCTTCCTTGTAGGTTTTCTTAACCCCCGGAGAAAGGAAAGAGATCTCCGAAATAAATTGATTTTTAAATTACATCCTTTTCAACAACAAACACTATTTCCAAAATGGCAATATTTGTATTTGTATCGTAGGAGGTGAAGTAAAGCTAATGTTTTATTTAAATACTGTATATTGTTCAATTATGATAAAGAAGCAATTCCACTTATTAATTCAATAGTTGACTTTGGAACAGAGAAAATGAACTTGTAATCGGTGGAAGAGCCTCCCGCTAGGACTTGTGGGGAAGCTTTGAAGAAGAGACCACCTGCCCAGAATGGTCGAGGGAGCGTCTCCTGCTGGAGCCCCCGGGGGTTGGACTAGAAAACCTCCAAGGTCCCTTCCAACTCTATGATCCGATACTCTGTTAAAAGACCATGGAAGCAGAAAACATTTGGTTTTATTTAGCAATCTGAAGAATTATTAATATAGATAACCATGGATGACTGCAATAATTTCACTACTGATATATGTCAGCAATATGAAAACACAGGAGGTTTCGGAAGCTATGAAACAAGTGAAAGAGGAAAGAATGGATTACCAGCTTCTTATTATAACTGTTTTTTGAGATGAACATTTACAACCTCTACAAAACACGATGGTTTCTATTTTACAGGCAGGAAATATTCCAGACAGCTGGAAAGAGGCCAAACGGAGCCTCAATATCTGAAGAGGGACCCAGGTTTGACTTCAACAAGAAACTACTTATACGATGGAAGAAAAAGATGTTATTCAATGTCTTTATTGAATAATGGTTAGAGGTGTGTAATCACATTGGCTGGCAGGCTGAAAATAATTTTGCAAGATCAATGGAGGATCTAAGTAGGTTGTTACCTAAAAGGCCGTTATATAAGACATTATTAGGAAGGTGTTGCACAGTCTGGAATATTTGGAGCAATATAATGAAAAACAAGTGGATCCTGTTTGAGGCAGGGGAGGCCTCTGACCATTGAACTGGGATTTTCTTCTTCAAAAATTTGGAAAATACGGAATTGGGTGAGAATTCGGTGAAAATAGCTGAGATCACTTTATACGTCACAGGAAGCACAGACACGGGGTCCTCGACTTACGACCACAATTGAGCCCAACGTTTCTGTTGCTAAGTGAGAAATTCATTAAGTGAGTTTTACCACATTTACAGCTTTTCTTGCCACGGTTGTTAAGTGAATCTCTGCAGTTCTTAAGCTAGTAACACAGTTGTTAAGCGAATCTGGCTTCTTCCCCACTGACTTGGCTGGTCAGGCAACTGCCCCCCTCGACCTCCCTCTGTGGCCAAGCGTCCGAATGGAAGCCCTGGGATCCGGGGATGGAGGCAGCCAGGGTCCTAAGCATGGAGAACGGTCCGTGCCATTGGATCTCCCAGCCGTCCCTAAACGGACTGTTGTAAGCCAAGGACAACCTGTAATTACTAATGGGTGTTTAATGAAGACTTGTGGGATACAAAAAGGAGCCAGGCGGAAGACAAAGACATTAACCAAAACCATGAAAAGTGGAGGACCGAGTGGATTGACACATAAAACAGTTTTCAAGATTAAAAGGGAAATACCTGAGGATCTTCATGAAGAAAATGAATTGTATGTTAGTTTCAAAATAATTGTGTTAAGCCAATTCATTATCCCAACTGGGTAACATCATCAGTGCTTTATATTCTAGTGCAGGGGTCCCCAACCACTGGTCCACGGACCGGTATCGGTCCGTGGATCATTTTTTACCGGGCCGCAAAGCTTGGGCGCCGCCATCTTGTTTCGACGGCGCTTCCGAGTTTTCGGTTGCTTCCGGGTTTTCGGTTGGAAAGTGCTTTTGGGTTTTCAGTTGGAAAGCGGCGTTTGGGTGCTCGCGCCTTAGTTTCGTTGTAGGGGCCCCCGGCTTCGAACGAAGAGCCGTCTCGCTGGCGGTGGAGTCTCGCGTTACTCAGGTACCGGTCCGTGGAAGAATAAATAATCGTGAAACCGGTTCCTGGTTCAAAAAAGGTTGGGGGCCACTGTTCTAGTGGATTGCCCTGACCTTCTGTGCCTTACTAGCATTGGATGGTGTCTATGGAGATTCTCAGGCATCCTGCAGGTCCTGGTTGTCCCAAAGGTGCTTTTTCAAGAGGCAACTGGACTTTCTTGGGTTGTTTTTTTTTTTTTGATGATGTTTTGCTTCATCCAGAAGCTTCTTCCGTTCTGACTGGAAGGTGGGGAATGGAAGGATTTATACTCCTTGCAGACAGCTGGTCATTTGCATCGTTTTAGAGGGTCGTTGAGGCCCCTTGGAGGTTTGTCTGTGTCCTCGGGGTCTCTGAAAGAATGCAAATGCAGCCCCAGCATCTAGTCAGAGCAGAAGAAGCTTCTTGGGTGAGAAGCAAAATATCTTCAAAGAAAAACGAGAAAGTCCAGTTACCTCCTGAAAAAGGCACCTCTGGGATAGCATTGATGATCTTACCTACTTCAGGTAATGAAACCTCTGCATGAAAACAACCAAGCTAAGAGAGCACCTCATTTCAATCCTGAGCTACCAATATTCTCATTTATAGGTAAAAAAAGACACACACACACACATTAGATATAAAATGCTAATAAGTTGCAAAGGGAATGTGCGGGGGAGCGTTATTGGTTTGAGATTGTATTTGGCAGCTTTCTGTTTGGGTTGGTTGAAAGCGTAGGGGTTCCTGAGAAAACAGGCTTTTGGAGATAGGAGGACACCCCCTGAAATGTGGGGGGCTATTTGTGGCCTGACAGTTGAGGTTAGTGTGGATTTTAAAAACCATTTATGTCAGATGTGCCATATTGAGAATATGGGACAAATATAAATCCAGGTTGTGCCCCAAAACACTTTTATGGCCCTTAGTCTAAGAAGCATTTTATAGGTGAGAAATAATGGGGAAACACAAGTGCCTAACATATTATGAGGTACCAGAATTTTGTCAAGGTGAATGCAAAATAAAATCAAGAGAAGAACAGGTGGCAGAGGGAGATAGTTGTCAAGGATTTTCTTATTTGCCAGAAAGATTTAAAATAGACAAAAAGTGTTTGCGGTAATTGAACATTTTAACGCTGATCTTGAAACAGAACCGAGTACAAATGAGGAATATGTAACTGCTTAACTCCGACACTGCCCAGCCTCTCTCTGCAATACCGTCTTTTTCAGCACTTCCAAGTATTGGCACTGTGATTCAGGGGACCCCGAGCACCTACAGATAAACCCCCCAAGCGGCCTCAACAACTGTTAGACTACCTGCTAATGACCGGATGAGTGCAAAGACTAAAAACCCTCCCATTTCCCACCATTCGGTCAGAACTGAGAAAGCTTCTTGGATAAGCAGCAAAACGTTTTCAAGGAATAAACCCAAGAAAGTCCAGTTGCTTTCTGAAAAGCACCTTTGGAACAAAAGAACGATGATTTAGCTTTAGAGAAAGAGGTATATTTATAATTGTACTTAAAATTGCTATAAAGAAGGTTGGAAACTACTTCTTGGCATCTTTTTGTTTTGATGGAAGAAATATCCTTCTGGGTTCAGTTCCAAGTGGGGAAGAAAGACACTGGAACACATGGAGGCTGCTTGGGAAGATGGTTTAATGGTGGACAGGACCACGTGGCTTGGAGCTCCTGGGAGAAAAGGGAAGAGATGCTGAGAATCCCTCGGTTTTATGCCCTCTGTGGGGCCCCACCTTAGTGGTTCCTGTTCTTGGGTAAGAATTGTATCCCATTGGCTGCCAGAGTCCCAGGGGCGGGGTCTTAGCTGGACCACATGGCTTTACCTGAGTGCTGGCTGATGCAATCTTCCCAGGCCAGGTGGTGAGATGGGTAGAGGCCTTTGTTATGTAGAATACTCTGGCCCAGGCCTTAATGGCCCACCCATTAACAAAGGTGGGGGTGAGCTTCTGCTTCTGAGTTTCCACTTTTCTTTTCAGGGGAAATATTCTGCCTTTTAAATATTTCCTAGGATATTTCATTTTCCTAGGAGAGGAGGGGTGGGTGCTAACTTCCAACAGTTGTTAAAACTTTCAGTATTATTTGATATAAAAAGTAACTGAACAGTTCATGCACACATCACGTGCCCCCAGCCTTGCTTGTGATAGCAGTAGGAAGCCCACATGTGTACAGACTCTACTTGTTAGCCCACTTCTGTGGCTCACAATTCTTGAGAAACTTATATGAAATGTGTGCCCGTTGTATGAAAAGGACCTGCAAAACTCAATTCCCTGATCTGACAGAACTTGATTTCCCATCATAGCCCTAATCGAGAGGGGCCAAAGGCTTCCTGTTTCTTGCCATCGTTGCCTTATTCACCTCCCCCTCTTCCCAACGGGCAGGCCATATGCTTCCCAGGAGATTCCCTGGGCTATAAAGGAACATCTGCCCGGCCCCAGTGGAGGCAAACAGGCAGCGGGGTGCACAAAACTCCAGTTATGGCTGTGGTTGTTGCAAACAATATAACCATCCTGGTAGGAAAGGGAGCAAGAGAGAATGTTTGCCATGCTATCAGTCAGTGGCCATGACAATTTATGATGCTTTATTCTACCTGTTAATGGAGGGCCTGGAAATGAGGTTACTAATATACTGCTTATGAGTAATTGCCCCTATGGATTAGCCTGCAATTTCAGTTTCCACGCACTACTTTCCTACAAAACAAATTCCAGCTTGTTTAAAAATATCTTTTAAAAACATGCTCACTTTGGCTCTTTGCTGTGATCCCCCCTCCCACTTAAAAACGGGGTTGATTGACATCAGTGATCTATTTCAGCTTTGCAAAAACTACAGGGCAACTTTGCTCATTAGACATTGCCGGATGTTTTGCAAAACTCTCAAAGGAAGAATGACAGCTAAAAGGGACCTGGTCTGTTCTACATCATCATCATCATCATCATTATTATTATTATTATTAATTATTATTATTATTATTATTATTATTATTATTATTATTATTATTATTATTATTATTATTATTATTATATGTCATTGTATTTACAACTTAGCCCATTTTCCCATGGCTGACAGCTCCAAATAACAAAACACTTCAGCTAACAATAGGAAAACATCTAACAGAAAACAGTTGAAATGTTAATTACTATGCAAAAACAAACAAAAAAACAAAAAACAAAAAAAACCAAGATTAGCAAAACCAGTTCAAAAAGCTTATTGCTTTAAAAGTTGCATGGAAATTGGGCATTTTTAACCCAATAAGCAGCAAGGAGCTGGCCAAGAACGTCTTCAGTTCCCATCACCCAGAAGGACCTTTTTCTCGCATTCTCACCAAGTGAGGAAAGGATTGGGAGGCTGAGGAGAAAGTGGATTCCTCAGGAGATTGCTGTAGGTCCCAGAGAGCTCAGGGCTAGTAGAGAGTAGATTCTCTTATTAGAGGTCCCTCTCACCCATCTGGCTCAGCAATTAGAGGAGGTGGGAGGAACAAGGGGAGGGGGCAGGAGTTGGTGTACTAGCCCCAGCTGCACATAAGCATCCTGGCTACAACCTGGGAATGGAAATGACATGGACTGGGTTTTTCTTTTCTTTTCTAATTGTTTTTATTGCAGTTTTCAAAAAATACAAATCTTGTTTATATTCGTTACAGTGTTTTGGCATTGACAAATACATATATCTTATTATATACACATCTACATTGATAAGCTCGTAAGGCCTCTTGTTTTATTTACAATCATCTATTCTTCCTAATCTTTACATCTATTTTTTAACCACTCATACTATTTAACCTGTGCTGCGTAATAATCAGAATCCTCTTTGTCTTTCATTTCCAAGGTGAGCTTATCCATTTCAGCGGATTGCAGTATTTTTTTGTATTATTAGATCCTCTGAAGGGATATTAGCTCCTTTCCATAATTGTGTGAAAGCTATTCTGGATGCTGTCAGGATATGGAGTATATTGTACTTCATCTTTTTAGGGTATTGGCCTGGGATTATTCCTAATAGAAAAAGTTCTGGTTTGAGTTCAGTTTGGTGTTTGGTGATCTCTTGTAGTCAGTTCTTTATTTTAACCCAATATTTCCTGGTCTCAGGGCATAGCCACCACATATGATAAAAAGTACCATCTTTTTGTCCACATTTCCAACATTTTGGGCTTGTGTTGGAATATATCTTGGCCAACCTCGCTGGGGCCAGATGCCACCGATAGAACATTTTATATAAATTTTCTTTGTAGGCCGTAGATGTTGTTAATTTGTAATTCCTAGACCATAGTTTCCCCCATTCATCTAATTCAGTACTATATCTGAAGTTTCAAGCCCATGCTATCATAGAACCCTTTACAATTTCTTCTTCCATATTAAATCCCAATAAATATTTATACATTTTGGTTATAAAGTTTTCTTCTGTTCCAACTAAAATTTTATTTAATTATTGTTGTTCTTTATTGAATCCAAATTCCTCTAGGTTTTTTAAATATCTACCTTGTATTTGTAAGTATGGTCACCAATCAATTATAATTCCTTGTTCTCTCAGCTCCTGATTCGTTTTAAGCTTCCCTTGATTGTCTAATAACTCATTATAGCTTACCATTTTTTATATCCAATCTGTTCGGGTGGATCATGGCCTCCATAATTGACAGCCAGTACGGTATCTTTATATAATGCTTCTTTTGGATTTTCATCCAAATCTGGATAAGTGAATCTCTTATTTGATGTCTGTAGAAGTAAGAATGTACCTTACTCCTTTTTCCCCATAAAAATGTGTGCCAGTCTATCTGGAGGTCACGATCTTCTAGCGTTAAAATTATTTTATCTTTTAAACTTACTCAATCTTTTATCCAGTTTAATGCTGCTGCCTGATAATAGAGTTCCCACTCTGGTAGTCCCAAACCACCTCTGCTACTACTATCCTGTAACATTTTTAGTTTAGTACGCGGTTTCTTGCTTAACCAGTTGAATTTAGTTGTTATTTAGGCAAAATGTTCGTTTTTATTACTGCAATTCTTCCCAATAATGACAGTTACAAATTCCCCCATGATTCTAAATCCTTTTTTATTTGTTTTACTAATGTACTATAGTTGTCTTCTTTAATTGAAGAACACCTTGAAGATACCCATACTCCTAAACATTTCATTTTTTTGCAATCTGTAATCCCATTTTCTCTTCTAATTCTTTTTTCTGATTTGCAGTACAATTTTTAACATTTTAATTTTATCCTTATTAATTTTAAGTTCAGCCACCTCCCCAATTTTTTTTTATTTCTTGCAATAACATGTATCCAATATTTAGTGGGTCTTCTACAATAAATACTAGCTTGTCCGCAAATGCTTGGACCTTATACTCTTCTTTCCTGATTTTAATCCCCTTTATTTCTGAGTTTTGTCTGGTCTGGGCTAGTAACATTTCTAAAGACAGGATAAAAAGGAGAGGTAATAATGGGTACCCCGTCTCACTCCCTTGGCTATCTTAAAATTGTCTGTACAATCGCCATTTAACAGTATGCTAGCTTTTTGGGCATGGACCTGGTTTTTCAAGAAGAAGGCTGACTGGCTCTAGATACTTTGTCTGTCGTACTCTCTCATCTTGTCCCTATCAAGTTTACATTCATTCGCCATCATCATTTCCATTTTTGGATTCCAGACATTCACTCAGGAGATCAGTCACATTCTGAGATTATAAAAGAAATAGGTAATATACATGCAGCCGAGATGCTTCAGTTCAATGAAATATTAAATGTAACACCCCTTCCAAGCAGCTCTACCTAACAGTGCATAGAGCACAACTTTTGAAAAATCTAAAGAGCAAAGAGAAATCATCGCATTGCATTGCTTGATGTCATTTCTGGGCCTCCTCTAGTTCTTCTAGTAATTCCTGGATGTGCCGGAAGTGATGCAGATTGCAACCTTTCATTGAAGTGGGGCATCAAAGCAGAGTCAGTTCATATTGGCCTAAGCCCTAGGCCTTCCTGAAAATGGGATTTCTGAAAAGCCTCCTCGACAGAAAACTCATTACATTCAGAATCTCCACAGGCATTCATCACATTCAACTGAAGATGCTTATGAAGGTTTTTCAGCCATTGGGGCCAAATAGTCAAGAATAGGCACCACCTGGCTCAATTGGATGAGTTGTCAGATCTGCCCCCAGTCAGGTCCCTTAGGAAAGACTCTCGACTCCCATTTGGGTGAGGTGATAGCTTCTTTTCTCTAAAGGCTGCAGTAAAGTTAGGCTAGAACAAAATTCCCTGCATGAAAAGTTACAAAATTTCCCCCTCATCTGTGTGAGGGGACGTCCTGGGGCACGATCACTTGAATATGAGCCAGCCGTGTGCTGCAGCTGCCAAAAAGGCCAATGCAGTCCTAGGCCGCATCAACAGAGGGGCAGGATCAGCATCACGGGAAGCGACAGCTCTGCTTCACTGGTGAAACCACTCTCGGAATATTGCATCCACATCTGGTCACCACGATACAAAAAAGAGGCTGAGGCTCTACAAAGAGTGCGGAGAAGAGCAACGGAGATGGTTAGGTATCTGGAGGCTGTAGCTTATGACCAAGGATCTAGATAAACTTAGCCTAACTAAGAGAAGGATTTGAGGTGACCTGAAAGCCATCTTCCAGTACTTGAGCAGCTGTCCCAGGGAAGAGAGGCTCCAAAGCATCCATGGGCCAGACCAGATGTAAGCCGTGGAAACTCATCAAAGGGAGATGCAGCCTGGAAATAGTGAATTTCCTGACAGAGCAATTAATCAATGGAACCATTTGCCTCCTGGAGTTGTGAATTCTCCATCACTGGAGGTTTCCAAGAAAAGATTGGGCAAGCCTTTGTCCAGAATGGAATAAAGACTCCTGCCTTGGGCAGGGGGTTGGACTAGAAGGCCTCCAAGGTTCCTTCCAGCCCTAGGTGTCTATGATTTTCAAGGAAAAGGAGTACAGAGTGGCTATGCGGGTAGATTTCAAGTAAACACCTATGTCCAGTAGTGGGGTTCAAAATTTTCTTACTACCGGTTCTGTGGGCGTGGCTTGGTGGGCGTGGCCAGGGAAAGAGACTGTAAAATCTCCAGCCAGAGGTGGGATTGGCCGGTTCTCCGAACTACTCAAAATTTCCGCTCCTGGTTCTCCACAACTGGTCAGAACCTGCTGAATTCGCCACCTCTGCCTATATCCCACCCCCCCATCCCAAATGTGACCTCTATGTGGCCAGGGTAATGCTTGCAATAGCTGACCAAGGGAGGGTAAGCTGCCAGTGCATGTTTCCTACGAATCCTATAACATCAAACAACTTTGGCTGGAGAGGTTAAGCCTGAAATGTTCAAGAGAGGTGGAGGCATGTTCTCTGTTTCCCCATAGGCCAAAGGCTGAAGTGATGCCCAGCATTTGATTATAGATCTTGGGCAAAAGCTAAAGGCACCTTGGCTCCTCCTCCTCCTCCTCCTCCCTCCTCCTCCTCCTCCTCCTCCTCTTCCTCCTCCTCCTCCTCCTCCTCCTCCTCCTCCTCCCTCTCCTCCTCCTCCTCCTCCTCCTCCTCTTCCTCCTCCTCCTCCCTCCTCCTTCTTCTCCTCTTCTTCTTCTTCCTCCTCCTCCTCCTCTTCCTTCCTCCTCTTCTTCCTCTCTCTCCTCCTCTCCTTCTTCTTCTTCTTCTTCTTCTTCTTCCTCTTCCTCTTCTTCCTCTTCTTCTTCTTCTTCTTCTTCTTCTTCCTCTTCCTCTTCTCTCCTCCTCTTCTTCTTCTTCCTCTCCTCCTCCCCTCCTCCTCCTCCTCCTCCTCCTCCTCCTCTTCTTCTTCTTCTTCTTCTTTTCCTCTTCTCTCTTCTTCTTCTTCTTCCTCTTCTTCTTCTTCTTCCTCTTCCTCTTCCTCTTCTCCTCCTCCTCCTCCTCTTCTTCTCTTCTCTCTCTCTCCTCCTCCTCCTCCTCCTCCTCCTCCTCCTCCTCTTCCTTCTTCTTCTTCTTCTTCTTCTTCTTCTTCTTCTTCTTCTTCTTCTTGTATACATTTCAGCAAATAGCAGCACTAGCAACATATATACATATGAGAGAGGGAGGGAAGGAGAACTCTTGAACTCGGTACATGCATGCAGCATGCACACACTCATGCATAAACAAAGACACATCTTTGCCACCATAGCACTCTTAATCCAGAGGGAAATAGATTTGGTTGTATTTTTTTTTTTTTAAAAAAGTTTTGTTTGCTTTTTTTTAATTTCCAGAATTAATGATGGAAAGGAAGAGCCTGAAGGACCGTGGACAATTTTTCTCTCCCTCCCCACCTTTAAACCTTTTTTTTTAACATGCTAAAGAATTTATTTGCATTTCATGAAGTATAAAACATATAGAAAAGCGGGATGGAGGTTGCAAAACCCAGCTGATAAATGGGAACGGATCACTCAAGGAAGCTACACAGAAAGGTTGCCCTGTACCAGGAAACGTGCACTTTTGATTAGGCCGGCTGCTTTGCAAGAACATTCCGGCAACGGCTCTGTCATGGTGCAGATGAGATCAAGGCTGAGCAGGGATTAGAGGCAGGTCATTGCAGAAGGCCCAGGAGAGAGATCAAAACAGAGGCCTTGAACTCTGTTTGAACTCTCTTCCCCCCTCCGCCCCCCACCCCTTCATACAAGTTAATTAAAAAAAAAAAACCTCTTATGGGGTAGTGCTGGCTTCAGATGATCCGAGTCCACCAATCTGCATTCAAGCTGACAGAAAACATCCCTCAGAATTTATTTCAAACCAAGGGAACAGTCCGAGTTTGTTTGTTTGTTTGTTTGTTTATTTATTTGTCAATCGCTTACAAGATAAAGTTCTTCTTGCATTTGTTATGTGACAAGGTAACCAAGGTCTGCATATGAGTATTTTCTCATTCAGGGTTTAGTCTCCAGCAGCCTGCAACTTCAGCCTTTCATTAAATCTCCCACACAAAGATTAAAAAAAAATTCGGTTGGCCTTTCCCAATAGCTGCTAAAGGGATTTCTGCTTTGGAGAAATGACTGGGGATATTCTTACCCTGCAGAAATCATCTTACTCCGCCGACTTCCCTGGTTACAAACTTGGTGAAAATTTTGAAAGGGACTTTGTGATCCTGTTGGTAGGAGAGCATGAGCCCCCAGACCCCCTTTGGTTGTTTGGGGCTGGCGACCCTTCAGGCCATCAGGGCCACCAGACTCCATAATGTGTGAACCACTATCTGGACTGCTCTATGCAAAACCAGGGGATTCTATCCAATGTTTGAAGTGCTCTGGATAAATGATTTCGAAGGCTGGATGTCAACATTTCAGCTGATGAACTCAACCAAATCAAGCCCGGCCGAGATGATCCAATCTCTGAAGGCAAAATTATATTGAGTACATCATTCTGGCACCGATGAGGGCAAAACCAGATAGAGCTGATTCCCGTGCAAACCCACATAATTAAAGCATAGGATTCTCTCTCCCCCTATTAGTGCAGGTTACACTGTCCAATTGAATGTCGTTGTATTGCTATGAGAAAAAAATCTTTGGCTTTGGTAAACACCTGCCAAAGCCTCCTTGGCACTGATGCCTTGACTTCTTGATGTCTGGAGCCTACGTTCCAATTCTCTCTCTCTCTCTCTCTCTCTCTCTCTCTCTCTCACACACACACACACACACACACACAGAGTTCGTTGGCAAGCTGAGAAGTGATCATAGTTGCAACAGCAAAAGCATGGTTTGAACTTGACCCTGAGTGCATGATTACAGCAGAAACCTATTCTGCCTTGTTCACACAAAACCTCTCACAGAGAAATATCTGTGCAAATTCACAAGATTTCTTATTGGAAAGAAGTATCAGAAGAATTGAGCATTGGTTCTGAAGAAGCAAGTCAACAAGGGAGGGTCAAGAATGACACTTGAGTCAACTCCTGAGCTTCCTCCCAAGGACTCAAATGCCTATATACTAACCCTCAATGTTTAGGGAACAAACAGGATGGACTTGAAGCATTAATACACGAAGGAAGATAGGATATAGTTGCCATTACAGAAACTTGGTGGGATGAAACTCATGACTGAAATGTACTGATGGAAGGATACAAATTATTCAAAAAGGAAAGGAGGAGGTGGAACTGCATTTTATATAAAAGATCACTACATCAGTACAGAAATACACAAAATGAAGGATGAAAATCTCCTAGAATCCATATGGGTCGATATAAAAGGCGGGGAAATGACATTGCTATAGGCATATATTATAGGACACCCAATCAAGCACAGGAAATTGATGAACTCTTTGCTAACCAATTAACAAATGTATGTAGGAAACATACCACATAGTAATGGGATATTTTAACTATCCTCATACCAACTGGGAGACAAACTCTGCAGCAAGTCGAACAGATTCTTAACCAGCTTAGCTGACAACTTTGTCATCCATAAAGTACAGGAAGGAACTACAGGGAAAGCTATATTGGACCTAATTCTTGCTAATAGAGAAGAAGTGATAAGGGGAGTTGAAGTTGCCATAACCTTGGGCGAGAGTGACCACATCATATTGAAATTCAATATAATGCAAACAGAAGCAATAGAATATAATGCAACCACTATCTTAAATTTTAGAAGAGTTTATTTTAAGAAACTCAGAAATCTTAAGAAAAATTCCATTTGATAAAAATCCTAAAGGGGAAAACAACTCAAGAAGCGTGGGAAACTCTGAACAATATGATCATAAAAGCTCAGTCCAAAACAATGCTACTGAAAAAGAAACACAAGAAATCCAAGAAGAAACAGCACAGTTGCACAAAGATCTCCCTGATAAACTGAAAGACAAAAAGGAAACGTACAAAAAAATGGAACGAGGGACACATAACTAAGACAGAATATCAGCAGATAGCCCGAATCTGCAAAGATGAAGTCAGGAAAGCAAAGGCTTGCAACAAAAGTCAAAGGTAATAATAATAAAAGTTTCTTTCAATATATAAATAATAAGGAAAAAAATCAAGGATACAGTTGGTCCACTAAAGAGAGATGGCAAGGAAGCCAGTAGAGAAAGCTTAACTCATTCCTTGTGTCTTCACACAAAAAGAAACTACAGCCCAACCTACCAAAAAGACAACTGTAAAAGACAGACTAGAAATAAAAAATAAAATAAGCAAGGAAATGGTAGAACACCTGTCTGCTTTTGACAAATATAAATCACCAAGACACCCCAGAGTTCTGAAGGAGCTGGCAGATGTTATCTCAACATATAGAAACAAATAAAGTTACAATTAGAAGCTAACAATAAAGTTACAATTAGAAGCTAACACAGGTTTGTCAAAAACAGAATAGGCTAAATCAATCTTATTTCATTCTTTGATAGTCACTAAATTACTAGCTTAACAAAATGCTATGGACATAGTATACTTGAATCTCAGTAAGGCATTTGAGAAGGCAGATCCCAACCTACTTATTAATAAGTTATAAAAATGTGGGATAGACAGCATCAGAGAGAAGAAGAGAAACAGTGCAAAAAAGATGTTCAGACTTCGGAAAAAGTGACTACTTCCTTGTAGGCTACAGTAACAGAATCTTGTGAGTTTGCAGGTACAAACTTCCTGCAAACGACCATTAGGCCGGCTCCTTCCTAAGTTTCTTCCTCAAACCCTTAGGCCACTGGGGGGCTCCTCTCTTCTGTGATTGTCTTCTAAGCAGCATTTCTTCCCCTCGTCCCTCAAGGCCACCCCCATCCCTGCCCCTTCAGGGCAGAAAATGGCAGAGTAGATTTATTGCCGGTTCCCTGCATGTTGGAATCGTGTTCCAGGCAGAAGAGCAAATTGATGGTCACGGGTGGCGGATTTCAGTTTGTTATGTGGACAGAACAATGTTTGAAAGTCTCAACTGAGGTCAAAGTGCTGTCTGACAACCCTTCAACTGCAATGAGACAATGAAAAGTGATGTTTTTTTCTTCCTGTCTCTATCATCGTCCTTGAATCGCAGCTGATGGGTGTTCTGATCATTGCTCATGATAGGCAGTGTTGGTGTCATCCTTTGTCTTGGATGGACTCCCTTATTAGCAAAGCTGGGGGGGGGGGAATCTACTAATCGCAGCCTTGCTACAGCCACAGGGGAAGAGTGTGTGTCTGCCCTTGACCGAGCCACTGGTGCCCTTTCTCCAGCCTTAGAGAGGATTGCAAAGTCTCCTTTAAGTGAAGCTCAAATCTGAGTGACTGCGTATTTGATTGGCAGCTAAACACGGCAAATGGTTTTGTTGACATCAAATGTCTGTGTCTTAAGTGATAAGAGCAAAGTGCAGCTTCCTCTGGGATGCTATTCTGGAGGGCAGGTGCTGCGACTGCCTTGCTTCCTTAGACCCAGAAGATGTTTCATTGAAGGGACACCCACTGACTGTTTCCTAGTATGATTCGATTGCTTATTGGACCCCATGACTATCATTAAGTGTCGTACCTGATGATTCTTGACTCTTGGCGAAAGTATCTTTTCTTTTATGGACACTGCACCAAGACAAATTCTTTGTGTGTCCAATCACACTTGGCCAATAAAGAATTCTATCTGTCTTTAAAAAAATATAAAAAGGAAATAGGTGGTCCCTGGATAACCAGACCCTCTGCCATGAATGGCTTTATCAATAATCAACACCTTGAATTGCCCTCGGAAGCCAGCTGGCAATCATTGCAATTAGCATAGCAGCAGTGACACGTGGGAAGAAGGGGAAGGGCCCATAACTGCTGACGTGTTTTGAAGCAGCTCTAGCTGTAGATTCTAGATGATGATCTTCCAGAGCAGCTCATGGGCAGTGCTTTGCGAAAGTCCAGAGCAATAATGACTCTGACGGGCTTGAAGACAAGATGCAACTGCCACACAAAGGAACCTGACCACAACTGCCGCTTCCTTTTTTGAGCAGTAGCTGAGAGTCCAGGAGGATCCGCCCAAGTTGCAGGCCAATATTGAATGAGAAGTGCAATTCCATCCAAGACGACCAAGGTGAAAACATCCCTGAGCCAAGGGCAGAACTGCGCTGAAGTTGGTTCCTCCCCATCCAGACCCAAACAGCCTCCAGACCCTGGCATCATCTGGCGGCCCAGGATTCGGATTATACCAAATCCCAAGCTGACAGATGACCTCACCGAGGAAGGAGACAAACCACTGCAGCCTAGTGCCTATCACCCCGAGCCCCGGTAGCTGGTCAGTGGCGTTGAAAACCACTGAGTGGCCAATGCATCAAAACCCACTGAGCAGTCCAGGAGCCCCAGACCGATGCACCACTGCTCTCCTGGCCTTATCAAAGGCTATTGAGAAGCTGAGCAACACTTCCTGTGTACTCTACCCCAGACTGAAACCACGCCAAAGAATCTGCTTCCTCCAAGGTCTTCTGAAACTGCCATCCGACGACTTTCTTCAGAAAGGGAAGATTGGAAACTGGACAACACTGCCCAAGATATCACTCGTCTCTTCAGCCTACAGCAGGAACACCAGAGAATGTTTATCATTAACATACTAAACTGGAGACCTGGCAGTGGGTGGGTTCAGAGGCTTTTTGGGCACTGCATCCCCTCCATGTGAGCAGGGCTCCAGGAATGCTCTCCTCTCATCCCTTGAGAAGTTGGATGTCCTTCCCTCCCCAAGCAAAGGTGCTTCCAGGTGCTCAGCTTGGCTGCTGACACTTTGCAGAGATGCTCCTGAATGGCTCCTCTGATGGGCACCTGGGATCAGAAAATCCAGGCAGCTTGTCTGAGTAGCCAATGTCCCTTTCAGGGGAGACCAGCCTGGGCTTTGCCATTTTCTCTTCTTTAAACTTGTTGCAAATGAGTCATTTCAGCGCAGTTACCTGAGAAGTATTTGCAGGGAAGTTGCTGGCCACTGTTGTCCTTAGGAAGATGTAAGTTATTATTCAGAATATAAATGTCACCTCGAAAAAGAAAAGAACCATGCAGAAAAACTAAACATATTTAGGGTCCAGCTGGAAGGGATAGGAAAAGATTCTACTTCTCACCCAGATCCTGTAAAATATATTCTTAAATAATCGATGTAAGCTAATTATTTATTTTCTCTTCAGTAAGACTGATTTCTTATGGCAGCATCGAGTCTGCATAAATAGCTTGAAAACGCTTTTAAAATGCTTCCTCTGCCTAAGTTTCTCTCTCAGTCATTCTGCCTGGATCAGATGTCCACGGCCTCCTGGGGACTGGGCTGTGGAAGTGGCGGGTGAGTGCGCATGAAGCTGCATTTGCACACGGGCAGGAGTTAGGTTGTGTGCATCAAACCATCCCCTCCCCCCTCTCCTAGGGTCCACGGATCCAAAAAGACTGGGGATCACTGGTCTAGATGAAGAACCCACAAACTGCATCAAAAAGTAGGTAGAGTCTTCATAGGTAGAGTTGCAGGAAAAAAAGCAGCCAAGACAGGAAACGTACACACGGATTCAGACAATCAAGGTTTGCTTTTTAAAACTGTATTTGGAGGAACAATAAAATCCAAGGTTACAAAGATCAGAACTGGTTGACAGCATGAAATTTGCCCTCTGTCCAACGACAACGGTCACCTTCTATTAATCATACAACGTACTAATGAAGTCAGAACCAGGCGGCTTCTTTTGTCTTGTAACCTACTCTCTTTAACAGTCCCCCGTTCACTTCTCTGTGTTGGGGCTGGGCGTACGTGAACTCTCAGGTTTTAGCCTTTGCAACTAGGATGGATGGCTACAACTCACCAGAAAAGGTGGCTTGCCCTGGTCTCATGCCACTCACCCCAAGACCTTTGCTGCAGCTGCTTCTGGGGTTGCACCCAGCATCTCCATCCAAATGTCCAACACTGAATTACACTTGTGTGTCTAATTCTGACACTAATAAAGTCAGTTGCATTTTCTTCTACTGGTGTCGGTAAATAAATGGCTGGTTCTATCTGCTTTGGCACCATTAATTAAAGACCACTTCCTGGACATAATAAGGCCATTATTCTCTTTAAGTATGGCCACATTTTGTCATGTAATATGCAAAATGCACAGAAATTGATCTGTTCACCAATCAATATCAATCAATCAATCAATCATTTCTATGTATGTAAAGATTTTATGACCACTGACCATAGCAAAGAATCCATCCACCCACTTCATATTCTTTCAGTGAACTCTTAGCCTAATTAAATCGTCCTTTATCTACTGCCATTCGATGCTTCTGACAGGCAGTTCTGGGCCCTGGAGAGCCACGTGAGCAACTGTTCTGCGGGCAACATTCCAGCTCTTTGGCTAGTATTGATATTTTACAGCGTCACAAGCTTATTTGACTGTATTAAGACCATAGAAACCTGTACAAGTCCATCTCACTCCCTCCACACACACACCTCTAGCACACAGCCATTGGGGTGATTTCATCTAACAATAATCTATGTATGCAAAGATTTAATTAAAAAAATACACAAGCAGATTAACAAATGTAACTTTTCAAAAAAAGTGCCACAATTTTTACAGAATTATTTCTGGCTCCAGCTACGCTAAAAAAAGGAGACGTCTAACCCCGCACCCCACCCTACCAGGCTCTCCAAACAAGGACAAGAGTCGGGTGCCTTGACCCCTTTGCTTTCTACGCATTCAATGCGCGGACTGGACTCTTCTTCTGCCGAGAACGGATGCAGCGGGGCCCTTGACTCTGTCCCGACCTTTGAGTGTCCTCCCTGGCGCCCTTCTGAGGTCAACGCTCCAAGAGCGGCTCCTCTCCAAGAAGGGAGACAAAGCCCACCAAGCCCCCCGCTGGCCGCAGCCTGCCCACCCCCCCACCCCCCACCCCGTGGCTTGCAGCATCCTCACAGGTACAGGGAAGGGAAGCAGAGGAACCACCTTCAGCCTTCCACTCACATTGAGGCTGTGCTCTCTGGCCAAACCGTTTTCCTCCACTCTCGGAGGAGCTGTGAACCCCAAGAACCTTTAGTGCGATCAAGTGGGAGCAGCATTAGGGCCCGGCTCCCCCCCAGTGCAAATAATGCTCCCCAGGGGCTCTTCCCCACCCAAAAGACCCTCTCCCCTCCGGCTGGCTGCTCTGCTCAGCAGGCCAGGAAGGACATGCGTCCCCTCAGATCTCCATGCTTCCTGGTCTCGGTTAGTCCCACAGGCACTTCGTCCTGGGGACAGAGAAGGAGCAAGAGGGTCAGACATCTGTTTCTCCCCACTTTAAATAACATTCTTTGGTACTAACACTACACATTCTTTCGGTCAAAATTGCAACAAGTGAACACAGAAGCAGCTTAAGCCTTTACAAAGTGCTTTGGACAAAAGAGAACTCAGAGTTCCAGTACAATTAAGGGACAGAGTTGGAGAAAAGTTTTCCCAAAGAAAGGGGAAAACATAGATATCGGCATCTTTAACTATAGAAAAATCTAAGATTCTTAAGCACATACCTCCCACATCCAAACTAAAATAGAATAAATCCCAAATCTGTCATCAGAATTGTGATGTCGTCCAGGGTCAAATGCGCAGGTCCCTTCCTCGTGCAATGGGAATGCCCCTTTCCTTCCATTCACGGCCTTCCTCCTCCTCCTCAACTGCCAAAGGAACAAGACCCAGCATTGCCCTGGGGGCTGGGTGGGGGGAGAATAGGCAGCAGCAGCATTCAACCCCCCTCCCCCCCACCCAGTCTGTCAGCCCTTGTCCAACCCTGCGCATTTTCAGAGCGGTTGGGTTCTGGCAAATAACTTTTCGTATCACAAAAGGCCATTTTCATATGGCAGAACTCAAGGCTAAGTACACTTTTTAAAATGCATAATAATTTTGATGCATAAAATGCACAGTTCTAAAAATATGGACTGATGACTATGATTTTGTAAATGCTTTTCATAATTCATAAGCTCCCCTCCCCCCCACCACTTTTCCCTTGTAGTCCACCGTAAATAAACTGAAGAAAGCAAATACTTAACTCCCGGCCACCAGTAATCCATTCTCCAATATTTACATGACAATTCATTAAAAAGGATTTGAAAGGATCTTCCAGAAGTGGCCAGAAGATGAAGCTTCTGGACCTGATTGGAAGATTGCTGGAGAGACAGGTGAGAAATGAAGCTGCTGGGTGACAGGCTACAGCAACCCTAAATGAGTCATCCTGGGGTACTTGAAGAACTAGCAAGTTCACTGTGGTATCCAAAACATGAAGCAGCCATGCTAGGTTGCAGAGGTCTAATGGAGGTGGCACTTTGCTTGTGCGTGGATCTTGAAGATGTCAGGAACTCTGCCCTTCTGCGACAGCTTAGCATGAAGGACACACGTTGCCCCTGGATTTCAAGATTTTCAGATGATTTGAGTATGGGAGGAAAGCACCCTGAAACCAAGTGCAGCATGCATGCACCCTGGAATGCCATGGCTCCCCACAGCCAGCTCTGTGGAAGGCACGTCACATATACAATGCAGCCGAGGGAAGTTGAATCAACACACTGATCTGAGCCATTCAGGCTCGTCAACTACAGAAGGGCTTTCAAGGTTTCTGCCCAACTTTTGATGGCCTTATCTTCACTCGCTTATAGGTGCATTTGAGGCAATATTTCTAAAATGAATAATGAAATGATATTGAGTCTATAGGGAAGGATGGTTAAGAGTGCAATTCATCCAGTTTGATGCATTTCGGAGGTTTTCAAACCAAGCACCCAAAATGTAGACTCTTGTCTTAAAAAAGAGCTTCAGTGTGTGTGTGTGTGTGTGTGTGTGTGTGTGTGTGTTTTAAATCTCTTGAGATAGCATGAAGAAGGATCAGGAAAGCCCAAACATCCATAGCATTGTCAGTTGCTCTACGAAATGAGAGGAGAGGGAGCCTCAGTATAGAAAACAGGAACGTATTTCAATGGTTGCTTCCAATTATTGTTATTAACAATCCAAAAATTAAAAAGCGGCCAAAATAGATTTATTTTGGCAATGCAATGGACAGCATCACTCAAAAGCAAAAGCTAATTCAATGTATTGCTGTTTTATTGTTCTTGTTTCTGTAGAGATGAAACTGAATGTTGGTCATTTTTACTCTGCGTTGCTAGAAATATAACCTTGTTTTTTCCTTTAGCTGAAGCCTGGGGTCCATGTAAAGACACAAAAACGGCCAGGTAATTAATGATCTTAAGCATCGGATCAAAATGACTCAAGGTGGGCAAGTTTTAAACTCAGAGCAAGACATCTTGAAATCAAAGCAGATTTGAGAATTGAGCCTCAGGCGGCCCAGGCGGTTCTCCAAACGTTGGATTCTATTTTCATCTTTTTTCTCAGTAGACGTCACCTTGTGCTAAAAAGTGGTACCTAATAGGAAAATAAAAAAGAGGTATATTTTTTTTTGGGTGGTGGTGGTGGTGGTCTCCTCGTCTCCTTTGATAAGGGGGTTTTTCTCCTACTCTTTTCAGCAGGGATTACAGAAAGGAAAAGGGGCTCCGCCACTGTTTTCTTGCAGAGCGGCAGGAAAGGAATGGTCCTGGGCCGGGCGAGCACAGTGTGCAGGGATGTTCCCAGGAAGGATCGCCGATTTGTGGGATTGCTGAGGCGGCTCCCTGCCCCCTAGCAAAAAGCCAGTGATCCAAGGAAGTCTCTAGGAAGGGAAATGAATGACTGTGCAACGAGAGGCAGAGCTAGGGTGAGGCTGACTGGGGGACGGTTGGGAAGGGGAAAAGAAATACAACGGAGAGAGAGAGAGAGAGAGCATGAAAAGAGAAAAAAAAGCTCACAACTGGAATGTCTTCACATTCACTGGGCAAATGTTTTCACTTCTGGCTCATGGTCCACAGAAGAAGAAAAGATGAAGTAGTGCCAGCTGCAAAAAGCCCCCATGATTTCTGGGCCTTGGGAAAACTTCCAGCCCTCCTCTTGCCTTCCGCCCATTCCTGTGGCCCTCGGAACCACTGCAGGAATCGGGCTCTCTGTGAGCATCTTCCACGCCAGCCACTGCAACAGGCGACACCCGGCTCTCCTCGGGTGTCTGTTCAAGTGAGAAAGTGACGCTGAAGGTCCGAGCGCTGGGAACAGGACGGGCTGTCTGTGGCCTCCTGCTTGAGCGGGGCTGGGGGCTGGATTAGAAGACCTCCAAGGTCCCTTCCAACCCTGTTATTCTACGTACGTAGTTGGACGAAGGATGGGTGTCTTGAGCCTGATTGTATGTGCAAATAAAGCCCTGTCTGAAAGCAAAGTCTAGCAGGCGCATGGATAGCCACTACATTCTCTTGGTCTGCTTTGGGGTTTGCGTCTCTCGCCATTTCCAGGGATGCTTCGGACCTTTTCTTGGAGAGATGAAAAAGGGGGCTGCAAAGACTGCTGAAAAACCAACCCAACACACACACACACCCCACTCCCACCCGGAAAGTCTTCCCTTATGACCTGCTTGCCACTGGGCAGAAAATAAACAGCACCAGGAAAGTAGCCGCGGGTGGTTCTGGGCCAGGCCCTTCCCTGGGTTGCAGGGGGCCACCAAAGCCACAGTGGGGAATGCACAAGCACAAGAATGTAAACAGGGCCGCCAGGCGCCACGCCACAAAACTGGAAGAGGAAGTCCACGCACACAATGGGCCACGGAAGCCGGCAAATCTCTTGACATGAAGGCAAGTTCAGGGCAAAGCAGGAAAGATGAACCTGAAAGGGGCCCAGCAAGGAGTTCTTTGTGGCCACTGTGCCTCTTGGGGGGACACACTGTGCCTCTTGGGCCAAGGCACTGCAGGGCAGGAGTCCAGCGGCCCGAGGAAAGGAGGCCGTCCACTACTCGCCCTCACTGGGAGTGGAAGTAGATGGGCTTCACCTTCCCAGAAAGGATCTTGGGGACCTGCACCGAGATGATCTCCGCCATCATTTCAGGGTAGTCGACACTCACCATGTGGGACTTCACCAAGAGGTCAAAGGTGAACTGATGCAGCTCTCTGGCAATCTGCGGAGGGAAAGGGAGGTTGTCACAGGGAGGCCCCTGTTTTGCCTGGGGGTGGGTGGGGGGGGCTTCCACACCCTGGAGGACGGGAGGAGCCCCCGGCGGTTCCAAAGGAGGAAAGTTTGGGGCTGCTTCAAAGGGAAGGGGGAAGAATTCCCAGGGGTCCCTCATATCCCATTGCTCTGGCTGGACCTGTGTTGTAAGGGCACTTTATTCTCCCGCAACCAGAAAATGCGCAGAACGTTCCGCCAGGTGTGACTTTCTGTTTTGTTTTGCTGGAGCTTCTAGAGTTCCCCATGGCAAGCGGTGACCCCCAGCCCCCTCCTCCTCCTCCTCCTCCTTTGAGCCCACTGTCCAGGCAAGAGCTCGTCTTCAAACCGAAGGGCCAGGCCCTTTTGCTCCGTGGCCAAGGGCTGCCCCAGAATGTGCCCCAACGTGGTGATGTCCATTGCCGGACACCCCATCTGGTCCCTCTCCTTGCAGCTGCTTAACTCAGCATTCCTCCCGCTGCCCGTCTCAAATTCAGACGGAATCTCCTTTTCTTCCCTAAACCCTGCCTAAAATGGCTCCCCGCCTCCCTCCCCACCCCCCCCCCCCCGCATGCCTCTTCCCGAAATAGTAGCGTGGAATAATTCCAGATGTTTAACACTGGTGGTAAGGCTGGATGCTCCTCTTGTAAGAGGACGCTCCTCAGAAGGGAGTAGCGTCACCCAATGAGCGCTAGGGATCTCGTGTGCAGACCGGCTGATTGGCCGGGAGCTCCTTGAAGGAGGTGCTGACAGGTGTGGCGTACATAGCCAGCCCAGACTCGAATCCAGATCCAGTTAGCCACAGATCCCTAAGTGGAATCAGGTTTGGCTTTTCAAACCACAGTTCCGGGCTTCCCTTCCGCCACGCCTTCCTTTTTTCCCTCCTTTAGACAGACAAGTCTTTGATGTGCCGCCCATTGGTCTTTTCTCACTCTCTCCCCTCCGCTGCATGGAAGCATCGCATGGGGCCGGCAGCAGGAAATGCGCCAGCTGCCCCCTTCTAAACGTAACGGTAGCTGGGGATCCAACAGGGAACCTGTTCCAATCCACGGAAACTTAACGGACGGAGCTTCCCCAAGAAGACGTCCTGGCAGGGCCCCCAGAAGAGGACTGGGGGAGCTTGGCTCCGACCCAAAGAGGAAACACCCAGCAGGAATTAAGGGGGGGGACTCTTTCCCCCCCAAGCTGCACGTGGCTGTTGAGTGGTGGGCCAGGAGCCCCAGTCTAGAATGACAGAACAGAAACTTCCTTTCAGGTAACTTGGTGAATACTAATACGGCAACAACTTTGTCTACCATGTTTAAAGATGCACAGACATGTGTATGTCCACTTTTGGATCTCTCTGGGGCTCGGCCCAAGGATTTTGGGACTACTGCTTGCAGCTCTGAGATTCTATGACTTCCTGGGCTTCTATGCTTCCTCTTTGCGTTTCCTCTGTCGAAGCCCTTTTGGGTCTGAGTAGGCCTTGCCCTGCACCCCAAGCCCCTTGGCCAACTCCCCCACTTTCACACTTACCGGCTGCACGGAGTCCAGGAGCTTTGTGAGCTGATAGAAGCGACGTGAGCAAGATGTGGGGTTCTTCCTTTTGCAAGCAATGATGCGGTCCAGCTCCTTGATGTAGTTCATCCGGAGCTCATCAAAGAACTTCTGATTCTTCAGGCCATCCACTGGGACTGATACAGGAGAAGGAGAGGAAGTAAAAGGCACAGACGCAGGAAAGAGACCCAGGAATACTGAGGGGGCGGTGCCCCCTCCCTCCTTCCGTACAAAAGTGCAACCAATAGGGCAGCTGCCACAGAGAACACAGAATAACAGAGATGGGAGGGTACTTGGAGGTTATCTAGTCCGGCCCCATTTCCTGCCAGTGAGAACAATTAACCTGTGGAACGTCCTGCCTCTGGAGGCTGTGAGTGCTCCTTCACTGGAGGTTTCCAAGCAGAAACTGGGCAGCCATTTGTCCAGAATGGTACAGAATGGTACAGGAGGAGGTTGATCTAAAAGACTTCCAAAGGTCCCTTCCAACCCTCTTATTTTACGTTTTATTCTAAGTACAAAAACAGGGGGATGAAAAATGCCGCTGCTTACTGATACTGAAGAGGAGCAGAGCCTTCATACAGAGAAATTCTTGAGGCGTAATCTGAAGCCATCCAAACTCTTGAGAGAGATGTCGCATCCTGACACACTGGCTGTACATTCTGGATTTGTGCATTCGGTACCTAGGAGAAGTTAAGACATGAATAGGAGAGAAACAGCTTAACAGAGTTTGCCTTTCTTACAAGAACTAAATCCACACATTTCACTTTTGTACACTGCTTGAGATGTTTATGAATGCTACCATTTCAGTCTTGATGGAAACTTAGTCTCTCTTGCTTATTGTTGGTCACATAATGGTGCAAAAGTTGACCCCTCCCTCCACAAAGGTCCTCATAGCCCCAAGTCCAGCCCCCTTTCGTCCCTCTGCAAAATCCCACCAGCCCTTCCCTGAGACTCTTGTCATTTCCTATGAGAAAGCTTATAGCAAGGAAACACTGATGCCCCTCAGCTAACAGGCCCCACTGGGAAATCCGTCCCAAAGCAGCAGGCCCCCTCCCAGCACTAAGGACCGTCTTGTCTTCAGGCTGCCATGTATTCCTGCTGGTCTAACTATGCATTGAGCCACGTTCCATCTCTTCCATCAACTTTTTGCTGAGTAAAGTTGAGTGTCTGCGTTATAAACTTGATTGCAGGAAACATGACTTCAGCAACAGAGCGGTCAATGTCTGGAATACTCTATCTGACTCTGTGGTTTCTTCCCCAAACCCCAAAAACTTTAACCTTAGACTGTCTACTATTGACCTCACCCCTTTCCTAAGAGGTCTTGTAAGGGGCATGCATAAGCGCACCAACGTACCTACTGTCCTATTGTTTCTTTATTTTTCTTACATGTATCCATATATTCAAAACTATGTTTATTCTTATACCTGTATCTTGTAAGCGACTGACAAACCAAATCAAATCAAATCAATCAATCAATAAAATGTGTGCCTGTCTCCAGAGGAATGAAAAGACAGGTGAGGAGATGTGGAATCTGCCAACTACAAGATAGCCCAGGAAGCCCGAAGAGCGCTCAATCTACTTGCACACACCCAGGTGGACCTAATCTGTACTCGTATCTTTTCTTTTTCCTGCATAGGTTGTTTTTCTCTACAGTACGTTTTATGTTGTTGGGTAGGGCCCCATTGTTCAAGTCTGTCAAAACCTATTTGTATCCTGCACTTGTCTTCTGGGGTGTTGGCTACTCCTGTGAGCTTGGTGTCATCTACAAATTTGATGAGTTCCCCTTCTATTCCCTCATCTAAGTCATTTATGAAGATACCGAAGAATACTGAGTCTAAGATGGAACCTTGTGGTACCCCACTGGGTACTTCCTCCATGTAGATGTACTTCCAGTCAGTGCCTAACATCCTTTTCGTTAGATCATGGACACTTCAAAATGAGTCAGAAGGATGCGTTGGAACTTCCATGATCACAAGCTTCTCTCGGTTGCTCATTAAAGCAGCCATGTTTTTTCCAAGTTTCTAAATAACTCTAAGCATATATGGTTTTAATGGTATGGCTGACATTACAAGTATGGCTGTTTTAATGAGTCCATTCATTAAAGTTGCTGGACCTTTTTTCCCAGTCTTGCTTAGCAGCTTGAAAGAACATGTGGCTGCCTTAATGACTAACAAAATTTGAAAGCAGTTCTTCCAAAATATTTATTACTTACCTATTTCTCTCCCTCCCCTTCCTATTTCCATAATTATTCTTAGGGTGAAAAAATATCATGAAGGGAGCTTTTATAAGTATTTTAAAAAAATGATCCAGAGTTATCTTATAACCTGTAAACTTCCAAATATGCCATATTGTAATGGCCAGCTAACAAGCCTTGGAAATGGATCTTGCCATATAAGTTGCCTTATTAATAATACTTTATTATTTGACCATTAGGCCGTATCAGAATACAAAATATAATATAGAGAATAGTAATAAAACCACTAACTAGTAAATATGGCAAAATACATAAGTAAAAGAAAATGCAAATCTTAATTTCTCTGTCAGCCCTACAATTTACTCCATAGATTCTGATCTAAGCTGTTCTCAATTGTCCCGTTTTGTTCAGATAAAAGGCCCTATTGAAATAGGCCCTATTTCCCACAAGGCCGTGGGGCCTGTTCTCTTGCCATATGTGGCACATGCAGCTGTAGGCAGGGTCATCTGAAAACAAGCATGCCAAGCACACAAGTAGAACTTGGAACTTCATTTCTGTAGTATCTGGCTACAAAGGTCAGCCTGAATCCTTCTCCAACAGATGCCCAGGGATTGAAGTAACTGAATACACGAACTGCATACAGAAACTCTGGTAGTCAAATAGTGCACAGAAGAACACATGGGAAGTCCCCTGTCTGCCCAAGACCTGGGATAGAGAAGCCAGAAGTGCAGAAAACAGTGGCTATGCTTGGGTCAAGACAGCTGCATGTGGGGGGGAGGGGGCGTACTACTTTACAGAACTTTGATCCTCCAAAGTGGTGAGGCCTCAGCATTTTATGCCAGAGATCAACAAAAGATGGAATATTTCAAAGGACGCAAAACACAAGGAAAGGACCAGTCCTTGACCACTTGAGAAAATATAGCATATGCCTGGAAAATAGATATTCACTATTTACACTGAAACATTTCTACGGAAGAAACTTGTACTAAACACTCCTAACTAAGCTCATATTTAGACTTAGAGTTCTACTTTTTTACACATCTACTTTCCAGAAATTTTGATCTCTACGTCTGCCTCTCAGAAGAAGTGTCATGCCCCTGGTGGAGACTGACTCTGAGGGAGAGGAGGAACAGCCGACAGGGAGTGGAAGTGGGGCTCCAGAGGTTGTGGAGGAGGCTGGGGAAGGGTGGAGGCCGGCTGGGAAGTCAGAGGAGGACCCAGGCCCATCCCCTCTCCATCCTAAGGCACGCAGGGAGGAGAGGATAAGGGAGAGACGTGGTCTACAGAGGAGGACAGGGCCTTGATCCTCTTCATGGGCTGCAGCTGTGACAACTGGATAAGAGGACAGGCATGCATAGGGGCCGGTGCTGGAAACATAGCATGGAAATATTTCTAGTTTATTGTTCCTCTCTGAGTTTGGTGTCCTTCCCAGTGTGTGTTCTGATATCTGTGGGCGTCTTCCAGCCCTTATCTTGCCTGGTTTGTGTTGTTTTTTGACTCTTTATAATTTAAATGGCATTTTCTCCTTCTTATAACTGCTTGTGTGGGAGTTTTTTGTCTCCAGTCAAGGATATTTGGAGCTTGGAAGCAAAGTGAAGGAATAAAAGGGGCTTCACCTGTTTTTTGTGACTGTGTTTATTTTGTATTCCACCCTGGGTCATCACAAGAAGTGAGTATGTGAAACAAAGCAAACGTTACCTTGTGTGGCTGCACATTTGCCTCTTGACTCTTGTGTAAATGTAATCCCAATGACATTGCATTCAAGAATTGAAACAAGTCAAGCAGACACAATTTGAGCTCAAAAAACCTTCCTTCCTTTTCACTGAAAGTGGCCCTGTGGCTCACTTGCCCTGCCGTTCCTGAGGAAAGGAGCGGGCTTCCTCTGGCTTTCGCTTAAAGCCAACCACAGGCTAACCCCCTTTCCACTTTCTCAATCAAGTCTAACATGAAACAGAGACAACCTACTCATTGAAGACCAAGTCTGGAGCAAAATAAAGCATCCGGGAATTCACATTGGTGAAGGACCTCCATCCCATGGCAAAAATCATCAAGCCCATCCAGGAGTACTGAATGATGGCCATCTGGTCATCTACATGCAGGTTGCGGAACCCTAGGAAGAAAAGTCAGAAAGGTTAAATCAGCTGGAGGCAAAGCTCTTTCTTCAGGTCAGGGAGCAGCTGGGTTGTTAGCCTGGGCTCAGGCTGCTGGCACCTCAAGACCGACAGAAGGCCTTCTCCAACAACGATTTGCTGCTTGTGGCATTTTAAATCTGGTAGCGAGGGAAGGACAGGTGAGGGAGCGACAAGTCATATACAACACATTTTCTTACTGAAGGTTTTCTGTTGTTATTATAGAACAAGCTATTTTTCTCTCTTATACTGCAGGGATCAGCAAAAAAAAAGAGGACATAATTAGGGATGAAATTGGAAAGAAAATAAACTAAAAGTTCACACCATAAACTATTTGGATTCCGAGTTGCATACAGCCTGGGCCGCTGGTATGACTCCATGGGAGGAGAGAGGCATTAAGTCAAAGGTCTGCTGGGATGCCTCAATAAAACCCAGAATTTTCTCAAGCAGAATTATCAGAGGTTCATGTAATTTGATGCCACATAGTGTGGGCCACACTTCAAACAGATTATATTTTAAGATTACATTTTAATCTCACTGGTATTACCCTATTTTTTTCTAAAAGCATCTCTTAAGCCTTTACAGTTATTAAAAATATATTGTATTGCCTTAAGTATTTAATTCATAACTGCACTTGCTCCACTTAAAGCTTCTCATCAGTTAGATTTGCAGACTGAGAGGGAACCAAGCACTTTTGTTGCTAATTGCTAACACGAGCGCTTGTTTCATTCACCTTCGTGGCATTTGGAGATTGGCGAAGGTGCTGAAATGAAGGTTCACAGAGAAAGAGAAGAGCATTACCAGAACGCTCAACAAAGCTAAAATCGGGAATTACTTATGTCTTATTCTTACTTTCTACATCTTTCCAAGGTGATTTATAATATACGCTGAGCGCACAATTATTAGGCAAGTGAGTATTTTGATCATATCATCATTTTTATGCGTATTTTCCACTTCAAGTATAAACTTATATTCAAATATAGTGGATATAAGCATATCAGGCAATGTGTTTTTGTGTAATGAGGGAGGGTGTGGCCCAAGGAGATCAACACCCCATGTCAAGGTGTGCATAATTATTAGGCAGCTTCCATTTCCCAGGCAAAATGGGCCAAAAAAAAGAGATTTAACTGAAAAGACAAAAAATTTTAAAAGGTCTTTCCGAGGGATGCAGCACTCTTGAAATTGCTAAGATATTGGGATGTGATCACAGAACCATCAAATGTTTTGTTGCAAATAGTCAACAGGATGGAAAGAAACGTGTTGAGAAAAAAGAGACCCACATTAACTGCCAAAGATTTGAGAAGAATTAAACGTGAAGCTACCAGGAACTCATTATCCTCCCGTGCTGTCATATTCCAGGACTGCAACCTACCTGGACTGCCCAGAAGTACAAGGTGTTCAGTGCTCAGAGACATGGCCAGGATAAGGGAGGCCGAAACCCGACTACCACTGAACAAGACACATAAGTTGAAACGGCAAGACTGGCCAAGAAATAGCAGAAGCCAGATTTTTCAGAGGTTTTAGGACAGATGAGAGTGACTCTTGATGGACCTGATTTGAAGGTTTTGGTTTCTCTGCCCTGAGTAGATCTTTGCAGTTCTCCCAGTGCTGTTTCTATGAATACTTTATTTCGTATTATAGACAGACATTAATCTGCTAGCCTCTGTTCTATTATTCCTGATCCTGGGTGGTGTTCTTTCCAGAACTGACACATTCGTTTCAAATATCCTCTTCTTGTTGGACCTGATCTGTTACAACAGACCATTATTTCTTTGTTTTCAATCACTGTATATTTGTGACAAATAAACACCTTTTCTTCCAGTTGTTCTGCAGCTGCTGGCCCTGGTTGCTCAGCCAACAGTCCTGAGTCCTGAAGTCCATTTTTCACCAGATATCCAGGACAGTGGTGGGATTGAAATTTTTTTACTACCGGTTCTGTGGGCATGGCTTGGTGGTCATGGTGTGGCTTGGTGGGTGTGGCAGGGGAAGGATACTGCAAAATCCCCCTTCCCTCCCCACCCACTGGCCTGCTTTCCAGCTCCGTTCTCCTGTGCAAGCTGGGACTCAATGGGAGGCAGAGAAGAGATGGGTGCAGGGCCAGTCAGAGGTGGGATTGGCTGGTTCTCCAACTACTCAAAATTTCCTCTACCGGTTCTCCAGAACTGGTCAGAACCAGCAGAATACCACTTCTGGTCCAGGATCTCCAACATCTAGCGTGGACCTTGTTAACCCTGGTGACACCCAAGACAGTATGACTTTCTGACATTTATATCTCACCATATTTTTAATGGGAGAGAAGAGCCTCTTTGTCTGACTCTTCTGAGGAGACCCGTCCAGTATGGTTGAACCTCTGGCATAGCTTCTATCTTCCTCACAGCACACAAGCCCCACAACCACGTCTCACTGGGAAATTGTTGTTGTTGTGCAATCCACATGGGCAATCCAAAATTCTTTGGATCATTCTAGGGTCAAAATATATATGTCTTGGTGACATATCCCACCCACCCAGCTTGTCTTGTGCTTTATTGGTCTGTTATTTTCTAAAACAGGAAACGAACAGTCTTCTCCCCATGAACCAACAGCCATAAGCCTCAATGCAGAAAACTGTGATTTGGACCTTCTGAATTTTGTGATAGAGAATATCTAAGGTCCTCGGGGATCAATTCTTTTCTAGAATCTTTTCTTGGCACTATTTTTTCAGCGTCAATTTCTATACTTAGAAAAAATGGCAATATTGTTTTTGTACAGGCATTTGACAGCATAGAATAGCTAACATTAACACAGAATTCAGAGTGTTCAAACCATTCATATAGATTGCTGTGATCTGTACACAGACGAGAGCTTGTAATATTCTTTAACATCATCTAAGTAAGTTTCAAGAAGAGGCAAAAAATTACAGGATCTTAGGTTTCTTTCTTACAGTTACAGATTGCATTACAACTTAATTGGAGATGGAATTCATGCTATCTGTGGTAAATATAAGCCAACAAGTTTAACATCTTCAAAAACTACTAGCATTAACAAAAAAAAAACACAACAACTAAAGCTGAAATTACAATTTGGATTATCACTGAATTTGCAGGAAACCTGCCTATAGCTATCACCTCAATGACACTTTGAGATACCCTATCACACTAATGCTGCATTGGTGGAAAGTGCAGTTAATAAGTGCTTGGCATCAAGCACATTTTTACCTGCTTTCCCACTGGTATCTCAATGCATAATTAAAAGTTTCACTTGAACTTTACTAATATTAATTTAAAAAAACGTTGTTAGCATTTTTAGCAATAGCAATAGCACTTAGACTTATATACAGCTTCATAGTGCTTTACAGCCCTTTCTAAGTAGTTTACAAGGTCAGCATCTTGCACCCAACAATCTGAGTTCACCACGGCTCTTTTTCTAAATAGTTGTTAAACAATGTTCATTAACAATTATTTTATTGGCGGTAAACACTGAACTATCATTTTTGTAATTAATATTTTCAGCTCATTATTAAAACATTAAAGTTCATATATGCTCTTTCTAGCAATATTCTGAACAGTTCTATGTATTTTTTAAAATGCCCTGAAAACTCTTCTGTATGTTAATCCAGCCTCAGAAGGTGTATACTGACTCTCTGCCTTGCTATTGTAATTAAAGGAAAACTCCATGGTGGAAATCACTACGAAGAAATGCAGGAATATAATTTCCAATTTTATTATGTGCTCTCACTATCCTATGTCCAGCCATTACTAATTTCACATTTTGGAGAAATACATATTCTATCTGCTTAAGTTAAAACTGTGCTCTTCTCATGAAAACAACATAAATCTGCTTGCTTGAAGCTTTGGTTTTTTTCATATACCCCTTACGAGAGAGAACTCAAAAGGAGGAAGAGATCAGGACAAAGGCATCCATATCTGAGGCATGTAAAAAAGGAGAGCAAACCTTCAACCAGTCACAGCTACCATCTAATATTCTGACCCCCATTTGTGGATGCTATTTTGATCTGAATGTGAATGTAAGAATGGGGAGGGGTCTTAGACCTAGAGTCCAAAATCACGCCCAGTGCAAATGGCCAGATGGTCATCCAGCCTCTTTTTAAAGATACCCCTAGACCCCTTTATTAGTATCTGTTGCACTAGTGAACGGCTCTTCACATTAAGGTATGTTTGCTGATGTTCAGCTGACCTCTACTTCCTTTTCCTTGCTTGAAGTTGTTATCTTACTATCCAACCAAACAAATTGTAATGTGGAGAAATGCAAAGTTTTACATTTAGGTAGGAAAAATCAAAGATATAAGTACAGATTAAGTGAGACCTGGCTCAAAAACAGTAACTGTGAGAGGGACTTTGGAGTCCTAGTGGACAATCACTTAAATATGAGCCAGCCATGCGCAGCAGCAGCCCGAAAAGCTAATACAATCCTGGATTGTATAAACAGAGGCATAGAATTAAGATCATATGATTTATAAAACCCTAGTAAGACCACCACTGGAATACTGCAACCAATTTTGGTCACCATACTACGAAAAAGATGTTGAGACCTTGGAAAAAGTTCAGAGAAGAGCAACTAAGATGATCAAAGTCCTGGAGACTAAAACATGAAGAACGGCTGCAGGATTTGGGTTTGGCCAGTCTAGAGAAAAGAAGAATTAGGGGGGGACATGATAGCAGTATTCTAGTATTTGAGGGGCTGCCACAAAGAAGAGGGGGTCAAATTATTCTACAAAGCACCAGAAGACAAGACAAGAAGCAACAGATGGAAACTAATGAAAGAGAGAAGCAATCTGGAATTAAGGAGAAACTTCCTAATAGTGGGGACAAGTAACCAGTGGAACAGCTGGCCACCAGAAATCATGGATGCTCCATCACTGGAGGTTTTTAAGAAGAGACTGGACTTGTCTGAGATAGTCTAAGTTCTCCTGCTTGAGCAGGACTAGAAGTCTCCCAAGGTCAGTTCCAGCTCTATTCTATTCTAAGGTTCTTGTTTCTGGTCCTGATTTCTGGAAAAACTTGGGACAAATCTACCTCCTTAGGTCAAAACTGTTGTTTATTCACTTCTCTGAATGCCACTTCAGCATCTTAGCCAGCTTCATTCAGCTGCGTCTGTTTTCTGTGTACATCATTCACAGAGTTTTAGAAATTTGCCCTCCAAGCCGTTCACCTTGTCCCTTCTTCCCATTCTGAGATGTCAACAGGTAATGCTTACATATAAGCATTACATACATAGATGTTTAGTATTCCTTACAAGCACTGATAATATCATGTAGTTTGGTAATGAAATGTCTGCAAGAAAATAACCAAGCTCAGAGACCACTAAAGAGCCCACAAATATTTAGGTTTCTATATAATAATGGTTGTGTGAGTCACAGCTGTTAAAGCAGGAAAAACGGAGTCCTGCCTCTTCTTTTGCCCTTGGTTCCTCCACTCCCGCTAACTCTTGAACTTACTCCCAGCATCAGGTTAAGCCCAAATAAACCACTCTGTCAAATGCAATTAGGAAGGACGAAACAGAGATCGGCTGTTGTTGAAAAAGTTAATGGCACCCATTACTTGAAAGAGCTTAAAGACAATTCACAGGACAGCTTTAGTGGTCAAAAAGCAAAAGGCTGATTTCTGTCAAAATGTGCAGTTTTTAGTGTCTGCTGCCAGTGCAAGTTGCGATGATGTCGGAAAAGAGAAGAGAAAAAAAGGCAGGTCCCTGCTGAGTTTGCTGCAGAGGGAGGAAATAGGTGTGAAGAGAACAGTTCAACATGCCAGAATCACGGAGATCAATGGTTACACAATCATTCCCTTCACACTCTAACTCTCTTTCCTTTCCTTTCAGTGAGACATTTATTTAGGCCTATTTTCAGGCAGGAATAGACCTTGCCCCTCTCCTGAAGCCTACCCCAGGCCCCAAACTCCGAGTCCCCTGAGGCTGAGCCTCAACCTCTCCTGCCGGGGTAGCCAGACCGAGGAGGGCCCCGTCTGCCGGCAGGGGTGGTCCCCAAGGCAGCCCTTCCCGCCCTTCTATGGCGTTGCCTTGCAGGGGGGTTTCGAAAGAAGAGGCATGCCTTTGGCTAGCTGCCAGTTCCTATGATAAATCAGAACAAAATATTTATTTAACATTAATGACTGCAGTTGCAAAGAGGCTTTAACTCTCCTGGTGCTACCTATAAGGAAGATACCAATTTGTATCCATTACTTAAAGCAACTGGCAGAAAAGCAACAGAACTAAAAGAGGAGAAAAATAGCCATTAAAGGGGGACTCCAAATAACTTCCATTGCCCACCCTTGAGGGTCCCATCTGGCTGGAGGAAGAGCAGACAAGATGGTAACAAGATACTTGCCGCTCTGCCACCTTCCCTACTATGCATTGTTAAGCTTGCTGGCACCCTGCCATAAACGGAGGGAGGAGGAAGGTAGGGAAGTTATGCAGGTGGTGTGAATGGTTTCTATGGGTAGAATGTGTCCAAAAGAGATGAATGAAGGAATGACAGATGTGGAACAAGTTTTTATCTGACAAGATAGTTTAAAAAAGAGAAAAACAAACGATAAACCAAGAGAATGATCTGAAAGATATTTTTCTTATTGGATCTACAAAACAGGCTTATTAAAGCCTTGACAAAATTTGTGTGATGGGATAAAGAATTGAAACCCAAACAAAGCCTATGACAATATTGAATTGATTAAGAGTTAAGAAGGAAAAGGAATTTGATTAAGGTTAAAATAAGACATCCTCCTCCCCTCCCCCTTTCCTGGCAACCCCTTCCCCGACTTTTTGCTGGCACTAAGATTAAAAAGTTGATGTTTTATGGATTTGTTTATAAAGAAGAGATAGTATTTTGGCAGAAGAGATGTATGCTTAACCTTATAAGAGCTGAAGAGTTATTTTTTTCTACTTTCCCCCCTTTTTTTCTCTTCTCTATCTCTGGGTTTAGTTTATATTACTTTTTACTGTAACCAAAATTGTTAATAAAATTGTATTTAAAAATATGGAGTTTCCAATTATGAACCAAAGGTGTGACATGTCAGCCAAAATATAACGTGAATCCCATCTTCCCTTTGAAGCACAACCATCACATCACAATCACATTTCTTGTCTTGCTATCCTTGCTGGTCAAGCCAAAAATAGTTATTTTTCCTTGTGGCCCATCAAGAACTCAATTACTCTTCCTGCAGAGGAAGGACAGGTGATTTCTTCTCTCTTGAGTAAAATCTCTACTGAAAATTATCTGAGGAAAAAACTAAAAAATTTCTATTCCTTGGTCTAAATCCAACTATTATGAAATTTTGTTGACTGCCATGGAAGAGACGGTCCCGCGTTTCTGAATGGAACCACTTATGCTGGAGTTGATCCAATGACCAACTCAACGCAGCTTGCAGGATTTCGTTGTGCTTCAACTGGACGTTAGTGCTCTTTGGGTCCTAAAATAAGGGAAGGTCAAGATGGAAGGCAAAGCTCTGCCCCGCCACGATGGCATGAACAACTGGGCAATTCTCTTCCTCCTGCAGACAAAGTGCTAGTTTTGCCGCCAAAGCTGGTGCTGTGCTCCCTCAGGGCGCCTAGGAAGCCTGTGCATTGGACGATCATGCATTTCATCACCTGTCCGCCACTTGGCCATTGCTTGGGAAGCTACCTGTAAACGATCTTATACAATTCTTTCATGCTTCATGATTATCCGTGAGTCAAGTTGGCCTTTCTGTAAATCAATCAGATCCCAAACATTTAAATTTATCCCTTTAGCTTCCTCTAGCTTAATTTCTCAGTAACATATAATTTTTGATCAGGGCAATGTTCAAGAGGTGGGATCAGGAAGCAGAATGCTACTCAAAGAAGCAAAGTAGTCACCTTCAAGCAGGTCAATCAAAAAAAAAATTGTTTCAGGAAGTGCTTTGAGATTTGATCAAGATGGGAAGTGAATCCATTGATAGACTGTCCCTAATATGTTGTAGAAAAGTTTCTGTTGCCAACCACAACTGGAATCTTCCAATAACATAGTCTCTTAAGTTTACTATTTAAACAGAAGAAAACCAGAGATTGCAATCTATCTTCCTATCCTATCATTAGTTTTTTTAATTTTTAAAACTTGTTCTGGGCTTTGGGCTTTGCACATTTATAAGTAAGAGATTTAGAAGTTCTGAGAATGATAGATTTAGGAGTGTATTAATTAATTCATTAACTCTAAAAAACCCACGTACTTCATATTTCTGTGGAAAAGGCTCCAAAGATAGGTTAAGTGGATTAAAACAAGTTTCACAAGCTATGGATAATCAAACGAGAAATAATAAAAGCAACACAACCACAAAAATGAGGGCTAGCACAGCTAAGGACAATCAGGCCTGCCTGCAGTTAAAAGCAGCAGGGGCACCTGCAGAGGCAGCGTTAGAGACGTCAGGATCCGTTTGTCCCTCGTTTGTCCCAATGCGCCCCAGTCCCATGGGGGCTCTTGGAGCATGAAGCATCCTGTGAGGACCCAAAGGGGCGTGGCAAAAAAGCAACAAAGTCACAAAAGTAGGTAAAGTCCCTTTAATATCTCCAACTTGGCCCCCAATGTCCAGTTATCTTTGGCTGGAGAAAAAAACTCTCCCAAGAACAGTTTTTTAAAGGGAAGAAATTCTGTCCGAACCCAAAGTACATATAGATTATAAATAAATAAAAAACACAAACCACACTGCAGCAATTAACGAGACAGAGCAGGATAAGGAATTGCAGACTTCAAAAAATAACGAAACACACACAGTTGGGAGGACGCCATAACCCAGATAAGACTCGACAAACAAAGATAATGCAGGCTTTGCTTCCAGCATGGTGCTGTGAGCAAATGCCCCTTTTAAATCCTGTTTTCCTAGCTGCAGCTAATGAAGGGAATCAGGGCCCTTTTCTCCCCCATAAGCCACGTTGCTCCCTTCTCTGTTCCTCCCTGCATGCCCTAGGATGAAGAGGAGGTGGCCCTGGGTCTTCCTCTGAATGCCCAGCCAGACTGTGCCCTTCCCCCGTTTCTTTCACAGCCACCAGAGCCACACTCCCACTCCCTGTCATCTGTTCGACCTCCCCCTTGGAATCAGATTCCAACAGGGGGCATGAAGCATCCCCATCATGGTCTGACCCAAGCAGCGTTCTGCTCAAAGCATGGCAACTGAACTGGATATTACCTTGAGGTAAGATGGGCAGCCTATAAGTTTCATAAATAAATAAAATAAATAAACATTGCATCCTTCTCGGTCAAAGACTAGAGAGGCAGCCATTTCATTACTTGTGAAGGGAAGGCAAAAGTGAGGCGGAGAAGAGGAGCCAGCAACAGCCCCTCCCTGGCCCTTCTGTCCTTGGCTCCCCACATAGTCTGGGGGAAGCAGCCAGAGGGAGGGAGTGGTCGGGGTGGGGGCACTGGGAGCAGGCCCTCCTTTGCTGAAACCAGCCCAGCTGGCTGAGGAGTTTTCTTGCCTCTTTCCAGACACAGGAAAGCCAAACAGTCAAACCCTGGGATGCTTCATTCTAAATTGGACCATGGGTTGTAATGGACGTTTACCACAGGAGTCCTTCAAAATCAGAAGGCGTGGATAACCAGGCAGTACTTTTTAACAGCTCTATTTTAACAGAGATAAGAACCACCAGCAAGTTACGGGATTGCTAATAAGGCATCGGTCTTGGAAGTCGTGATGACATGACACCTACAATCTCAAATCGGAGCGACTTTCTCATTATCCTTATTCACAATTTCTGGAATAGGGTCTGAGAAATACAATTTAATTGAAGTTAAAATGGCACTTTGAGAAAAGCAGCGGTTTGTAAGACTGACAGAACGAACATCTTCCATGCAAAGTTATCCTTTCGAAATGGGTGGCAATTCTTGGTTGGTTGACAGTTTAGGCCATTTGACCCTGGTTGCTGTCTTTGGAGAGCTGAAGGCCTGAGGAGGAAGCGCTTGGCAGACGTTGGAGTGTGGATGGTGAAGCAGGCATGCTTACGAGTTCTCCCCCCTCCCCCATTATACTTCCCCTATTTTATATTGCTAATATGACCTATGGCTGAATAATTAAAACAGTATTAGAAGTTTTGAAGTTCAGGGGCAATGGCTGCCCTCTTGAACTTGCTGGGTCTTAGCACCGAATTGCTCTGGTACATGTTTCTTCACTGAATGGTGGGATAGGTTTTCATTCACAGACCACACTTGTGCACATCAAGTTCCGTGAAATAGGAATCAAGAGAAAGTAAATGCTTCCTTTGCTTACTAAGTCCCAGCTTTTCAGTGCCGTTGCATCCAAGTCAAAAACTAAAGCTTTCTCAATTTGCCTGGGGGAGCTGACAACCTCTTTATTCAGGCAGACCGGAAAGGAAAGCCCCGGGTGTCGTCTGATCATCCCTGTTTCTTTTCAGCAAGGAAGGCTCATATAATGTATGGATCAAAAGTTACCTTGAATCCTGCTTGTATTACTGGAACACGCTCCATGTGGAGCGGCCCTTGAAGAGTCCTTGGAAGCTTCCCCTGGTGTCAAATGGGTGCCCACTGTTGGGCACATGTCACCCCTTTGTTCCGTGGGCTGCACAGGCTGCTTCGGGATCCAATGCAAGCGGCGGGCGGGTCCCTCTCAAGCCTTCCATGGCTTGGGGCAGGCTACCTATGGGGCGACCTCCCTCCAGCAGCATCTCCCCTCCTGTCAGGCCCAGCAGGAGATGCTCTGGGCACAGCCTCCTATCGGCTGGAAGGGTCCCAGAGGAACCTTTTGGATTGCAGCGCTGACCTCTGGGGACGAGATCAGCCCCATCCCTGCTGGCCTTCCATGCGGGCTTGAAGGCTTGGCTTTGTGCCGGAGCCCGGGCAGCATGATGGAGCCTGTCACCTGGCCACAGGGACAGCTGCCCTGAGGTTCTCTCATTTTTCACTGGATGTCTTCTGTTTTTTGCATATTTTTAAAAGTCTTTTTTCATATTGTTCGTTCTCCCTGAGTCAAGCACTTCAGATGGGCTGTTGAGGTATTCCCCATTAGGAAAATGAGTGCACTCAGGGAAACGTGAGAGCAATGTTGAATAACACACAACCAGCATACAGATACACTGAATAGTAAAATGTAGGTTTTACTTCCAGTAAACGGGTAAACAAAGTCCAACAAACAGTCCAAATCATACGCGGTTAAAGCAGTTAGTATCAATCCAGGGATAATCCAAAAACAAAGTCAAGTATCATAAACAGAGTTCAGTAAACGGAGTTTGCTAACAGTTGCAAGACTCACAGCAATCCAAGTAGAACCACGATCAGGCAACATGGCAAAACAGGAAATGCAAGGAGAGAGAAACTAGGTTTCTGGCTCCATCTTATGGCCGTTGGAGGAACCTCAGCCAATCACAATTACAGCAATCTCTTAAAGATACAGTATTAAACTACTATCCTGGTTTATATATTGCCAAACCAACTGTTAGGTGACTATCATTCCTAACATGGGCGGCCATAAAAATGTAATAAATAAACGTCATGCCATGTCATGTCACCCAATCTCTGATCTGGTTCAGCCATCCAGGGCAGCCCCAGCCTGAAAACTACCAATCAGGTGGAGTCTATCTTGACTCGAGGCTGGCTCTTCCTCCATTGCCCCCAACCCTTCGTGCAGAGCTTGAGATCCCCTGACCTCCTCCCTGGTTGTCCAGACCCTGGTTGTACAAAACTCACACCACCGAGAGAGACCAGAAGTCTCTTGGACTTCTCTTTCCTAGCAGTTCCTGAGTTGGTGCCATTCCTGGTGGGTTAGGCAAGACTCTTGATCTCATGAGAAATTCCAAGGTTGACTTAGAAAGACACCTTCTGATCTTTGACAGGTATCGATTTCACAGAAGACAATGTTGAAAAATCACTACGCAATCTAAAACCATCTCTATCTATTGGACCGGATGGAATATGTGCCTACTTCTTAAGAAAGCTATCCACTGCCATAGCCAAACCTCTAAGCATTATCTTTGAAAAATCTTTCAGGACCAGCTCCTTGCCTAACCTATGGTCACAAGCCACAGTCATCCCCATCTTCAAAAAGGGAGACCCAAGCCTAGTTGAAAATTACAGGCCAATCTCCTTATGCTGCGTCACCTGTAAAGTCATGGAATCAATTATTAACCAATCCATCATCCTCCACTTAGAGACAAATAACCTACTCTCCAATAAACAATTTGGTTTCAGAAAAAAACTATCCTGTAATCTACAACTCTTACACTGCAAAAACATATGGACAACACAACTCGACCAGGGCAAAGCAATAGACGCAATCTACATAGACTTCTGTAAAGCCTTTGATTCAGTGGTACACGATAAACTACTCTAAAAATAAAATCCTATGGTATCTCTGGACAACTGAATAACTGGATAGAAGCATTCCTGTCAAACAGACAACAAATGGTCAAAATCGGGAGCGTCCTATCAAATCCAGTACCTGTCAATAGTGGTGTCCCCAAGGCAGTGTTCTAGGACCAACTCTCTTCATACTCTACATAAACGACCTCTGTGATCATATTAAGAGCAATTGCGTTCTCTTCGCTGATGACGTAAAGCTGTTCAATACCACAGATAATACTGCTACCCTACAAAAAGATCTTGACTATCTATCAGAATGGTCAAACAAATGGCAACTTCAAATCTCAACAAATAAATGCTCTGTCTTACATATTGGCAAAAAAATCAGAAAATAAAATACAAGCTGAATAATCAAGAACTTGTTGATGACCCAAGCTCTGTAAAGGACCTTGGAATACTCACCTCTAATGATCTAAGTGCTAGAGCCCACTGCAACTACATAGCCAAAAAGGCATTAAGAGTTGTTAACCTAATCCTACGTAGCTTTTTCTCTGGTAATATCACACTACTAACCAGAGCATACAAAACATTGCTAGACCAATACTCGAATACAGTTCATCAGTCTGGAATCCACATTACGTATCTGATATTAGCACAATTGAGAAAGTCCAGAAATATTTCACAAGAGTTCTCCACTCCTCTACTCGTTAGTAGAATACCTTATGCCACCAGACTTGAAATTCTAGAACTAGAAAACCTTGAATTACGCCGTCTTCGGTCTGACTTAAGCATGGTATATAAAATCATACATTGCAATGTCCTACCTATCAGTGAATACTTCAGCTTCAACCATAACAACACAAGAGCACACAATAGATACAAACTCAAAGTAAACCGCACCAAACTTGATTGCAGGAAATACGACTTCAGCAATAGAGTGGTCAATGTCTGGAATACTCTACCTGACTCTGTAGTTTCTTCCCCAAACCCCAAAAACTTTAACCTTAGACTGTCTACTATTGACCTCACCCCTTTCCTAAGAGGTCCATAATCAGGGACATGATTTTCTTTATAGGCATATGACACCCGACTACCGTCCCTGTCCTATTGTTTCTCTTATTCTTTTATTTTTCATATATGTACCCATTTCATGTATTCACAACTATGTATACTCTTATACTTATTATCTTGTAAATAATTGGCAAATCAAATAAATAAATAAATAAATAAATAAATGTGGACGTGGGGATTAGTCTCGTATGTAGGCAGCCTTACTGCCTCCCGGCTGTCGTGCGCTGAAGACTCCGAAGTAAGTTTCCCATTTCATTCCTCTGCCATTATTAACTGCAGCTATGGTTCTCTCTCCTTGGGTTTCTCTATCCTTGCATTTCCTGTTTTGCCGTGTTGCCTGATCGTGGTTCTACTTGGATTGCTGTGAGTCTTGCCACTGTTAGCAAACTCCTTCCTCTATTGACGTCTGGGCTGCTGCCTCCTTTCAATTTATTTTAAAACCTTTCCTACACCCCGCAAGGCTTTTGCTAAAGACATTTTCCTTTTTTTTATGGGTTGTAGCACATTCTTGTCAAGGAACCCCTCATACCGGAGAAGGAGGCTAGGGTTCAGGACTTCCTATCTTTCTCAACGGGACAGTCCTTGCCTTTTTTTTCCCCTCCCAGGTCCTGCTTTTCCTTCCCTGCCCGCTAAGGATGAGCAGGGAGGATTAGTACATCTCCAGCTGCTCCACCTGCGTGCCCAGCCACCTACAGTGGCCTGTAGTATTCTGAAGGATTTTTGCTCTTCTAGCAATATTGTTTAACCTGATCAGGACAGACATGAATCGGCCAGTATCCATTTGATGATTTTGGATCATCTCTTCTCCCTATCCGTGTTCATCAGGAAGAGAGCTTGTTCCTTATGCTCTTCGGTTTCTCGTGTTAGTAAATTTCTCACTATATCACTTTACCTCCTCAGTGGAAAGCATGGTTTTGTTGGTGGCTGAAGCACTGAAAGTCCTTTCCACTTGTATTTGGAGAAGCTGATTTAAAAGACAGCCCCCCACCCCCACCCCCTTGGGTGGCTGGAGGTATTTTTCCCACATCCGGAGTGTTAGGAATAAAAGTCACCTAACAGGTATTTGGGTTAGAAATATATAAACCAGGATAAATATTTTAGTACTATATCTTTAAGGGAATGCAAGAGCATGCAATTGGGTGTGGTTTCTCAAACAGCCATAAGATGGAGCCAGAAACCTGGGTTGTTTAGTCTTAGTCTCAGAAGAGAGTGTGTCGGAGTGAGTATCTCTGTTTCCTTCTGTTGGAAAGTATTGCCGTTCCTCCATTTTTCCTAATTGACTGATATTACTGGATTTGATGTAAGTCTGATACTGAACTGTTTTTGACACTGGAATTTGATATTTCGATTATCCCTGGATTGAAAACTGACTGATTTAACCTGTGAATGATTTTGGATTGCTTATTTGGACTTTGCTTAACGTTTCTGGAAGTAAAAACCTACATTTACTGTACAGTGTATCTGTGTGCCGTATGTATATTATTCAAACACCATTCTCAGATACGTCTCCCTGTATGCGCTCATTCTCCTAACGGGGAATTACCTCAACACGGAGCATTAATTCAGCTGGTTGGCTCCTCCTAGTTTAGCCATTCTTTCCTGCCGCGCCTTTCAATGCTCACCAGAGGTTTTTCTTCCCCTGGGGGAGGCATCTTGTCCTGGGCAGCAGACTGTGCCCCTCCAACCTTCATGTGGGAAACCTTATGGAACAAGGGTGGCCCTTAGTTTGCTCCCCTTTTCCTCCAGCCGCCATCTTTCATCTGCACCGGATATGATTGGCATATTCTTCCAACAGGACTCTGTGCTGGGATCCAAGGGACGGAGGCTCTGCCTTTGCCACACTCTCTGTGAAAATAACCATGCAGGGCAGGTGGGGGGTAATATTTAAACTCTTGTTGATGTACAGGGAGTCCTTGACTTATGACTGATCATTTCATGACCATTCAAAGTTACAACTGCCTCAAAAAGAATCTTTACAACTTATAGATCAACATGACTGCATTTGGTCACTGGTCCACATATAGGACCGACTGCAGAATTCCATGGTCATGTGTGACTGCAGTTTTTGCAATCTGGCAAAAACGACACCCAACTATTATTTTGTATAATTGAAGTCAGGATACATAATATCCCCTTTTCCTATTTCTTTCCTCACAACACAATCCTGGAGCTGGTTCTGCAGAGGGACAAAGGCTGGTTCGCAGACATCCAGCCAAGGTGGAACTAGAATTCACAGTCTTTTAAGGTGGAACTAGAATTCACAGTCTCCTGGTTTGTAGCCTGGTGTCTTTAACCACTACACCAAACTGGCCAGTCAATCACTCTAAGGAGAAGACCTACTGTTTCTGAATTCATTCCCATAAGAAAAATGTGGGCAATTGATTTATGGGTAATGAACACAAACAAAGGCACGTTCATGTCCCAATAACTTCACAACTTTCTTTTGTTCTCTTTCCCTACTATACATCAGATTTTATGGATGTTGGTGTCAGCACCCAAGAACTCGCTTCCCATAGGGCAAGGCAACTTCCCCAGAAGAAGGGCCTGTTCAACAAGCGCATCCCATTATTCCCAGTTAGCGTGTCTGTGTCCATAGAATGATGGGGGAGGAAAGGGGTGATCGCTGTCCAAAACAGATGGAGACCCACTTGAGGAAGAGGCATTGAATGAAAAGAGGTAGAATTCTACTACCAAAACCAAACATTGTTCTTTTCATTGCTGAAATTTTCATTTCAGCAGCTATTTGGAGACGTAACAATCAATGAAGGTGGTAGAATCCCTTTCTTTTATAAATACAACTTGCTTAAGCATGCACCCAGAGGTATGTGTATATACAAATTGAACATTGCTGGAAAAGTGAGATTAATGAAACTGATAATTCCTATGCCACTTTCATGACAATTAGCAGAAAGTAGAACTGGTAATACTTTATAAGCAGGACTGAGGTGACACTGAAAAAGGAAGAAGCTGCTTCTTTCGTCCTACAAATTAATGAGTTATAATGAGGTGAACATTTGTGAACATGTTTGGATTTTCAATATTCCTGCACGAATATTAAATGATAATCTGTTCTTTACACAATGCCTCAAACTAGAGAAAGACAACCCAATTACAGAAGTTAATCAGAATCAGTACACTCCTTCATTTCTTTATTCAGGAAAATGATCCAAAGCTACATATTTGTGTGTAGCAAAGTTATGTAAACCTCTAGGCTTCATTTGAGGGGGAAATTAGAGTCAGGAGGAAGCAGGGGGCTAAAATTCCTCCCAGCTGATGTGAGGGGCTGACCAGCAGTTATCAGAAACGTTTAGTTACAGGCATTGCTGCCTGGGAGTTACTGAAAGCAAAGTAGAGACAGACTTTTGCAACACATAAATATTGCAGCATTTTCCTCAATCAGGGAATGCTTTTGACTCATTTGTTTAATTTGGTTTTCTTTATCTAGTTTCAGTAGATAAAGATCAAATAACATTTAGGTCACATTTATGCAGAAATATTGAAAGTTCAAAAGGTTCATTGTAGTTGGTGCTTAAGTTTCGACCTTCCGCTTTTTAGTTAGGCCTTATAAGTGCATTTTTGTCCTGATGTTGCCCATGAATCCAGAGGTACCTGGAGGCCGAGGCGATCTAGGGAGGAGGAATCCCACTCTGGCACTCCAGACTTCTCTTCCCAGCAGCACCAACGCTCAGGCTCTGAAGGGAAGAATACTTGCAAAACCTTTTGTGTGTGTGGGGTGGGGTGGGGGGGGGGTTGAATTCGGAAGGCATTGCAAAATGCTCAGAAGATAGTTGCCTATTCACAAAACGTGTCATCCCCAATTGTCCTTTCCTCTGGAGCGATTTCCGCCTCCTCCCGCAAGGTTTCCTCTTGTCTTCCCCAGGCATCAGCATGGCCCCCTTTCCCTAGGGACACCTGGGAGAATAAAGGTTTAGAGGCTTAATGGCTAATGTTCATTTTCCCAGCAGCCCAGGTTTCCATGTATTTTGTTCCATGTGTCGTTGTCAAAATGCAGGCGGGCCAGGGAGTGTGGAGGCAGAAGGCCTGTGGGTTCCCCCTTAGCTGCCCCGAGTGTCTTGTATGCAAGGCAATTCAGAGTGAGAGTCCCGGGTGATGCAAAGGGGGCCTTGGTGGGGGTCTCTGGGTCCTTGAAGCTCCCTGGGACAGGGTCACCTCGGGCACTTTATGCAACAGGAACGGGTCCAGGTGCATCGTTTGAGTCTTTTGGACAAAGACTGGAATAGGACTATCAGCTGCCCCTATTCAATTCTGATTGGCTTGCATGTGGGGCATAAAGAAAAAGCCATTTGGAACGAATCAGAAGGCTAAGATCTCACGGAGCGGTCTGAAATATATTTTCTCAGGGAGCATCTTGTCCTGTAAGGCCCTTCAATATTTTGAAAAACCTGGTTCTTTCATTTGTTCAATTGAATGGCAGCCTGGGATTGTTCTTCAGCTTTTCTTTGACACTGATGGATTCCTTATGCATGAATTTCCTCTCCAACTGGCTTTTTACCCATTGTTTTGACAGCAGATAATGAAGAAAACAACAAAATTTAAGTTCAAAGAATATGCACGATAATGGAAGAAGGAGCTGTGCGTAGTATTTGAACAGAAACTTTTTTTCTTATTTTGCATAAGAAACAGAAGCCAAGTCTCAATCAATCAATCAAAACAAAACAAACCTCAAATAATCCTTGAGCAAGAAATTCTGGGCAGCAAAGAAGCCTTTAGGAAGGCGGCACCTTCTCTGGCCAGAGAGAGGAAGGCAAGTCTTCAAGGGGGGCACTGGACGGTGGAGGCAGGTGAAGCCCAGCACGGCAGCTGGGGTTTCTGAGCACAAAAGGAGACTCGGATGGCTGCTCTCGGGGGACGATCTTTTGAGCCTTTTTATTTTTTCAAAATACCAACAGGACTTATGCGGAGCCAAGAAATACGAATAGGCAATAAATCTCTCAGTAGCGTTTGGCCCTTTCTTTGCATTTAAAACTGCTAAGCCTAATGCAGCAGGAGCCTGATGGATACCAAGGAATGTATCCATGCCACCTACCCTCAGTCAAGTGTCCTTGAGATAAAGGCAACCCCTCATGGACCATCCCCTGCAGTTTTTGTGGCAACAACAAAGCAGGGGTTGGACTAGAAGACCTCCAAGGTCCCTTCAAGCCTTATCATTTTATGCTTTATGTTAGTTACCACCTTCTTCCAAGAAGTTTTTTCAAACTCCAGCCTAGCCTTCAGCTCTAAAATTGCCAGGACGTCTCCGCTACGACTTTCACCGAGTGCCTCCACCACCTAAGACACCACCACCCCCGCTTGCTTAACATCTTCAGATCCTGATAGGCTGAATGGGAGCTGGGGGTACCCCCCAAAAAATGCTTCTTACCTGGCAAGGCTTTTGCCCATTTCACCACATGTACCAGGTGCCTCTCTCCAAGTTCATTCAAACTGGTGAGAAGGGAGCCGAAGGAGTCGGGCTGGTTGTTGTCGTGCCCTGCGCAAACCACGCCAGGCTCAATGGCTTCCAGGACATTGAGGAAGATGGGCTGGCATTCCAGGCTATCAATATGCGCCAGTGGCATTTTCGTGGCTTGCTCCTCAGTGGGGCTCGAGGGCCCTGCTGCCTCCCCTTCTTCTTGCATCTTCAGGTTGCCCAATTTCTTCAACTTGCGGGCTGAAAGGAGAAAAAAAGGGCTTCTAAGAAAACGTTCCATGACAGGTTGACTGTTTATACCATGAGTGGGCATTTCATCAAAGGAGGAAAAATTTGTGGACGCTTCTTTCACATAACTAAACCTTATGAACCTGCTGCTCTTGGGCTGCTCCTCTGGGGGCAGACACCAGAGCCACCAGACCGCCCACGGGGTCCCTCTGGATTCCTCTGGCCAGCCCAGGCAGAGAGGTAGCTGGACAGAATTTTAATGCAGCTCCCATTCAGTTGTGTAAACATAATGCGAAGAAATAAGAAATAACTTTCTATGATTTTTCACTATCTCAGCTAGGCTTTGCGATGAGGGTCCAATCTTCTCAAGCAAGGTTTCACAGGGGAATGCTGTGCAGACTTGCACAAATTTGTAAGGAATATGGTTAGCATTTACAAAAATTAATGTGTTAGGATTTGAACAAACCATTTGGGAGTGATTGACACCATGGTGGTGGTGGGTGCCCCTAAAATGAGTGCCCTTCCTCCTCTTGTGTTTGTCGCAGTCGGTGTGACAAGGTGGAATTATGTTCCTCTGAATGATTCTCGACATTCAGTACTGACCATTACAATTATATGGAATTTTCCCCAACGCCCAGAGCAGCAGTATAGCCTGAATCTACTGCTGCAGGAATTGTAACTGGGGTTTTTCCCATCATTATGCTTTTATATTTCTGAACAACTAGATTTCTGACCACCCTTCTTGCAAACAGAAGAGCATGTTGCAAACGTGTTTGACCTGATCCTACAAGACTAGATATATACTCTCCACAAGGTAGAGGGGAGCCACCTTTTTATGTGGCAGGGGCCAGTATGCTCAAGGGCAAAATGGAGCATTAATCTTTCATGATCTAAAGGTAAGGTAAAGGTTCCCCTCGCACATCTGTGCTACTCGTTTCTGGCTCTAGGGGGCAGTGTTCATCTCCATCACAAAGCCAAAGAAGAGCCAGCGCTGTCCGAAGGCGTCTCTGTGGTCATGTGGCTGGCAGGACTAGTATTTAGGGTTTTTGTTTTTTTTAGTATTTATTTGATTTGTCAATCATTTACAAGATACAAGAATAAGAATAAACAGTTTTGAATACATGAGATAGATACTTATATGAAAAATAAAAAGAAACAATAGGACAAGGACGGTAGGCACGGTTGGTGCGCTTATGCACGCTCCCTACAGACCTCTTAGGAAAGGGGTGAGGTCAATAGTTGACAGTCTAAGGTTAAAGTTTTTGGGGTTTGGGGAAGAAACCACAGTCAGGCAGAGAATTCCAGACATTGACCACTCAGTTGCTGAAGTCGTATTTCCTGCAATCAAATTTGGTGCGGTTAACTAAACGCCCAAGGCATATGGAACGCTGTTCCCTTCCCACCAAAGTGGTCCCTGTTTTTCTACTTGCATTTTTTACGTGCTTTCGAACTGCTAGGATGACAGAAGCTGGGACAAGGAATGGGAGCTCGCTCCATTACGCAGCGCTGGGGATTCGAACCGCTGAACTGTCGAACTTTCTGATTGACAAACTCAGCATCTTAACCACTGAGCCACCGCGTCCCTTGGATGACCTACCCTGCCCCAAAATCTTGTAAGATCTCTTAGGAAAGTTCTCATTCCTTCTGGCAGCCTGTGTCATTTTTAAAAATTAAATGTTGTGTTTTTAAAATGTTAATTTGGGGGCTCCACGGAAGCCGCCTGAAGGCTGTGAATTCTGTGGCTGCTCCCCGTCACAATGGGAACCTCCAAGGCTGAGTAAAAAGGGAGGCTCAGCTATTGCAGCAGCACCGAGGGGTCTTGCTCCCCTTCCCCACTCAGTACAGGTCAGCTCTCCATTTCATACTAAAGTTCACACTAAATATACTAGCAAGATTTCCTAATATTCAAATGGGATCAGAGGCAACTTATTAATTAATCAAGTAAATATTGCCGGCTATTTGCCCTTGGCGACTTGGGGCAGCTTACAGAATGTAAATGTCAACTCATAAAATATTTCTCTGGTCTAAATGGGGGTGACTACCGGAACCCTGACAGTAAAACCATATTTAAAATTAAAACAACAATAAAAACTAACAAAAAGAATCAAATAAATTAATAAAGTACAGTTGGACAAAATCTGGAAAATAAATAAATACATAATCACCCCCAACTCCCCGCCATCCCAACGGCAGCAGATCACACAATGAGCCACTGGAAGGGATCCCTCCCGCTCTGGGCTCCCCAGGCAGAACCAGGCCGTCTTCAGGGCCTTCCGGAAGAGTGTCAGAGAGGGGGCCATCCTGATCTCTGGGGGGGATTAACTTAGATCCCTGATTCCTCCTGCCTGTGAGTGGGACAATCAGCTCTTTTCAAAAGGAGGTTGACTTCCCGGTTGGTCCTCTGGTTCCCTTCACAGCCTTTCTCGGATCTGTCTGAATTGTTCTACTTTTTAACTGGTCCCACTGCTTTTGCTATTGTGCAATTTATTGATTCCCTGCCCCACTAATATTCAATTTTGGTTGTCTTTTTTTAAAAAAAGCCATATCTTCCTAGACAACCAGGACGCTCTATTGACTTTATGGGTTGTCTTCTATATGGTCATTTCATTGAATGGCTTCTTGCCCTTGTGCATTTCTTTTGGGCTGCTGGACGGCTGTGGGCCGGTCCAAGCACCACCGTTTTCGTAGAAGTTCTGCAACTTCAGGGGTTCTGAAAGGGCTCTCAAATCCTTGACTCCCTAAATCAGAGGTGGGGAACAAGGGCCCCTTTATGACTTGGGGCTGGTTGAGAAATTCTGGGAGCTGAAATCCACACATCATAAAAGGGCCACCGTTTCCCCGGCCCTGCCATAAACGATAAATGGATTTGTCTGGCCCATGAACAATGCTAATGACTTTACTTGTGCTAGTGGCACAAGATAAACACACCACTTCCCATCATTAAACACATCAAACAAACAAACCTACTGACCGAACCTTATAATTTTTTTTAAAAAAATAAAAACTTTCCACCAGAATTTAACATTTAAACCATACTTTTAATGGGAAGAATGCGCTTGCCTAGTTTTGCACAATTCCTGAAGTCCAGCTTCCCTCACCCAGGTCTCCTTCCCTCTTCATAACAGAAAGAGTGGCAGAGCTCAGCTGGGCCAGGCCAAGGAGGGGCCACTGGCTGCCATCCAGCTTGTTTGCAGGTGTGTTTTGCAGGCCCAGCCACAGCTTGTCAAGACTTGCCCTGGGCTTTGCTTAGACAAGGACTGTTGGCTTGTCCAGGTGACCCAGGAGAAGGGCAGCCATCTTTTAAACCCTGCCCTACAGAATTAAGAAAAAGAAAGGCATTTTTCTATGTCCTTGTAGTCGTTTTGCTGGTGTGTGTGTGTGTGTGTGTGTGTGTGTGTGTGTAGGCCAGCTCTGTCAACCCTGGCCCTTGCCTGAGCTCAGCGATTGAACAGGTAGCGTAATCCTGAATGTCCTGCATGGCCCAGGAGCTGCTCTGCCCGGGAGATCTAAGCCGATCCAGGCAACCTTCAGACCTTGGCATCACATTACACAGAGATGACTAAAACCCCAGGAAGTCCGTGATTACGAGTTTTCTAATTCTCCGAAATGGACTGTTTGTAGCCGTTATTTATTTATTTTCCACTCCTGGGTGTTTGCTATCATAATTGTCTTGCTTACAACCATAAAATCTACAGAGCCAGATTTTGTTGTTCTAGACAATAAAATGCTTTTATATCTCCCTGAAACTCTACCACCTCCTTCTCAAAAGCCAGCTTGGAAGAAAATAAAATAATTAATGAGAAATAATGGGGGAGATAGAGAAAAATCCTGACTACTTAAAAACAGTATCTGAGGTCCTGGAGGATCTGGCTCCCTACATTAAATGAGGTTTATCTGAAACTTCCTCTGGCCATAATTTAAAAAATAAGCCTGCAAACATAAAAATGTCAAATCAAAGAGCATCTCAATAAATCAACTCAAAAGCCGGTCTTTAATTATATGCTTTGGATGATCTACAGTAAGAGCAATTAAGGGAGGTTGCTCTGTGAAAGTGGCAATAAAAAAAATGAAAGTGAGTAACCTTTGAAAAACAAGAGCCAAATGCAGCATGACTTCGGTGCTGTTATTTATGCAGGTTGGGATGGTGACCAGGAGATGGCTGAACATGATCCGACCATGTCTGGCAAGGTCCTGATAAGCTTCCCCAAGAACATCGCTGCACTCCTCTCTTAACCTTGAGGCAGTTTGGCTCCAAGCTCTACCGCCAGCCTATCAGGGCCTATCTGTGCTCCAAAGCCACAACAGTTCTTCTGTTTTGACTACATGAAGTGGTCGCCCACAAGGAAGGCAAGGAAGATGCCAGCATCTGGAAAGATCTGACCTTCCAGAGTTGCCCGCATGGCCGTTTCTGAGAGAAGTGGCAACGCCACTCAATGTCCAGAAGTCCAGATGTGAACTTTAGACCTGAGAGCAGCTCTGCCCAACTTCTCATGACCTCCATGGTTTGCAGCTGCAACTTCAGGGCTTCCCAAGTGAATGGGACCACCGCAAATGCTGGGAGGTGTTCGGTTAGGAATCGTTGTGCCTTGGATAAACCTCAGTGGCCACAACACTGCTAGCCAAGCATTCATTTCATGTTTTTACTTGTAGTCTGCAAAGATTCTCCATCATCCAGGCCACGGTTGTCCTTGACTTTGTTTTTCCTTGAAGACCTTTTGCTTCTCATCCAAGAAGCTTCTTCAGTTCTGAGAATCTCCATGGACACCTCCAGTAATGGAGCATCCACAACTTCTGGAGGCAACCATTCCACTGATTAAATGTTCTCACTGTCGGGAAATATCTCCTTAATTTTAGGTTGGATCTCCCTTTGAGAGTTTCCATCCATTACTTCTTGTCCTGCCTTCAGGGGCTTTGGAGAATAAGTTGACCGCCTCTTCTATGTGACTGCCCCTCAAGTATTATTGAAAGACTGTGATCATGTTACTCTTTCTCGTTGTAAAACTAGACATAACTAGTTCCTTGAACCGTTCACCGTACTATTAGTCTCCAGACTGCTAATCATCTTTGTTGTTCTTCTCTGCACTCTTTCTAGAGTCTCAAGATCATTTCTCTATTATGGTGACTAGAAATCTAGTATTCCAGGTATGGTCTTGTCAGCACAGTATAAAGGGGACTAACATTTCACGTGACTTTGAGGCTTTCCCTCTGCTGATGCAGCTCAGGACAGCATTAGCCCTTTTTTGGCAGCTGCAGCAGACGGCCGTAGCAATGGGCCTCAGCAGCTGTAGGATGTGTGGTGGTCTGCAAGGAAGCTGGCGAGGGCATTCTGGGATCCAAAGTCCACCTATCTTAAAGGTGCTGAGGTTTTGAAGAAGCACTGCTCTAGAAGTAGTGAATGCCCCGTTGGGAAACTTGCAGGCCCAGCTTCTTTCCTCTAATACACAAGAGGTCAGTTAGTGGAACCCTAGAGAGAACATTCCAGAGTTTGGACAAACAGGTTGCTATATCCAGCCCAGCCCCCTCCCTCTCCCATTGGCGCAGCTGTTCCAAAATGACAAGATTCTGCGTGTTGTTTTTTTTTTTGGAATAAGTCCTGGTTTCCTGCTGATAATGATTGTTGCTTCGGTTATGGATAGGAAAAGACTAGATGCCCTCTTTCCTCAAGAGGAGAAGGCTGTCCAACTTGATGGATCAACTCAACCACACAACCCAAATAGGGGTGTGTGTGTGTGCGTGCATGTGCACATGTGTGCAAGTGGGAGAGGGGGAGAGAATATAATGTATTGGGTATTGAATGTTTGGGTTATCATTAGAAACATTGGTGGGGGAAGTAACCACTGGCACCGGTCACACGCTCCCCCCCCCCAATCTGCCCATGGAAGTACAAAACGTGCTTCAGGGTGCAAAACAAGGGTAGCCTGGTATGTCCACTTTTGCCCTGCCCATTGCCCAATGTAGCTGGAAGCTGGGTCAGCCTGACTTGGGCAGAGGAGCAGGGCAGGTCAGGAATGAAAAAGGCTTGCAAAATCCCTCCTTGGCACCCAAGCTGAAAGGGAGCCTTTGGGCCTGAGGCCGCCAAGTAAACAGGCAGGCAGGATGGCTATATAGATGCAACCTTGGAGGAATAAAACTAAAGGGAGAGAAATTTGGAAAAGACATGTATAAATGATAATTAAGGAGGTTTTATCTTTTTATGTCTTGTTTTATGTTTTGTATTTTGTGTGTTTATGCTTGATTGATAATTAATAAAACCTTGATAGAAAGAAATATAATTGAATAAAAGTGAAGGGAGAAACAATGAGAAATTTGGAAAAGATATATATGTGTTTAAATCAGGGTGGGCAAACATTTTGGCTCGGGGGCCGCATTGACTTTTAAAATTTGACAGACGGGCCGGGTCAGCACAAGTCCACCAGCAGCGGCCTAGCTTTAGGTGGCTCCAAGCAGCCCGCCCCGCCCGCCGGGTGGAACCTTTCCCGCTCCTCGGCGGGAAGACGCTCCAGCCTGCAAGCTTTGCCTTTGCAAAGTTTAAGCCTGGAAGCCCCGGAAAAAAAGGGGATCGGCGGGGACTCACCTTCGAGAGGTCGCACTCGAAGGTGATTTCGAACTCCCAGCCGAGGCCTTTGCAAATTTCTTTTCTTTCCTACCCCTAGATCGCTCCGCACTGTTTTGCAGCTTTGGGGGCCACGCGGCACAGGGCAATACGCCACACCCAGCGATTTTTTTCAGGGGCGGGCGGATTGGACAGACCAATGGCAGTGATTTTTTTTCAGGGGCGGGCCGGATTGGACAGACCAATGGCAGTGATTTTTTTTCAGGGGCGGGCGGATTGGACAGACCAATGGCAGTGATTTTTTTTCAGGGGTGGGCCGCATTGGACAGACCAACGGGCCGGATGTGGCCCAGACGTGTATTGCCCACCCCTGGTTTAAATGGAAATGTGATAATGTGGAACTATGCCTTAAAAAATAATGCTTTATTTGCCTTGTTAAAACTTATAAGTAATTTTTGAGAAAGGAGGTTTTATACTTTGATGTCGTATGTTTTGTTTGTCTTTAAAATCAATAAAACTTGTTTTTTTAAAAAAATATACAACATGGCTCCTGCCAAAAGGGGAGGCGGCTATCATTCATCCTGGGGATCTTCAAAATCACACCCCTAAAGATGCCCAGGGCAGGGATGGGAAGACCCCTGAAAGAGCACCCCTTGATCAGGATCTTTTGGCAACGGTTGGGCAGCTGCCAGGCCTGGGACCCCCATTTCTAATGAAGGGCAGCCAGGCCTTCTGTTGCCTTGGAGGTAGCTAAGGAAACACAGCTCTACTCAAAATGGTTTATGGCATTGTGCCCATACTAAAAAAAATGGATGATTATTAACCGATTGTGGCTGGCTACGTTCACAGATACCTCTGGAAGCCCTTGAGAGAAGGCACACAAACAAGAAATATTGAAGGGAACAAATGAAGTTGATTACTTCTGAAACATTTTTTCCCCCTGCAACATCCTTTATCCCGAGTATGGGAGCTTTGACGTTGGATTGGTGGGATGCTGATGGGGCAGAGGATTCTTGGATTTGTGTGTGTGTGTGTGTGTGTGTGTCTTTGACTCAGGTTTTTGATGCTGGGCAGCTGCCTGGACTCGGCCCTGCTGTTTTTCTTGGTCCAACCAAGGCTTTTCTTCACCTGCAGCGCTGTGCTGGGGGTGTGGGTGGCTTCACAGAAAGGAAGAGCTGCGGCTATAAAGCAGGAGCCGGAGTTGGCTGTGCCGCTTTCAGCCCAGGGCTTGCTAACATTAGCCATTAGGGTTTGATTGAAGAGCTGGCTCACGTCTGAATGACGCAAGTCTGAAGCCAAGGGTTTATAACTCTTGACATCTGGCGGACTAGATCAATAATGAAAGGCATCAACAATAAAGATATTGTATTGATCAGAACACCAAACCTCCCTTTTCCTTCTCTCCCGCTTAATAAACCCCCTTCTCTCACCCAACGGGACCCTTCTGCTGCTGCTGCCCACTGTTAGTAAAAGAGTTAATAACAAACATCCAACCACGGAACGTTTTTGCATCTTTCTGTGGGGTCAAGACAGAGACAGCTTGGGAGGGGGATTCAAAAAGGGAGTCTGGTGGACACTAAATCACAGCACACATTTTCACAATTACTTCTAAGCTAACATTAAAAGGAAAGATAAAACGAGCCAGGCAGAGAAGGTTAAAGTGACCTAGAACAGACACATACAGCATATTCATTTGCTCGTCCCAAGTAAGCACACGACCTTGGGAAGGACTGGGTTTTATTTGTAACATAGGACTAAACAGATTTTCTTTCTAAAAGGGGACGCTTAGCTTGGTCAAAACAAAGCTGAGCAGGAGACTGTTGCGCAGTTAAACTCCCCGGAAACCGACACCCATCAGCACAGGTTGATCTTGGGAGTTGGTGGCCTTGGAGCCTCTGTCTGTAGGTGACAAACAGGTGTCCAGAGGACAGCTGGCATCTCCAGGGCTCACCCTTTCGAACAAGATGCAACTAAAAAGCAGTCGGTTTCATAGGGATCCTTCGGGCTGGGTTGTTTTTTGGGCACACAGTAACTAACTCATTTTCTAACCACTTTCAGAAATTGCCTATTTAATTATCTTAACGCTATTAGAGTCGTTCAGAGCAATAAGGTTTAAAAGCAATCTGGTAAATTTACTTCCATTCTTGAAAAAAAAAATAACCATAAGTTTAAGAATGTAAACAACTGGAAATTAATAGTAAAAAACAAATAAAACTTTGATTTAAGAAAGTTATAAACACATTATGGGTCCAGGCAAATTTTAAATATTTGTTACTATAAGCTTTTATTATATAAAATAAACAGCTTTTCATGGAAAGCAAATTGTTTCATGTATCTTAGGTCATAAACATTTGAAGCTTCAGGACTTCAGAAATTGGACACTGGGAAGGACTTAAGACTCCAAGCAGAAAAGGAAAAAGTGTAAACTTGTCCTTGCATTTTTCTTTGTATGGGACTTACAAAATGACCCAAAGCTTTATAATGTTGAAATACTCCACGAGATTTTCAAAAAATGGGATTAGAAATTTGTAAACAATGTCAGTAATGTCAGCAATGATATCTGCTTCTACAGATTGATTGTCCAAAATATGTTCATGATGAGGTGATAGATGTAAAAAAATTCCCTAATGTAGAAATATTAAAAGCAGAAATACTGGATAATAAAGAAGGCAGCTAAAGTGTCATGCCCAGAGAAAGACCCAGATGGACAAGAACCTGGTTTGGAAATGAAACTGGAAATACAAATGATAGACCAAAAGAAGGGGATAATGACTTTGAACTTTGCTAAAGCCTCTCGGAAGCCTTTGAGCTGGGAAAATTGAACAAAAACCAAATCTCACGACAACAGCTGAAAGAATTAAAGATCAAAATTGTCAGAGGTAAAAGAAAGGAATATAAAGTTGGTTTCTTTGACCAAGATTAAAATGACACAAGTTTTCATAAAGCTGTACTGACCATTTTACAGACATTTGCTGGCACCAGGACTGGAAAATGTATGATAATTTTATGTCTAAATAAGGGATGGGTTACAGAAAAGAAGAGATATTTGTATCCTTTTAGGAGAAAAAGAGTTATCACTTTTATTTATACTTTTTGTGATTAAGATTGAAGGTCACTTCTTTAAGCATTTTTCTTTTCTTTTCTTTTCTGCACGTTTGTAAGAGAAAACCTTGCGGATCACAGAGAAAAAAACACTTTCCATTCTTATTCCTGTACCATACATGGGACTGTTTGGGAGTTTAACATCCCTTTCTCCCCATTTTCTCAACAATTTTTTTCCCTTTTATTTTGTTTGTGTGTGCATACATGTAAGTGTGATGTGCATGTCTAAATAAGGTTGTGAAATGTTCCGAATACTCTACATGCTAGTTTTAGGGAGTCCAATCAATACAAATCCACCCACCCCGTTTCTGAAAACCCAGGGTTGCATCTCAAGGCCCTGGCCTGTAGGGACGTCCATTTCCCCCTCGGCTACAGATCCTCAGTCTGCCTCCTTTTGCCTCCTCACCCAAGATGCTCTCCTTTCGCTGTGCCCTCCGCCAACTGTAACCTGGAGGGGGACGTTTCTGCTTTGTAAATGCATCTAGTACCTAACAGTCTCCAACACTGTTTTATGTTCATTTTGAATTTGCTATTTAGTGGCAAATTCAAAACACTGATTGTTCTTAAACAGCCCATTAATTTGTACACCTGATGATGTAGGTTTTCCATCCTAACTGTGCTTGACATGCACAGAACCATCTGTTGGGGACTGGATGTCACTCTTGCAGGCAGGCAGGCAGGCAGACAGGCAGGCTCCCACCTGGCAGGCAGGGTAATTAAATTGCACAGCTGACCTTGCAAGTCCATCCAGGAGTGGACTGAGAACAGGAAGCACTTCTATCTCTCCGCTACCAGGCTTCAGGGCCACACCTTTGTAAATGCATTGCCGCTTTGTTAAAGAACTGATGCAGCTGAGCTGCAGAGTAACTGCTCTAGCAAGCTTGGAAAGGAGGAGGAACCAAGTAATTCTTCCCAACTCAAAGCCAGACCACTAGGTTTTGTTCTACATTCTCTGACACCATGAACTGTATGAAGGGCCCCACACCAACCTCTGGCACTTTATCTAGTTTAACAATGAAGAGCATGCAGATGTGTTCCAATCAGCTCCCCCGAATTCACTGCTGCCAGCCTCTTCCACTGCCTCTGCGTGGCCAGGAGTCAAAGTGGGACTGGAACAACTAGTAACCAACAACACTAGACTAAACAACTGCCTCGATCTCATCTTCTGCAATAGTTTGAATTTAATTTATGGAATACAAACTAAAGAACCCTTTTCCAGCAGTGACCACAATATGATTGACTTTTGTCTCAACATACGCCCACACAAAAATCACCTCAATGATGTAATCCCCAATTATAACTTCAAAAAGGCAACTATGATCTTATAGACAACGACCTCTCATCCCTTGATTGGCAATCTCTATTCTCTGGATGCAATACCGTTGAAGACCATTACAACATATTCTTACTTGAAATCAAAAGAGTCATCATACTATATGTTCCAACAACAACTCCCAAAACAAAACAAAAAGAAGATTACCCATATCAATAAGGAAACTTCAATCCAAAAAGAGATCACTCTGGCGGAAAAACAAATCTGGTCACATTGCCAATTTCAAAACCGATACAAAAACTTATGCCACCAGATAAAGACCGAATGCACCAATTATCACATTAAACAAGAAGAAAACCTTCTAAGCACCAATTCCACCCGTGCTTTTTACAATTTTGTAAACAACAAACTAAAAGACTCAAGGTCCATCCCTCCCTTGATAGGACCTGATGGTAAAGACTGCAACGATTTACACCATTAAAGCCAACATCTTTAACACATTCTTCGGCTCAGTATTTGTAAACAGCAATGGATCTTGCCCAGTATTTCCTAACCGTACCACAGATAACAACAATGACCTAATACATATCAATTTCACAGAAGACAATGTTGAAAAATCACTACGCAATCTAAAACCATCCCTATCTATTGGACCGGATGGAATATGTGCCTACTTCTTAAGAAAGCTATCCACTGCCATAGCCAAACCTCTAAGCATAATCTTTGAAAAATCTTTCAGGACCAGCTCCTTGCCTAACCTATGGTCACAAGCCACAGTCATCCCCATCTTCAAAAGGGAGACCCAAGCCTAGTTGAAAATTACAGACCAATCTCCTTATGCTGCGTCACCTGCAAAGTCATGGAATCAATTATTAACCAATCCATCATCCTCCACTTAGAGACAAACAACCTACTCTCCAATAAACAATTTGGTTTCAGAAAAAAACTATCCTGTAATCTGCAACTCTTACACTGCAAAAACATATGGACGACACAACTCGACCAGGGTAAAGCAATAGACGCAATCTACATAGACTTCTGTAAAGCCTTTGATTCAGTGGTACACGACAAACTACTCCTAAAAATAAAATCCTATGGTATATCTGGACAACTGAATAACTGGATAGAAGCATTCCTATCAAACAGACAACAAATGGTCAAAATCGGAGAGTCCTATCAAATCCAGTACCTGTCAATAGTGGTGTCCCTCAGGGCAGTGTTCTAGGACCAACTCTCTTCATACTCTACATAAACGACCTCTGTGATCATATTAAGAGCAATTGCGTTCTCTTCGCTGATGATGTAAAGCTGTTCAATACCACAGACAATACTGCTACCCTACAAAAAGATCTTGACTATGTATCCGAATGGTCAAACAAATGGCAACTTCAAATCTCAACAAATAAATGCTCTGTCTTACATATTGGCAAAAAAATCAGAAAACAAAATACAAGCTGAATAGTCAAGACCTTGTTGATGACCCAAGCTCTGTAAAGGACCTTGGAATACTCACCTCTAATGATCTGAGTGCTAGAGCACACTGCAACTACATAGCCAAAAGGCATTAAGAGTTGTTAACCTAATCCTACGTAGCTTTTTCTCTGGCAATATCACACTACTAACCAGAGCATAACAAAACATTTGCTAGACCAATACTCGAATACAGTTCATCAGTCTGGAACCCTCATTACGTATCTGATATTAGCACAATTGAGAAAGTCCAGAAATATTTCACAAGAAGAGTTCTCCACTCTTCTACTCGTTGTAGAATACCTTATGCCACCAGACTTGAAATTCTAGAACTAGAAAACCTTGAATTACGCCATCTTCGGTCTGACTTAAGCATGGTATATAAAATCATACATTGCAATGTCCTACCTGTCAGTGAATACTTCAGCTTCAACCATAACAACACAAGAGCACACAATAGATACAAACTCAAAGTAAACCGCACCAAACTTGATTGCAGGAAATACGACTTCAGCAATAGAGTAGTCAATGTCTGGAATACTCTACCCGACTCTGTAGTCTCTTCCCAAACCCCAAAAACTTTAACCTTAGACTGTCTACCATTGACCTCACCCCTTTCCTAAGAGGTCTGTAGGGGCGTGCATAAGCGCACCAACGTGCCTACCGTCCCTGTCCTATTGTTTCTCTATTCTTTTATTTTTCTTATATGTACCCATCTCATGTATTCACAACTATGTATACACTTATACTTATTATCTTGTAAACAATTGACAAATCAAATAAATAAATAAATAAATAAATCTTCACCAGCACCTTTTTGGCCATGGTGTCACGTCCCCTTGAGATCTATTCCCAGGGTGCATCAAATGAAAAAGACAGAGCTGTTACAGATGATTAATCCGGAGTTACTCTGAATATAACGGGATTACAATACAACAACTCTTGAAACAGAAAAGAGGTTTTTTTTAGCCCCATCAAGACGAAACAACAATAATCTACTGAAGATAACCAAGAGGCCCAAAGCAATTTCGGGAAGAGATTTTTTTTAAAAAAATAAGTAGTAAATTCTTTCACAGATATATTTTGAAGAGAGAACATCCTTGCTCCACTTGAATTTGGCAAATGGAGAAAATAATACTTTGTTAATGTTGCTATATTAACAAGGTTCAATTAAAAACCATTATACACACTCACACTCACACCCTGGGGCTAAGGGGCTTATCAATTTGCACAATCTTAAGAGTTCTATCAACCATGCCTATCCTGCAAGTCCCTGGATATTGCTTCAGTTTGATCTTATGTTTAGTGATAAAGGGCTGGGGAATAAAAGCACCCAAGGAATGTCGGCCAATGCTAAACCAAATCAAAGTTGGTCCCTTTAGACAGCACTTCTGGCCAGCACAAGACAGAGGGAACCAAAAGGTCAAGATGATACCTCAGGATTCATTCTTGTCAATGAGGCAGCTCTTAGTGCCAAAAAAAATCTGCTTTCATCCCTCTAAGTAATTCCTCTGATGGAAGATAGCAAGTGTGCAGCCCACCCATTACGGTAGTGTGTTATGACAGTCATAAATCAGGTTGGGCACATGACCAATCTGATTTTACAACCGTAAGGACCGACTAATGCAACAGTCATAAAAGGAATGCTCTTGGTTGTTTGGTGTACCCATTGGTTGCTATGCTTCAGTTTTTCCAAAGATCAGAAGTAACTTCTGCTTTTCAGCAAACTGTCATAAAATGCAGACACCATGATCACCACCACCATCATCAAGTAGACAAGTAACTGCAAGATGCTGCAAATGGCCATAATTGAAGCCGTGTGGCCAAGCACCCAAATTGTGGTCACCGTGCATGTGGGGTCAGAACTTTGAAACTGGATCATAACTCCATTGTTCCAGATAAAAGTTGTAACTTGGAAGAGTCGTGAAAGGATCAGTTACAAGCCAAGGATTACCTGTAGTCATTTTCTTCACTTAGCGCTGAGGTCAAGCCACACAGCTGCAAGAGGGCCCAATGGAACACAGTTGATATCTTGCCTTTTATTATCCGAGGCTATGGGAGCCTACTCTCACTTGTAATTCTTGTATATTTTACCCTAGCAATGCAGCCGTAAGCGCTGAAGACCTTAAAGAACATTTATTTGTGCATTCCATATATCCTGAAGTTATGGCATTTGGGCACATTATGATGGCCCTGTTGGATATGACTTCATAGCATATCATACAAGTTTGATAGTATTTGTATTGCCTATAGCATTTGTATTGTCCTGAAGGCTTGTTGGGGTGGGCTACGTGGATTTTCCCCAGGGAGCAGGATGAAGGTAAAATGGGGGTGGTTGGTTACGTACCATCACATCATTGTTAACTCTGACAATCACATAATTAATTCGATTCAATTCAGAATAGAGCTGGAAGGGATCTTGGAGGTCTTCTAGTCCAGCCCCCTACTCAAGCAGGAGACCCTATACTATTTCAGACAAGTGACTGTCCAGTTTCTTCTTAAGAACCTTGTGCTGGTTAAACAGTATATAGTTAGTTTGGGAATGAGAGTTGTCCCCTTAAGGGAAAGCCTCATGGGAAGTGTAGTTAATGCCTCAGGGGCGATGTAGTTCATGTCATGTGGTCACATCTGTAATCCTGATTGGTCACTGAATTGACCTCTGGTGGGTGGGGGGGAAGCTTTGTTCATTCTTGCTTGGACCCCAGTATCGTGCTGGAGTCTTCCCTTTGCTGTATCATTATGGGATGAAGATAACTATCTTTTCACACGATGAAGACAACTATGCAAAAATTGGACATTAGATTAATCTCAACATAACTGTGAGTTATACCTTGAGGATGCCTGATATAAACCTCCAGTGACCCACAACTTAGGTAGGCAAGCTGTTACACTGGTTAATTGTCCTCATTGTTAGGACCTTCAAATACTGGAATATTGCTATCATGTCACCCCTGGTCCTCTTTTTCTCTAGACTGGCCATACCTAATTCTTGCAACTGTTGTTCATATGTTTTTGTCTCCAGGCCTTTCGTCACTTTAGTTGTTCTTCTTTTCACTTTTTCCAAAGTCTCAACATCTTTTTTGTAATGTGGTGACCAAAACTGGATGCAGTATTCTAGGTGTAGTCTTACTAAGGCTTTGTAAAGTGGTACTAATATTTCATGTGGTTTTGGTTTTAATGACTCAGTTTGTACAACCCAGGACTGTAATGGCATTTTTGGTTGCTGCCGCACACAGCTGGCTTCTGTTTAAGTGATTGTCCACAGGTCCCTCTCACAGTTACTGTTTTTGAGGCAGGTTCTGCCTACTCTGCACTTGTACCTTTGGTTTTTTCCTGCCTGAGTGTGAAATCTTGCTTTTCTCTAGGTTGAACTGCCTTTTATTAGATAGGGCCCCGTGTTCAAATTTGTTGAGATCCTTCTGAATCTTGAGTTTCTCTTCTGAGGTGGTGGGTATTCCTGCCAGTTTAACGTCATCTGCAGATTTGATGAGTTCCCCTTCTATTCCCTCATCTCAGACATTAGATTTTCTGCATGACAAACTGACCCCAACCGGATCTTTGGGGTAGGGGGGTTTTTATTGGGCTCTTATTAGAGAATCTGCTGGAAGAACCAATCACTGTTCCTCCTTCCTTCCGATAATACTCTGATTTCCTCTCATGTTCAATAACAGGCCCAGAGGAGGCCGCTGCCTGGCCCACCCTGCCAACTGCCTGCAGTTTGGGGAAAGGGAAGTGAGTTAACCAAGAGGTCGAACTGGGAAAGGGATTTCAGAGTTTGCTTCAACAAGACAGATTTCTTCTTGGCTCCCTTAAATCTTCCTGGCTTAACAATCAAGAACGCATCTGGACCATCCAGCCTAGGAAGACCAAATGTTGGATGTTTTTGCTCTTGTGGGTTTGCAAGCATTTGTTTGCCGACGGCTGCCGTACCTGGCTACAAAAGGAGAGCTGCTTGTAAATTACAGGAGGGGCACGGTGACCTGGCAACAACATAAACCAAACTCAGCAGCTGTATAGCCCCAGTCTTTCTGGACCTGGAGACCCAACCGCCAATGCTTCAGGCTTCTGCAACTAAAGGGCAGAGCCCTCCCTTTCCCACCAGTTCAAACCACTAACCTGCCATGTCTCAAACGGCGTGTGTGCTGGCCGTGCGGGAGCACACACTCCAGCAATTTGGGTGCATTTATCAGTTAATTCCAGGCAATTATAGGAATGCTCAGCTTCTCGCTCAAATATCTGATGAAAGAGGAGACATCCTGCCCCACAGACGGGCCCCGTCTCTGAAGCGCTTGGAGGATAATGGCCGGAGCGGCACAGAGTGCTGGGGAGGGCAGCCAGGGTGGGGTGGGGGGACGGGACGGGACAAGAAGAGTTGCGGAAAGGAAAGGCAACCTGCCTGCTCTCCAAACGCTCCTTTCAGCAGAACCTGTCGGAATGCTGGGCTCACAATGGAATAAGAGACCAAGGGGAAGAGAAGAGAACTCTGCTAGGATCCCTCCTGAGCGTAACGTGATGAAAATGGCAGCTTACTGAGTGATGTGATATCACTGTATGCCAATCTCTAAGGGGCTGCCAGAGAGAAGAGGAGGGGACCAACCTGTTTCCAAATCGCCTGAGGGCAGGGCAAGAAGCAGGGGATGGAAACCAATCAAGAAGAGAGACAACCTAGCACTAAGAAGAAATTTGCTGACAGGGGGAACGATTAATCAGTGAAATGGGTTGCCTTCAGAGGTTGTAGGTGCTGCTCCAGCCCTGGAGGTTTCTAAGAGGAGATTGGACAACCTTTGGTCTGGAATGGTACAAATGCTTGAGCAGGGAGTTGGACTAGATGACCTCCAAGGTCCCTTCCAAGAATGATATTCTGTTATTTTCCAAATCAGTGCAATGATAGAGCAGGGACAGCGACAAACTTTTCTGTCACTAAGATTCCTCACAACGCTCAGAATCCTTTGCAGACACCCCTGGGCACAAAAGAGTCGTCCCCCCCTCTCTCCCTTTCTCTTTCTTTCTCTCTCTCTTTCTCTTTCTTTCTCTTTCTCGCTCTCTCTTTCTTTCTCTTTTTCTCTCTTTCTTTCTCTCTCTTTCTCTTTCTCTCTCTCTCTCTTTCTTTTTCTCTCTTTTCTCTCTCTCTTTCTTTCCTTTCTCTCTCTCTCTCTTTCTCTGTCTCTCTTTTTCTCTCTCTCTTTTCTCTCTCTCTTTCTTTCTTTCCCTTCTCTTTCTCTTTTTCTCTCTCTTTCTCTCTCTCTTTCTCTTTCTTTCCTTTCTCTTTCTCTCTCTCTTTCTCTTTTTCTCTCTTTCTCTTTCTCGCTCTCTCTTTCTTTCTCTTTTTCTCTCTCTCTTTCTCTTCTCTCTTTCTCTCTCTCTCTTTCTTTCTCTCTTTTTCTCTCTCTCTCTTTTTCTTTCCTTTCTCTCTCTCTCTCTCTTTTTCTGTCTCTCTTTTCTCTCTCTCTCTTCTTTCTTTCCCTTCTCTTTCTCTTTCTCTCTCTTTCTCTCTCTCTTTCTCTTTCTTTCCTTTCTCTTTCTCTCTCTCTTTCTCTTTTTCTCTCTTTCTCTTTCTCGCTCTCTCTTTCTTTCTCTTTTCCTCTCTTTCTTTCTCTCTCTTTCTCTTTCTCTTTCTCTCTCTCTTTCTCTTTCTCTTTCTCTTTCTCTCTCTCTTTCTCTCTCTCTTTCTCTTTTTCTCTCTCTCTCTTTCTCTCTCTCTCGTTGCGCTCATGGGCTGGCTGGGAAGAAGTTGCCTGCCGCTGCTGTGCTTGAGATCAGAAAGACAACACCTTTGGTGGGTTGCTCACTGGTCTGGGGAAGATCCTGGGGATGGGATGGATCTTGACAACTTGGCTGCTCTTTGAGAAAAGGGTCTATAAAGGCTGCCGCCAGATAGGGTGACAAGAAGGGCTTCATTTGCAGGCAAAGGGCATTAGCAAAATCACCATCAAAAACAACATCCAAACTTTTTCTCATACGGAGAAGATGCTGCACTTGATTCAGTATGCTGATTCTACTGCAGCCGCAGTTATTGCATTAAAACAGCAGAATGCTGTACTGTAAGTTCGAAGACAGTTATCAGGTTCATAACAAATAGTACTACAAATGCAAGTCAAGCCCCCCTCCTGCCTGATATACTAACAAATCTTTATCCCTCCAATTTTATAGTGTTGGTGCTTGTATTTCCAGCACAGCAAAATTCCAATTTGAAACTTTCCTAGATTGTTTTGAACTTTCAGGGGCTGTCCATCTTCTACGTTCCTTCTCTCACTATCAAACAAGAAGCAGCCAATGGGGAAGATTGGAACGAAGGAATCAAATAAGGCAAACTTTAATTTAATTACTTTTAATTAGGTCAAATTTAATTTTTCAAGGGTATTGGATTAACATGTGGGGACAGTATCATTTTATACCCAGATACCTTGGATAAGAATACAACTTTTAGTTCTTGGGGAAGAGAGCTCTTTGTCCCGAGACCTGCTGGAGAATGTCCAGACACATAATTCTTGCACAGAACACTGAAGTGCCCTGATGAGAATCTAGCAGCTGGTAATTCATGCCAGGTGCCCTATTTTGCTTTTGATTGGATAAAAATCAGTTTATTTGCCGGGCTGTATGTCTTTGAGAATCTACATCCAGGCAAGGGAAGAATGTCTTTAGACCATGAAAAAACATGTGCTGTGTTTCAGTGTGGGGGGAAGACTTCAGTGTGGAGACTTCTGGCGAGGAACGGTGAGGTAGCATGTCTCCAGATGAGCAGCGATGATATCATGAGAGTGACTGAAGAACCAGAGAGTAGGCTGGTCTCATGGAACCTCTTGGGGTGCGTGCAGTGTGTATGTGGTTTGCTGGATCAGTGAAGGATCCACAGCCAAGAGAAAAGGAATTGCTCTCTGTAAATAGTGCATTTCCTTTCCACTTTTGAGTGTTAGCTTAGGGGTCCAAACCAACCTAAACATGTCTCGGAGGTACTTCCAAACACCCACCCCCTTTTATCCTCCTCTAGCTGACCCACCTTTACCTGCAGAAAATGATCCCCTTTTCACCTTCTCTGGCATGCTGAAAGGGGAGGGGCTTATTGGCGGGCAAATTCCCTTATTTAATTACATGTGACACAATTTGTGAAGCAACCACTTTAAATGAAAGCCATACCTCCCATTCTTCAGCAGTTCAACTTCAAAGGGAAAAGCAAATCTTTCTGCTCCTGGCCAAATGTATCCTGGTTAATGAGTTGAATGATTAACCTCTTTTAAAAGCACATTTTCAGAAAAGGAAAAGGCAGCTCGATTGGTCTTCATTGCAGAAGGCCTTCTCGTCTTCTGGCCAAGAAAAGTTTAGGAACGGTTTTGAAAAACAGAGGAGGAGAAACGTTGTGGGAAAGAAGCCTGCTCTGATTCTAGCCGGATCCCTCAGCTCAGAAGCTTCGGTTGCTGGGAGCTCAGGAATACACGGAGCAAGAGGAGAGAGAAGAGCAAACTCACGTCCATAAGAGGGTCTGGGCTCTGAAGCCACGCTACCAAGGCAGGAGAAGGCTCCTTCTGCCTCGCAGGGCCAAAAACCTTTCAGGCACCTGTGGAAATGTCCACAGAAGTCACCAAAATCCCAAAGGCATCTAGGAACCAGCTCCCCCCCTCCCTGCCAGCAGAGCCCTTGTCTCAACCCCCTTGGGAAGAGATCAGAGTTAGGAGCTTTGGCCAGCAGGCAATTCAGGGCTTGTGAATTTTCTTCTCCTGGCCAAGACCTGGGACCCCAAGGAAGCTTTACAACTGACCGCCTCCAGTATAATCTGGCAGATTGCCCCTTGGTGCACATTCCTTAGGAGATACTTCAGATGTGGAAGTTTTTGTTAGCCTTCTTTCATATGATGAACTGTGCAACAAAAGGCTTGGAAGGGTTCTGAAGCAGAGAAAAAAGAGCAGATCTTTTTGTAAAGAATAAAGTTCTTTACCTGTAAAAGGAAAGGGTGGCTAGTAGCAACTCTAGTCACTCTGAAACTCAACCTACAAAATGAGAAACTCCAATCTAAGCAAGAGGACTATATTCAAATTGAACATAATAAAGAACAAACAATTTCTAAAAGAAATGACCTGGTACATGAGGAAGACCGATGGAAGCATGTCACTCATGGGAAGAAAACAGCAACCAAGTACAAGGCCCAGCTGTCTGGCCCAGCCTCTCTGGAGCTGAGCAACTGACTTCACAGCCTCCCCCTGGAAGGAAGCATGAAGGCATCTGGAAAGAGGCCTCACCAGGTGCTCCTGTGAAAGGTGGAAAAGTAGCCCAGACCTCCCTGAGGGAAAAAAAAGGCAAGTCTTGGTGATAGGAGATTCAGCTCTATGGGGAAGAAAACCAGCCATTGTTAGACTGGACATTCAGTCTAGGAAGGTTGTTTCTCTGGAGCAAAAAACAAAGATGTGGCTGACAGGCTTACTAAAATAATCAAGCTCACAGATTATTATCTCTTTCTTCTCCTTCACGTAGGGATGAACCAGATGACAATGAACCTGAAAACAATACTGAGGAATTATTAGCAGCTAGGCAAGAAACTTAAAAAGTTAGACGCACAAGTGATTTTTTTTCTTCCAACTTCTAACAAAAGGTCAACATCCAATGAGGGAATAAAGAATTTAACATACGACTTCAGCAACAGAGTGGTCAATGTCTGGAATACTCTACCTGACTCTGTGGTTTCTTCCCCAAACCCCAAATCTTTAACCGTAGACTGTCTACTCTTGACCTCACCCCTTTCCTAAGAGGTGTCTGTAGGGGGCATGCATAAGCGCACCAATCGTGCCTACCGTCCCTGTCCTATTGTTTCTTTTTATTTTTCTTATATGTACCCATTTCATGTATTCATAACTATGTTTATACTTATACCTATTATCTTGTAAGCCATTGACAAAAATAAATAAATAAATAAATAAAAAATAAATAAATTTTGGAAATGAACCACTGGCTTAAGAGTTGGTGCTGCCAAGAAAACTAGACCATGGTCTGCATTACCTACATGAAGGGCTTCTGGCAAGGATGGGCTGTACCTCACGAGGACAGGGAGGAAAATAGTCAGGAAACAACTGGCTCAACTGATCGGAAAGGCTTTCAACTAAAATTAAAGGGGGAGAGTAACCAATCTTTAGGATCTTCAGGACCTGATCCCAAGCATAAACCCCAAGACAACCAATCAAACAACGAGGCAGGGAGTGAGAAGAAGGAAGAAAAACTCAGAAATAGCTATAGGAAGCCTAGCCAGGGTCACCATACAGGACTCAGGTGCCTGTACACAAACTCTCAAAGGGACTTTAACTACCCTGATATCAACTGGGAAACAAACTCTGCATCAAGTGAGAGATTGAACAGGTCCCTGAACAACCCAGCCGACAACTTTGTCCCCCAAAAGGTAGAGGAGAGAAGAAGAGGAGAAGCTATAGCGGACCTAATTCTTACTAACCCCCGAGAAGAAATGACAGAGGGGCTTGAAGCTGCTGGAACTTTGGGGGAGAGTGTTCAAGTCATATTGCAATTCAATATAATGCAAACACAAACAACAGAATATAATCAAGCCATTGTCTTAGACTTTTAAAAAGTCTGCAAAGCATTGCAAGGATGTAAATATTAAAGGGGAAAATAAGAAGCTAGGGAAAGTCTGAAAAATATGACTATAAAGGCCAGTTCAATACCACTGAAAAAGAAAAAAACAGCATGGTTGAGCAAAGATCTTTTGATAAACTGAAAGAAAAAAAAAAGGATAAATACAAAGAAATGGAAAGAGGGACATATAAATAAAGCAGAGTATCAACAAATAGCCCAGACATGCATAGATGAAATCATGAAATCTGAGGCTCAGAATAAAGTAACACTAGCAACAAATGTCAAAAATAATAGAAAAAAAGTTTTTTTTCAACATATAAAAAACAAGAAAAAAAATCAAGGAAATAAATTGGTCCTCCAGAAGCCAACACAGGTTTGTCAGAAACATATCATGCTAAACAAATCCTATTTCATTCTTTCACAAAATCAGCGGGCCAGTGAAATGCATACCTGGATTTCAATAAAGCATTTGACAAAGTAGACTACAGCCTATTTCTTGGTAAGCTAAAAAAAATTGGGATAGACAGTATGACCACCAGATGGATTTGTAACTGACAAATGTCAGTTTTAAAATGATTGCGTTGCAGTCTACTTTCTATGCAAAAGGAGACTTTTAATTGAACCACAACATAAGACAAAACTAAAGAAGCAATTAAAACATTTACAATGAACCCCCCCACCCCCCACCCCCAGAACCCAGTGGTATTTCTGCAGGATATTACAAGACTCATTAAGAAATCCAACTGAACCTTGAATTCAAGTAATGAATGAGATTCAACTATGTGAAGAACTTCCTCCATCACGGAAAAGGGCCTTTATTTCCTTAATTCATAAAGGGAGAGATTTCCATAACCCACAATTTGAGGGTCACACTGATCAACTGGAAAGGGGATTCCTTAATTTGACATGTTGAATAGGTCGCATCTACTAAGTGAAGATTGCTCACATTTTGCTCTGGATAAGTTTGTATCAACAGCTACACAGGTTAATAAACCTAAACACCCACACACACACACACACACACTCCTGAAGTACTACTGTCTGGCTCAGCATTAATGCTCTGGAATGTACTCCATCCTTGAATATGGGCTATTTTGAGAAGATCAGTGGACTTCTGTTTTGAAACAGGTTTGCCAGTTTTCCAGAAGACTGAAGTCAGCAAAGTGTTCTAGAACAGTCCAGTCCAGTGGTGGGGGAGGGGACGTGTGAGCTGAGAAGATGTTCACCTAGCAAACTGAGAAAGTTCCCTGCCCCTTCATCCTAGCCTGTCAGCTACCCCACTAACCCATGGACTGTTTTTTGGAGAGATGCTTGACAAAACAACAACAACTGGTGGGCAGGCTCATCAGTCACCCTTCTCCTCAGGACGTTGCTGAATCAGGCCCTTAACTGATGTAGTCCAGCAGGTTGTTCCCATAGTGCTCAAACAAGTGTGTAAGGGAGGCCACGAATCTCCCTGCTATTCCATTAGTTGTATTTCATCAAGACTAATAATCATTAATCCCAATGATCTCCATAAATTGGTCCAACCCATATTTCAAGCCAGCTAAACTGGGAGCCAGTGCAACATTTCATAATAGTGAATTTCAAAGTTTAATTATGCATTGTGGGGGGGAAAAGGGGGTCCTTGGCTGTCCTGATCCTCCCTGGATTCAATTTCACTGAATGGACCTCTAGGCCTAGCGTTTGGGGAAAGAGAAAAACAGCTTCTGTGTGCCCATTTAATCCGCCGCAGGTCCAATGCTGTATATTTCAATCACGTCTCCTTTCATTCGCCTCCTTCCTAGGGAAGCTGCTCCAACCCCTTCGTCCTCTTACTTGTCCTCCTCTGAACCTTCGCTAGCTCTATTATCTCCTTTTTAAGGAGCAGCTACCAGAACTGCACACAATATTCCAGATCTGGTCATGCCACTGATTCATAGAAGAACATTATGATATTGCCGTCTCTGCTTTCTTATTACTCCCAACATGCCGTTGGCTTTTATTTTTAACAGTAAATGCTGACTGTGCCAGCCCCTCCATTCATCTGTCGATCATCGCTCCAAGGTCACTTTCCCCATCAGCCATTGTTGGTTGATCCTATTAATTTGTATGAGCACTTAAGATTTTGGGTACCAATGTACATCACTTTACCCTTGCCCACATTGAATGGCACCTGCCATTTCAATACCTCTAATGCGCAGAGATGCTCTACTGTCATTACTACCCTGAACAACTTAGTGTCATTAGCAAAGCTGGCTATTCCATTAGCCATGCCGGATTCCAGATCACTTATAAATGTGTTAAAAAGCACCTGTCCTAGGACGAGATCCCAGGATTCCTATTCTTTAGCCAGGTCTTTATCTGCAAAACCATCTGCTTTCATTCCATGGCTGTTCTCCTTATTAAGAAGTCTTTGATGAGCAACTTTTATCAACCGCTTTTGAAATATAAGAAGATGCTATCTACTGGCTTGCCCTCATCCATATGTTTATTATCACCCTCAAAAAACTGATAGATGAATGAGGTGGACCTTTCCTACAGGGAGGAAAGGTCTTCCTGTCGGATCCCAATTATCGGTGGGATCACATTCTCCCAACAGTCTCTACCCATCCAATGAGGCCTGGAAGAGAAGGCTCCCTCTAGATCCCATCGTTTGGGAACATCTCTTGCAGGGTTTCTGGGGTTGCAGCCTCTCGTTCACTGCCCCCTTCTTAATGTCAGGCTGGCCCCGTCCCTGTTTGCAATTCCATTACGGCTGGACTATTCCAGCAAGACTTTGGGCTGAAGGAATCGTTTTAATCTCTCTGGAAGTGTTACAGTTGTTCCTTGGAGCACAGAATATGACCGACGAAATACATTAGAGACAGTGTTATTTTATTCTACTTTTATGTTCTTAATCTTATTACTGTTTTAGGAGGTCAGTAAGTTGCTGTTGCATCAGGCATGACTCAAGTGGCATATAAGACTACTGAAGTAAAATAAATAGATGAAATAAATACTTAGGCTACAAAGTGAAATTGGCTAAACTCATCTCAATTTTACTCCAGCACCTAATGGCCCAAATTATGAAATGCTTCAGAAATCATAAGTGCACTAATGTGGGACACAATCAGCAACAAAATTTTAAATTTAATCAACATACGGCCTCCTCTAAGCACCTCCAGGCAGAGCCTAGAGTTACTCAAGAGTAAAGTAAATGCTAAAGAAACAGAGGGGAACTGGGAAGAGTTAAGATCAACTGCCTTGAAAGAGGAAGGATTACAAGATGGTATTAATTAAATTAAATTAAAAGAAATAAAAACTGTTGCATCACTCCATGTTTTATGTTAACCTCCAGGCATCGGTGAGGCAAGATGGAAGCCTAGGATTGCATACAGAGGAGTTTGGGAGAGGCAGCATTTCTACAGCTGGGAAGTGAGGCTGAGGTCAGCATCTCTATCAACACAATAAACTCAATAAAGCCCAATCACTATGGTAATTGAAACAAGCTCCCTTTCGTAGCCCTGAATCTGGGAAAGGCCTCCTGTCAGAAGCAAAGCACCATAGGGCTGGACCCTGGGGTGCTCAGCACTCAACTGGGTAATAATTCACTTATTAAAAAGTGATCTTCCCAGGAGTACAGGTTGCTTACTAGGGCAGTATTGCTTCTTCAGGTGAAACTTAAAATACTCATGAGATTAAGTTGATAGTCCACCATACATTCTGGGGTGTGGGTGTGTTTGGTAAAAGCAGTACTGGGTCCAGGGGTCCCTCACAGCAAATTTTTCCTCTATAGCTTGCTGTCTAATTAGCCTTTTTAAATCCACATACTTTTTTTGTATGTAGCCTTTTCTAGATTGGTTTAGAGATAGACAACTATTTTTAGACAATCATTTATCCAGAATGGAAAAGGTCTTCTGCACTGGGCAGGCAGTTTGGCTAGGAGACCTCCAAGGTCAGAATACTGGAGGTACACAAGGTTTTAGAAAGGGCGCATAGTCATACTCCACTCAGTAGCAAGGCTGCAGCCGGAGGTGGTGAGCAGTATTAAGGGGTATCTGGGGGTGCAGACAGCAAACAATCTGAACTGGTCTCCTCACACATCATCCTTAGTGAAGCATTTGCAAACCGGTGCCTGCATTTCCTGCGTCGGATGAGGAGAGCACATCTCTCTCCTTCTGTCCTGGCCACTTTTTACAGAGGCACGATTGACAGCATTTGAACAAACTGCATCACCGTTTGGTTTAGTGGCAGCAGAGCCTCAGATAGAAAGTCCATACAGAGAGTGGTGAGGACAACCGAGATTATAGGAAGCTTGCTTCCTGTTATTCAGGATACTGCTTATAAGCGCTGTGAGCTTAGAGCTCAAAGCATTGATAGAGACCCCACCACCACTTCACGGGCTGTTTATGTTGCTGCCCTCTGGGAGGTGGTTTCTAAGTATTTCTAGCAGGACTACCAGATTCTGGAACAGCTTTGTTCCCTAGGCCATCCGTCTGGTAAAACTTGCAAGATTTGTTTTTCTCGCCATATACATGTATATATCCAGATTAGACTGTGTTGTTTCTCTGTGTCATATAATATATACATAATTTTGTATTAATTATTTAGTCATGTTTATGTAGTATATATTAGAGGTGGGGATCCTTTGAGAGCTGCATGCAATGAAACTTCATTTTAGTGTATGCTGATTAGTGTATATTCAACGTGAGAATAAAGTTATTCTAATCTAATATTGATCTGAGCCCATCCAAAGAGGCTTCATATGTTCTCATCACACCTCAAGAAGGTTATCAGACAGCTTGGAGAAAAGGGCAGCCAAGATAAACAGAGGCGTGAACACAGGAAATAGCAATGGAGACTGCTTATCTTAGAAAACAAGTTTACAAGGAGACACTATTGAAATACAAAGATAGACAGGTATGCGTGCTGTGTTCTTTATTCTTATTTTGCCCAGTCTTCACCATTGCTAACTGCAAGTTTACTCTTAAAGGCAGTCTTTTTTTTTGCCTCCTCATTTCTCAAAGCAATGTCTCTTCCAGCAACTTTTTGTCCCTTGGCTGGGGAATACGGACACCTGCCTTTGTAATACGCTCAGGTTTGTTTGAGTTTCATCTGCTGGGATTGTTTCCTGCATGAAGACATAGAAGATCTGTTTCACTGACTCGTCTGATAGAAGCTGTGACTGTCTCAAGAGCTCATCGGTGAATGGGCCTAATCTCATACACACTTGACATAAACCTTCCTCCTTTCCCCTGTGATATTATGTGGGAGTTTCGGCTTCACTGGTTCTGGGACATCCAAAGAGCAGAGCATCATTTTGGTGAACCCACCAGATGCCAAATGTGGCGGGACTTACCTCCGAGGGTCATCCCTGCTTCGTAGCATTTTCTCAGGCGACAGGAGGGACAGTTTTTCCTTCGGAATTTATCAATGGTGCAGTCATTTCGGCTGGCACAGAGGTACTTTTGCTTACCTTAAAAAAAAAATTACAGCAAAATTTGTCATTAACAGATCAGAGGAACAAGCTGGAACAAGTGGGGTGGGGTGATTTGGTTGCAATGAAAAACACACATGTACACCAATGCATCAATCAATACACAAATCGCATCAGACTGAAGGGGTTTTAATCAAGGAAAGCAAAAAGGATTGGAGTGTCGAGTGATGTGCCTCCCCACCATTTCTGGGAATACTGGACAAGGTGCACCTATGTGATGTGCCTGCCCCCAAAGACCCCTCTGGCAGAGGCCCGTCAGAAGCCGGCTGACTTCCAGCGGCTGAGCAAAGGCTGGAAGCGAGAGATTTGGGCTGACACGCCTCTGCTCCTGTTGGGAGAGCGTGGCTCATTGCTAGGCCTCAAGGAAGGGGCTCAGCAGGCCCCACCACCTCTGTACACAGCAGAGGGCAAACCCCACAAGCTGGGCTACAGAAGGGCTGAAATAGGTATCCGAGGTATCGAGGTATCCTCACGCTGAAATCTCAGGTAGGAAAAATCAGAACGGAGGATCGGCCTTATTTGGGGGAAGACTAACTATAATATTAACTCCCACCTTTCCGAGGGAGGCTGCTATAGTACTGCCATTGTCCGTTTTGGTGACATTATCCATCTGGCTGGGCTGGTGACACAGAATATTCATAAACCCCCAGGTGGCCCTGGAAGCCAGTGGTCAGCATATAGTACCAGCTTTGGAAAGGTTACATTAGCTTGCCTGGTCACAGAGGCAGCCCAAAAAACGGCAGCCCTGAACTTTGGGCACTTCCCACGACTCCCACCCCTCAATTGGAAGGATCCAGGTGTTTCTTTCTCCTTTAACTCTCAGCTTAAAATGCCAGCAGGAAATCTGGGCTAGGCTGGCCTGGCCCGGCCAGTTCTCTGAATTAACACGTGACCGTCTCTTTCTTTCTCCTACTCTGACATGGAGGACAAAATCACAAGGTGCATCCGGTCCTTTTATTAGTGCACTGATTGTCTTCACCTTCACTACTTCAGAAAAGCACAGCTCTGAAACCGCCTTACCAATACACCCATCAGCGTATTCATACTTCTAATCTGCCTCTTGGAAAATTCAAGGCAGCCTCGGGCTGGAAAAAAGGATATAGTACGAAAGTGGCAGACTTTTTAAAAAATATTTTAAGTTATGGAGGGCTAGAGAAGGAAATAGGTACAGAGAAACCTGGACAAAACTAGAAGGGCTAAGTGGAAGCAAAGCCATAACAGCATCCCTCTATGGGTGGAAGTTCAAACAGGATATGAGGGGGACAAAGGAGCCAATTGAGGGAACAAGAAAGAAAAGAAGCCTGCAGTAAGTACATATTGGCTTGAAAGTATTTGGAGATCATCTAGTCTATTTGATGTAAGGGATAATGGATCAGAAAACATTCCCAAGCAGGTGCAGCCACTCAGTCCATCTCTAGGACAAAGGACTAGGAAGGGTTTGCACTGTCAAAAGGAATTTGCAGCCAAAGCCTGTGTTTCTCTTTCTGCTCAGAAACAGATATTCCTGCTCCTCATCCTAGGGAAACAGCCCTTGAAATATTTGTGGCAAGTTCTCTCAATCTTCAGGTTAAACATAGTTTGCCTTTTCTCATGAGGCGTAATGTTCAGATTGGCCTCTGCCCTGGTTACCCTCTGGTGAGGTCCCATACTTGAGAACTCTTTCCAGGTTGATCCACTGTCTTCAACGAATGTTTTAGGGTTTGTTTGCAAAATGGCAACGGATCCTTTGCCCCATGGGTTATCAACTCATAGATAGGTGTATCATGTACTTAACTGAATTAAAGGTATACTAGGTTGTGGCATTCTACAACGATCTATTAAATGGTAGGTCTCTAAATCGGCCCCCTGGAACAAAAGGCTATTGCTAGAATTCTAACTGGGGCAAAAAGGTTCCACTCCTCTTCTGCCCCACTTCCAAATGATTCCCAAGTAAGACTCATGGGGGCAACGACCCCTTTATGCCCCCCAAGACTTTAGACCAGCTGCAGCCTGCTTGGGGTGCAGTCTTATTCTGAGCTCTTTTGGACTTTGGAGTCACTGGCAGCCGGTCTGGCTAAATCCGGCCTCTGCCGGGAGAGCGACAGGTTTGATGTAAAAAAGGAGGAGGAACTAACTGCTGATGGCTGATCCCGGGTCTTTCGGGCTCTTATTATTACTCTTACGTTATGGAAAAAGCTGACTTTGCAGCACATGGAAAAAGCGGACTTTGCAGCACAATGCCCACATTGCTCTGCTCTTCTGCTGCAGACAAACTACAGAATCTTTATGGAGCTCAAGGTTTATGGTGCAAACATGATGAGACACAGTTGACAATCAGCCACTTGAAAATCTCTCCAGGGTAGGGTTTTTTTTTTTGGCTATGTTTCTATATCTCCTATCATTTATTTATCTTGGATGGTAAACAAAACAAAACCCAAATTATAGAACAACTCAAAATAATTTCACCTGATTACAGTGTCCATTAAAATATTTATTTAGCCTTCCAAAACAGGCCTTCTAAAAGTTCTCCCAAAACATCCGAGATAGGCAGTTTCTAAAGCTCAGTAAGAAGTAAAGAGAAGATCTGACCACACAACCAGCAACATTTATTTGGCTATGGTGGTAGCAGGGGAAAATGCAAAATTAAGTACAACTTTGCTCCTGCTGTAAGGTTAGGGCAAAAGGCTTTTAAGAGAAATTAAATATGTTTGTTACTCAGTTCGCTCTCTCAAGGAGATCTGTACAATACCAAGTTGTTTTTGGAGAATAGCCAATGGCCTTTGTCATCAAAGGTTTATACTGAAATTAATGTGTGGCTTTTTAAGATGCCAAAATTTTGTGACTCGGAGGTTTGAACCTGCTCTGTCAGAAGACATAGGCTCGAGTGATGAGGAAGATCTGGCATTAAGGTTTGAGCCTGCCTTGTTGAGTGACATAAATGGGAGTCAGGAAGAGGAGGACTTGGCTCTAAGATTTGAGCCTACTTTGTTGGAAGTTTCGGAGTCGTCTTCCTCTCCAGAAACTTCCTCCCTGATTGTGCCTCAGGTGTTGGCAGATAATCAGGAGAGTATGCCGGAGTCATTAGCTGAAGATCAAGCCGAGAAATGCTGGTCTGATGCAGGCAGAAACGTGACATACAACGTAAAAAGAAAAGAGACTGACACGGCCCTCAGGGAATATAAGGAGGCGGTTTAGCTCTGAATCCCTGTTCGGGTCAAATTGTCTTTTGGAGCTAGCAGTTCGGATGAATTTTTCTGTGTGACGGTTGCTTCTGATTTATTGCCTTGCTCGTTATCGGACTTGGTAGGCAGCTTCTGGGAAAACTGCCAAGGACGAATTCAGCCAAGGGAAGTTAACTCTGTCGCTTCTGTTTCTGTCTGTTTGAGTATTTCCCTTTGGAAATTTGGATTCTCACCTTGTGGTGACAGGAGAGACAGAACACCAAAAGATGCATCATTAAACAAATGGGCAGAGAAAAAGAGAGGGGAAGGGTCTTATTTGTTCCTGGACACATGGCTTCTGAAAAGTCCTCTGCTCAGGGCTCCATCCCTGGAGCCTTTTAAGACGAGGTTGGTCAGCCATTTGTCCGGAATGGTAGAGGGTCTCCTGCTCAAACAGAGGGTGGGGCTAGAAGACCTCCAAGCGTCCTTCCAACTCTGTCACTATGTAGTCTGTTCTGGCTGCTTCTTTGATTCCTTCTCCTTGGATGGTGCGCCTTAGTTGCTATGAGAGCTTGCACCCTTCAAGCCACGGGACTTGTACCTCTTGGTACCCTATCCTAAGCCAGGTCTTCACTTCCCCTTGGAGAGGAACACGGTTTCCTGGGGGAAAAGTGAAAGAGGTGAGACCAGCCAAAGATTCTATGCCAAGGAAAGTTCCTGGGGAAAGGAGGAGGAGGAGGAGAAGGGAAGGGCTGCTCGAGACAAAGGGAGCGATGAGATACCTAAGCATCCAGGACATTTGGTCCTCTGACAAAAAAGAAAAGAACAAGAGCATGCATCTTCTTATCTCCATCTGTAATTAACAAAGATACGATGAGATGATTTAATCATTGGGAAAGGAGAATTTAAAAAACACTGCCCCAGACCACAAGTTCAAAGACTGAAGTCACGCAGAAGTGTTGCACTAAAGAAAAGAGAGAAAGAGGGTTGGGTTTCATCGGGAGCTACTCAGAAGAAACATGAAGGTGGCCCAGGAGGAGACAGCATGAAAAGCCCTGCAACCTCAGGAGGCAGGAGAAGGAGGAACAAAGTTCATGAAAATCATCAGGGAGGAAGAAGAACGAGAAGGGAGCTGCTGGGAAGGATGCACAAAAAGTGGGGGGGAGGATAATAAGTAAGGTGGAATCAGGGGTCTTGGAAAAAGGATGGGGGGAATTGTCAGTCTGGCTCATTGTTTCCGAGCTTAAAACTCTCTCTTCCTGAGAAAGGCTCCACCCCCATTTGCACCACTCAGGTGACCCTGAGGACACAGACAAACCCCCAAGTGGCCTCAAGGACCCTCTAAAAGATGCAAAGGACCAGCTGCCTGCAAGGAGTATCCGTCCTTCCCTTTCCCTCCATCTGGTCAGAGCGGAAGAAGCTTCTGGGATGAGAAATGAGACATCCTCAAAAAGAGAAACCAGAAAGTCCAGTTGCCTCCTGGAAAAAAAGCACCTCTGGGACAACTGTGACCTGCATGGCGGAGGGTCTCCTTAGATCACTGATGGCCAACCTTTCGTCATCGCATGCCAAAAGTGCGTGTGTGTGTGCACACGCGTGCCTGCGCCCATAATGCAATGCATGGGCAATCCTCCCCTGCCCCCCCCCTGTGCATGTGCACACGACCCCCGCGTGCACAACCTGTACCTCTGTGCATGTGCCTCCCACGCGCCCCTTGCTCCCTGCACATGCGCGGCAGATACCCAGCAATCAGCTGGGTGGCAGGAGGCGTGTGCGCATGCGCAGGGGACCTGTTCGGGGCACTGACAGAGATGGCTCTGTGTGCCCCTTCTGGCACGCGTCCCACAGGTGCGCCGTCACAGCCACAGACCGTCCCCGGGAAAGGAAGAAGCAGAAAGGAAATAAATGAGAGGAAAGGAAGTAAAATTGGGGAAAGTCTAGGAAGAAAGTTGGGGGTTCGAGGGGCTGCCCTTGAAGAGCACCTGGAGCCATTGAGGGCAAAATGCAGCAGCAGCAGCAGGAGGAGGAGGAGGAGCAGCCTTTGCATCTGCTTCTGGCAGAGCCCGGGTTATACTTCTGCACCAAAACTTTACTGGGCACCCATGTTTCTCCAGGTCCCACTCAAATAGCTGCCGTTGGCCTTTAAAGCCCTACCCGGCCTGGGTCGGAAGGATTGGATGGGTCACCCTTCCCCAATTTCATGGCTGCCCGCCCCACCAGATCTGACGGGATGGGCCTGTTACAGGTCCCCCCACCTAAGCAGCTCCATTGGGTGAGTCCTGGGTGGGAGGCGGCCATTTCCGCTGTGACTCTGCACTGTGCATTCTCTTGCCCTCTAAAGGGAGGAGGGCCTGGGGCCTCCTGAGCGCCTGAAGGTCCCTTAAGGCAGTGGCCCCCAACCTTTTTTGTGCCACGGCCCGGTACCGGCATCACAAAATCATCCGCGGCCTGGTACCAGCATCACAAAATCATCCACGGCCCGGTACCGGCATCATCAGCATGCATGGCAAGGCGAGCCGAGTGACCGGCCAGCCAGCCGTCCCCCGCTTCTCCCCGCCACCTTCAACTCCTCCTTTGTACCTGTGTCGATCGGCTTCGGGACGGCTTCGGGACGGTCGCTCGGCTCGCCTTGCCTTGGGTGCTGAAAGAATCCTTGCGCCTTAGTTTTGTTCGAAGCCGCCCCCCCCCTCGATGAAAGTAAGGCGCGAGGATTCTTTCAGCACCCAAACGCCGCTTTCTACCCGGAAAAGCTCACCGGAAGCACTTTTTCATCAAAACAAGATGGCGGCGCCCAGCAAACCGGTGGCCCGGTAGAAATTGTTCCACGGACCGGTACCGGTCCGGGGACCAGTGGTTGGGGACCCCTGCCTTAAGGCACAGACATGCTATCAGGCCTGGGGACCCCAGAGGGCAGCCAACTGATATAGTGGTTCCTCTGCCTAATTTCCCTCTTTTAGTTTTCAATGCTTTTCATCTTTGTTAATGATAATGAACGTAACCTTTGTTTAGTTTTCTTGTACGACGCCCAGAGTCATTTGCTCATGAGATGGGAGGTTCCCTATATTAGATGGGTAAATAAAGTGGGTCAGGAGAGCAAATAATTAAGTGAAGGAAAAAGAGAGGGGCCAATAGCAGAAACGAGGGGACGCACAGTAATAGCAGTGCAAGCAAAGCAGAGTGGAAGTTTTCATTTGCAACAATCATTTTGAGATACAAGACTGAAAAGATATGACTTAGCTGAGTGTCTTTCTTAACCAAAATTGCATCAGAAGCGTTTTAATTAAGCAATTATTATTTTTAAGTAGCCCACAATTATCAGTACACTGACTTTGTGGCATGGGAAACAACATTATTATAAAACTCCCATCAACCCGATTGCCCCAGAGCAACTTCTGTTTGATAAGTTGCTCCTTTCAAGCTGGCTAAGTCAACGTCATCACATCATTCATTGTAACAGCTGAAGATTAATCTACCATCTCTTTGCTGAAATCCACTTTGGTTATTCACATCCCCACTTTCTCCCATAGAGTTTCATCAAACAAAAGTATTTAGCAAACAGATCTGGAGTTTAGCTGAATGCCTGGGGTAAATATGTACACAACCTGGCATTTTTCTTGGCAACAACATGGAGGCTATTTATTTTGGGATTTCCCAGTCTGGCCTACAGGCCTGAACTTCTCCGGAGTCTTTGATCCAAGGACGATGATGAGGCTCAAGAGGACTTGCTTTCTTAGGCCAGGCACCTGCCGAGATGACAAGCCCAAAAAACTAGATTGTTTTAACGTTGCATCCAAATTTTACTCTGGCATGCTTGAATCCAAATGTGTACTTTGCTTGCTTTAGCGCTTCCCTTTCTGTTTGATAATGGACACGTTTTCCTGAATTAACCCCATAACAAATCAGTGTTTTGAAGCTTCCTCCAAGAATTTATGGGAAAAGCTCGTTTTTTTTCAAAGCCCCCCCCCCCCCGGAAGAATCTTCCTTGCCAGCTAATCCTGTTAAACGCCTTTTGTGTACCGAAGGCCTCGGCATCAGGATGAGATGGTTGCAGAAAGCAACTGCGACCAGATTCTTTACTGAACAATTAAAACAATCTGACCAAGATATTGCTCAAACGGGCAGTTTTGTTTTATTGTGTTTTTTTATGGTCACCACCTTTAAAGTCCTGGGCAGAAACAATTCCCATGACAAGAGGATCCGTGTCTTCTGGCCCCTCCTGCATGAATAAATTGTGCTGATAGGCAGAGTGGATCCAAAAATGCCTGGGTACGTTTAGGCCTTAAAGCAATTTACACACACACTTTGATGAATGTAATCCTGTCCTTTAACTGGTTCGACTCTTTCATCCTCTCCAATAAGGCACATTTTAAAAAGCACCTCTTTGACGAACCAACGCAAGAGAAAGGCCTACTACGCTTCCATGGGCTGGGCATGACTTGCTTTTGATTTGCCACCCATCAACTAATGTTGATTTCCTCCCAAGGTTGGGGTGGCTGGTGGCCCCCAAGCCACGCGGCAGTCTCCTTCAGCAGCCTGCGGCTTGCCGCCGTGAGAGCTGGAGTCCAAGCCCAGGGCCTCCCTGAGCCAAGCTCTGGTGGGAACGCCACCTCTGTTTTCCAGGCTCATGTCAGTTGCAAGCAGCTGTCTCCCAGGCAACGACTGAGTCCAAAGTAAGCAAGCAAACCCCCCCCCCCACGACCCTTCAGGCATTACACAACTGTGCTCTTTGTTTGGGCCCTCCTTAGCAAAATCACATCAACAACCGGTAATCAAAGCCTTGAATAAAAGTCATTGGACTCTTTGTCTCACTATAATGCTCCCCCTCTCTCAGGATGGCCTGGCCTGATGCTGGGCCACAGGGCTGACAAAACGACCACGTTTTAAAAAAAAAAATACAAAACAAGCCCAAAGCCTTGTTGTTTACCTTATTAGCACTCGCGGTAACACCCAAGACCCTTTGCTTCTGAGGAAAAACAAACCACCGCGAGGCTCAAGGGCCCTAATGTGAAATTCCGCCCAGTTCTTTTTTACACCACCAGCTCCCAGCAGCCCTTCCGCTTAGCCTTCATCCCGGGGTCCTGCCATCCCCATTGCCAGCAGCTGAAAAGCTGCTTTCCCCCCCCCCGGATGAGACGGTAGAGGAGAAAGGGGAGAAAAGCAGAAGTCCCAGCCAGTCGTGTGAAAACTCTGAACTTCTTCCCTGGAGTAGGAATGCGCCACCAGGCTTAGAAGCTCATACCGAAGGATTCAGCGTTATGTTACAGAGGCCCCAATGGTGCTCTGCAGAGGTGTCGGACTAGTAACCCAGCATCCTCTTCCTCATGAAAATCAAAACTATATTCCACCCCATTAAAGGATATCATCCTTAGCATTATCTTGACTCTAGACCAGGGGTGTCCAACCTTGGCAACTTTAAGACTTGTGGACTTCAACTCCCAGCAAAGCTGGCTGAGGAACTCTGGGAGTTGAAGTCCACAAGTCTTAAAGTTGCCAAGGTTGGACACCCCTGCCCTAGACCATTCCAAACAAGTGGCTGTCCTGTCTCTTCTTCAAAGCCTCCAATGATGGAATATCCACATCTTCTGAAGGCGAGCCCTTCGGCTACTTTAGTGCTCTCACTGTCAGAAATTTCTTCTTAGTTCTAGGTTGGATCTCTCCTTAATGATCTGCCATCCATCACTTCTTGTTCTTGCCCTCAAGGGCTTTGGAAAAGAGGCTGAGCCCTTCCTCCCTGTGATATTCTCTCCAATATGTTCCTGGATTCTCTGGGGCAAATGGACCTCAGCCATCTGGGCACGTTGATCAAGAACTTGGGTGCCCAACACTTTCAGCTCATGCAATATATTCCGTTATAGAGCAAACGGAAGACCTTCATGACTTAGCTCTCCATTTTTGACTATCTGACTTAAAAACAACCTTTAAATATGCCCCTTAAAGCCTTTCAACAATTACTGTAGTAGATAAAAACCTGAAAGTTTTTTCCAAGGCTAAAAGGAACCTTAACATTCTGGGAACATTTTTTTTTAAAAAATTATTATTTATCTGATAATTTTTAGAAGATGTATTTTCCTCTGATTTCTTTTCCAAAATACTCTTTCTTCCCCCACCCTTTATTCTACCCTCACTTAATCCTATTTTCAAACTATTCTGCCAATATCGCCTTTTCTCAACTTTGCTCCATGGAAAGGAGGTTTTCTGGACGCTGCGTTTTCCCTTGATAAAGACACGGATAGCCATGGGGGGCCCCTTCAAACTCACAGTCCCTCCTTCAGGGGCATTTCAGGGCACCATCCAGAGGGCCCCGGAGACACATTCCACTGAAAGAGGCAGGGCACCAAAGAGCAAGACGGACAAGAGGAGGGGGTTTTGGGGGGGAGGGTCATAGGGTCCCAGCATGGCAAGGCACTCAGAGCCCTTTGCTACTCATTTAATAGAACCAGATGAAAATATTAAGAATATGATACTGTATCATTGGTCCTTTTACCACCAAGGATTTTGAGTTAAAGAGCAGAACCCCAGGATCAAGGATCACGATTTCCAAGCACAAAGTCCATGTCTGGGCAAGAAAATCTCAAGGCAGCCGAGGAGAATCAAGTGAAAGTTTACATTTATGGGGAGAAACACTCCTCCGTCTTCTTCAGCGATCGCTTTCTATTTTCAGGGATGACTCATTCTAACTAAGCACTCTGAATTAAACTGATGGAGAGACTCTGATGATCTTTCAAAATACACAAACTGTGAAAAGCTTTTATTTCCTCTGGAGTGTTCCCACTACTTTGGTCTGTGTCTTTGGAAACCCTCTCAACAGGCCGATGATACAGATTTATTTTTGAACGATTCATTGTCTTTCCACTTGGCAAGCAACTCATCACTGCAGTCTTCTCTGCATCAAGAGCCATAACAAATACACAGCTTTCCTGATGCCCCTTATCGGTGCGATTTGTTAATCCAAGTTTTTTTTAAAAAAAGGATAAATAGCTATTAGTAGAACATCTAGAGGTGGGAGTCACTATTGATTGTTATTGATTTACAAGGAAGCCAAGAGTGTGGCGCTGCCCAGTAAGAGCCCAGAGCAGGCACTCTTTGCCAGCTGTTTCCCCAGGGGGAACAATCAATCTCTTTTATGCTGAATCAGGAGGTTGTGAATGGCACAGGAGCTTCTGCACGGGGACCACACATGGTAAGAAAAATAAGGAATAGCAACCTGGTAGAAAAGCTGCAGAGTGTAATTCTGTTTCCAAAGCCAAGCTGGGGTTATAGTTTGGAGACTAAATGGTTATGGTCTCATGGCAAGCCCCCAAAAGCCTCATTTTCCAGCTGTGGACTTAAGGCTTGATTCAGCTTCCAGAGAAGAAGCAGACTCAGCTATTGAAAGGGCAGAGAGAAGACAAGACGTTTTAGAGATTTGGTACTTTCATAAGAGAAGCTTATAATGAGAATAGAATATCAGCAAATAGTGTGAATCTGCAAAGTTAAAGTCCAGAAAGCAAAGGCTCAGAATGAAGGTGTCTGTGGAACTGCTTAGTTCCTTCTTTGCATCTATTTTCACGCAAAAGGAGAAAACAGTCCAAACAACGCCATGGGAGACAGGATAGGAGAGCAAGTCAAAATAGGCAAACAGCGAGTAAGAAAGCACCTTTCCAGGAGTTTACACACTAGTTCTGGAGAGCTGGAAGTGGTGATCTTGGAACCACTAAACAAAATCTCTTGGAGCTCCTGGAGCATAGGGGAAGTGCCAAAGCACTGGAAAAGAACCGATGTGGATCCCATCCTCATCAAAAAGGAGAAGAAGAAGAAAAAAACCCCCAGATCCAGGAAACAACACTTTAACATCAATACCTGTGAAGATTGTAGGAAAAGATAATACAGCAACAGATTTGCAAACACCTAGAAGCAAGCAAAGTTACAACCAGAAACCAACAGATCATGCCAAATAAATCTTATTTCATTCTTTGACAAAGTGACTAAAGTGTCCCAAGCATGGTCATTCATGATGTCAATATGGAGAGAGACAACTCAGGGAGCATCTCCAAGTGCTGAGTCCCAGGCTCACTAGTCTTAAATGACTTAGATCAGGGGTGTCCAACCTTGGCAACTTTAAGACTTGTGGACTTCAACTCCCAGAATTCCTCAGCTGAGGAATTCTGGGAGTTGAAGTCCACAAGTCTTAAAGTTGCCAAGGTTGGACACCCTGACTTAGATGGAAGGGATGCTGAGCTCAGAGTGGTCATGGGGGACTGCTAACACCTCAGAAAACAGGCTTAAGGCTCAGAAGTGTCCTGATAGATTTAGATATTGGGCCTGATCCAAGAAAGCATGGTTCAATAGCGGAAAATGTATGGTTCTGTATTTAGGTCAGAAGAACCAAATGCACAAGTATATACGGCAAGTGGTACCTGGCTCAACAGTATTGCTTGTAAAAAGAACCTGGACTTTCTGGGAGACCAGAAATTAAGGTTGAGCCAGCAATATGTGGCAGTTGCCCAAAGAGTTAATGCAATACAGAGCTGCATCAATCATGGTGTAACATGAAGATCACAGGCGGCAATAATACCATGCAATGCTGCCCTGTTTAGCCACACCTACAATGCAATCAGCTTGGCTCTAGTGTGAGAAGATGGGTGCCTGGAAAGAGTTCAGAGAAGAGCTATGAAAGCATGATTGGCCTGGGCACGTTAACATGAAAGAAAGCCAGTTAATGATGAGGGCGGGTAAGTCATCTTGCTAGTTCAGTTCACTCTTTTATTCTTTCTATTTTTCTTTTCAGTTTGTATTATCTTTTATTATTGTAATTAAAGCTTCTAATAAAAAAGATTTTAAAAAATAAAGGAAGACGATTGAGGTGTGACATGACAGCCATGCCTATTTCTTCTCTCTAGCATCTAAGGGCAAGATGGGAAGTAATGGCTGGAAACAGAAATCCAAACTTGAAATAAGCAGTAATTTCTTGACTGTGAAAGCTGTCGAACAGTGGAACACCCCTAGATCAGGGGTGTCCAACCTTGGCAACTTTAAGACTTGTGGACTTCAACTCCCAGAGTTCCTCAGCCAGCTTTGCTGGGAGTTGAAGTCCACAAGTCTTAAAGTTGCCAAGGTTGGACACCCCTGCCTTAGATCCTTGAGTGCTTCATCATGGAAAGTTCTATGTCAAAGTTGAATAGCCATTTGTCTGGGAAGGTCTGAGCAGATCCCCTCTGATCACAGGATTCTATAATCCAGGAGGTAATGCAATTTGACAACAAGCTCCAGCTGTGATGTTTGATCTGATGAAGGCAGCCAGCAAACTAAGCCTGTGAACCACCAGTTGGAAAATAAGAATTGCTTGCCATGCTTGTGGATCATCCAAAAGATAGAGGAGGGAACTAGAGGAAAAGCTATACTGGACCTAATTATTACTTAACAGAGAAGAAGTGATAGGGGCAATTGAAGTTTATTTATTTATTTATTTATTTGATTTGCCAATTGTTTACAAGATAATAAGTATAAGTGTATACATAGTTGTGAATACATGAAATGGGTACATATAAGAAAAATAAAAGAAGAATAAGAGAAACAATAGGACAGGGACGGTAGGCACGTTGGTGCGCTTATGCACGCCCCCTACAGACCTCTTAGGAAAGGGGTGAGGTCAATAGTAGACAGTCTAAGGTTAAAGTTTTTGGGGTTTGGGGAAGAAACTACAGAGTCGGGTAGAGTATTCCAGACTTTGACCACTCTATTGCTGAAGTCGTATTTCCTGCAATCAAGTTTGGTGCGGTTAACTTTGAGTTTGTATCTATTGTGTGCTCTTGTGTTGTTATGGTTGAAGCTGAAGTATTCATTGACAGGTAGGACATTGCAATGTATGATTTTATATACCATGCTTAAATCAGACCGAAGACAGGCGTAATTCAAGGTTTTCTAGTTCTAGAATTTCAAGTCTGGTGGCATAAGGTATTCTACAACGAGTAGAGGAGTGGAGAACTCTTCTTGTGAAATATTTCTGGACTTTCTCAATTGTGCTAATATCAGATATGTAATGTGGGTTCCAGACTGATGAACTGTATTCGAGTATTGGTCTAGCAAATGTTTTGTATGCTCTGGTTAGTAGTGTGATATTACCAGAGAAAAAGCTACGTAGGATTAGGTTAACAACTCTTAATGCCTTTTTGGCTATGTAGTTGCAGTGGGCTCTAGCACTTAGATCATTAGAGGTGAGTATTCCAAGGTCCTTTACAGAGCTTGGGTCATCAACAAGATCTTGACTATTCAGCTTGTATTTTATTTTCTGATTTTTTTGCCAATATGTAAGACAGAGCATTTATTTGTTGAGATTTGAAGTTGCCATTTGTTTGACCATTCTGATACATAGTCAAGATCTTTTTGTAGGGTAGCAGTATTGTCTGTGGTATTGAACAGCTTTACATCATCAGCGAAAAGAACGCAATTGCTCTTAATATGATCACAGAGGTCATTTATGTAGAGTATGAAGAGAGTTGGTCCTAGAACACTGCCTTGGGGGACACCACTATTGACAGGTACAGAATTTGATAGGACGCTCCCAATTTTGACCATTTGTTGTCTGTTTGCCAGGAATGCTTCTATCCAGTTATTCAGTTGTCCAGAGATACCATAGGATTTTATTTTTAGGAGTAGTTTGTCGTGTACCACTGAATCAAAGGCTTTACAGAAGTCTATGTGGATTGCGTCTATTGCTTTGCCCTGGTCGAGTTGTGTCGTCCATATGTTTTTGCAGTGTAAGAGTTGCAGATTACAGGATAGTTTTTTCTGAAACCAAATTGTTTATTGGAGAGTAGGTTGTTTGTCTCTAAGTGGAGGATGATGGATTGGTTAATAATTGATTCCATGACTTTACAGGTGACGCAGCATAAGGAGATTGGTCTGTAATTTTCAACTAGGATTGGGTCTCCCTTTTTGAAGATGGGGATGACAGTGGCTTGTGACCATAGGTTAGGCAAGGAGCTGGTCCTGAAAGATTTTTCAAAGATTATGCTTAGAGGTTTGGCTATGGCAGTGGATAGCTTTTTTAAGAAGTAGGCACATATTCCATCCGGTCCAATAGATAGAGATGGTTTTAGATTGCGTAGTGCTTTTTCAACATTGTCTTCTGTAAAATTGATATGTATTAGATCATTGTTGTTATCTGTGGTATGGCTAGGAAATACTGGGCATGATCCATTGCTGTTTACAAATACTGAGCGAAGAATGTGTTAAAGAGGTTGGCTTTAATGGTGTCGTCGTTGCAGTCTTTACCATCAGGTCCTATCAAGGGTGGGATGGACCTTGAGTCTTTTAGTTTGTTGTTTACAAAATTGTAAAAAGCACGGTGGAATTGGTGCTTAGAAGGTTTTCCTCTTGTTTAATGTGATAATTGGTGCATTCGGTCTTTATCTGGTGGCATAAATTTTTGTATCGGCTTTGAAATTGGCAACGTGACCAGATTTGTTTTTCCGCCAGAGTGATCTCTTTTTGGATTGAAGTTTCCTTATTGTTATGGGTAATCTGCTTTTTGTTTTGTTTTGGGAGTTGTTGTTGGTACATATAGTTTGATGACTCTTTTGACTTCAAGTAAAAATATGTTGTAATGGTCTTCAACAGTATTGCATCCAGTGAATAGAGATTGCCAATCAAGGGATGAGAGATCATTGTCTATAAGATCATAGTTGCCTTTTTGAAGTTACAATTGGGGATTACATCATTGTGGTGATTTTTGTGTGGGCGTATGTTGAGACAAAAGTCAATCATATTGTGGTCACTGCTGGAAAAGGGTTCTTTAGTTTGTATTCCGTAAATTAAATTCAAACTATTGCAGAAGATGAGATCGAGGCAGTTGTTTAGTCTAGTGTTGTTGGTTACTAGTTGTTCCAGTCCCAGATTTGTAATAGCATTGTAGAAAGTTGTGTATATGATTTCAGTTGTACATTCATTTAGGGTCCAGTCAATATGAGGTAGATTGAAATCACCAAGAAAGATAAAAGGGTATGGGCAGGATGCAGCCCATGTTAGTAATGTATTTAGCTTGTTTACATGTTCGATGTCATAATCAGGTGCTCTGTAACATAGTAAGAATCGAATTGTGATATTTAAGGATAGTTCACAGATGATGGTCTCAGGAAGAGCAAGCTCCTGGGTAACTTGGATATTTTTAGATGTAAGGACTTTTTATAGAAGATAGCAACACCACCTCCTCTACGAATTTCACGATCTGATCGGTAAACATGATAGTCCCTTACTGTGGTAATGGAGTCAGGGAGAGATGTGTTGAGCCATGTTTCACAGACAAATATAATGTCGAATTTAGCCATATTTAGTAGGAGGAAAAATTCAGGTATTTTATTCACGAGGCTTCTTGCATTGAGTAGTTTGCATTTAAGGCCAGTAGTAGTTGGAATTGAGGTAGTTAGGGCGTGCATGCCTAGTCTTGGGTGATGGTGGATCGGTTGAGGTAGGGTTGTGGTTGAGGGTTAAAGCTGAGTTGCGGGTTGTGTGGCTTACTTTTGATACAGTCAGCATGGTAGTCAATGTACAGGTCCTTCTCTCCATTGTCTAGACGTTTTTGAGTTCAGTGCGGAGTACACGGGAGCGGGCACGTTGCTGTATGGTTAGGTCAGGGCGACAACGGAGGTTCTTATGGTTGGTGTTGGTTTTGGCGAGTGAATTTATAGTGTAAATGAATTTACGTTTGCTTGATTCATTTTTGCAAATGACCCTGCACAAGCATGGGGCCACAGAGCCCTCTCTGTTTTTGAGCTCTCGGCCAATGCGGGAAATGTCAAGTATTTCATCAGCGGAGATGTTTCGGACAGTTGTGATGTCATCATTGTCATTGATGTTCTCTAGACCAAATAAGATGGCGTTTGGACGTTTCTGTTCACGCTCAACGGCTTCTCTGATGAGGATTGGGATATCAATATTTGTCTGGGTTGTGTTTATTTGTGGATTGGGTTTTGGATTGGGTTGTGGTTGTTGGGTAGAGATGTGGTTTGTAGCTATTGGATGTTCAGGTTTTTGTGTTGTGTCCTTTTTTTCAAGGTTGGATATTCTTTCTTTTACGGCGTCCAGGGATGCTACTATGGTGTTAAGGGATGTTTCAATGGTTTCGATGGTATCAACTCTTTCAGACAGATCCAGTTTGGGTCTGCATGATTTGCAGAGATATGGAAACTCATTGGATGATTCTAGGTATTGAATCATTTGCTCAGGTAATCCCAAGCAGTCATGATGAGCGTATTTTTTACACAGAGAACATTTGATGGAGTTTTCATTATCCTTTAGATTTTTGTAGCATTTAAGGCATGTGTAGGAGTCTTGTGGTTCATTGGTGGGGATTATCTTCTCTTTAGGTTGTGGTTTGACATTGGATTTTCTTTTTGGCATGGTAGGTTTGTTAAGATGGTACGTTGATTGCCAGAACTTTGGGCCAAGAGTGACCATGTCATATTGGAATTCAATATAATGCAAACACAAGCTATAGAATATAATCCAACCAGTCTCTTAAATTTCAAAAGAGCTGATTTTAACAAATTCAGAGATAGCCTGGGAAAGATTCCATGGATGAAAATCCTAAAGGGAAAAAGCCACTCAAGAAGCTTGGGAAACTGAAAAATATGATAATAAAAGCCTAGTCCAGCACTATACCACTGAAAAAGAAAAACAAGAAATCAAAGAAGAAACCAGCACGGTTGCACAAAACTCTCTGATAAACTGAAAGACAAAAAAGGACAAGTACAAAAAATGGAAAGAGGGACACATAACTAAGGCAGTATATCAGCAAATACTCTGAATCTGCAAAGATTCAGATAAGTTGAGGGTCAGAATGAACAAAGAGAAAGTCAAGGATAATAAAAAAAAGTTTCAATATATAAATAACCACAAAAATTCAAGGAAAGAGTCGGTCCACTAAAGAGAAAAGATAGCAAGGAAGTGTCCAGCGTTCGGACTCCTGATAGCTCCCTAGTGCAGGGCTCGCCAACCTTTTGGACCTCAGGGACCACCAAACTCATAATTTTAAATCCCGTGGACCAGAGACCCTGGGAAAATCCCCCAAAAAGTCTGCAGGAAAATTCCCCACCCCATTTTCCTACTGATCAATCATTCTTTATTTGGGATTGCAGGATACTGTCTCCAGCTCCGTTCTCGGGGAGGGGGAGAGAGAGAGAGAGAGAGAGAGAGAGAGAGACTTGGCTTCATGCAAGGAAAGCAGCAGAAGTCTTTCTTTCTCTCCCCCAAACTCTGCCAGAAATAAGTCTTTGCCGGCGCAGCCTCTTGGTGCAGGATGCCTTGCAGGGTCCCAAAGACTCATTTCTGGTGAAGTTTGGGGGAGAGAAAGAAAGACTTTTGCTGCTTTCCTTGCGTGTAGCCAAAAGCAGAACAAAGAAGTGGAAAGAAGCAGCCTGGTGGCCAGGCGAGGTGCGTGTGGTAAGGGGAGCAAGTTCCCCCCTTCCGTCCTTTCCCCCTCCACTCACTACGTCATGTTGTTTGCAATGCAAGTGATGCAAGCCTTGTGTTCCCGCAGACCACGTGGGTGGCGCAGCCTTGTGTTCCCGTGCAGTCTGGATTAATTGCTTTGGGGATAACATTTCTCTGCAAGACCACCTAAATTTTCTCGCGGACCACCGGTGGTCCCCGTCTCACTGGTTGGCAACCACTGCCCTAGTGTATTGTTAGGAAGAAAAGCCCCTCTGTTGGATCCTGCATTAACTGGTCCTCACTCAAGCCTTCCTACGGATACTATTAAGCTCTTTTTTGAGTCCTGGAGGGAAGCTGACAGTTTCCAGTGTTTACATTATGACTGCAAACCACTCTTTTCTGTCCAGCAAAGGCTGATTTCACCCCAAAGAGTCTCACATTGGTAACTGTAGTACAACTGGTTGGAAGCAATTTGAAGGTCAGTTGCAAATGGTTTATTTTTGTAAGTCACCCAGGATCATTAAGAGTGGCTGGCCATATACATTTTCTTAAATAAACACGAATTATCTCTCCTGCCCTGCCTAATTAGTTTGGAAAGCACCTGATGGTGTATGTATATAGGAGCTTCCAACCTGGCCATGCCTTAGATATCGTATATCACCTCAGCTTTCATAATCGACTTGGCTTGGGCAAGACTCCCAGAAAAACAAAGCACGAGGACACCTTGACATGTCAGAAATGCAACTGGCAACTTTTAAGCTGTTGGAGTTATGTCAGAGGACAAAGGATGCTGCTTTCATTGATGCTCCTTTTGTCACAACAAATGTAGATTTAAGGAAAGCAAAGAGGTGTGACAGGTGGGGCAAGAGGAAGCAATGAGGCCTGCCAGCATGCCTCCCCCCTGGCCGTTTGTAAAGTACACACAAGTGTATCACAACATACATGCTAGCATTTATTTTCACGCATATCCACAAAACATTACATCTATGGAAAAACATGGCACCACCATTACTCAAAACTAGGCACGCACGCCCCTAACTACCTCAATTCCAACTACTGCTGGCCTTAAATGCAAGCTACTCAATGCAAGAAGCCTTGCGAATAAAATACCTGGATTTCTCCTCTTACTAAATATGGCTAAATTCGACATCATATTTGTCTGTGAAACATGGCTCAATGTATCTCTCCCTGATTCCATTACCACAGTAAGAGACTATCATGTTTACTGATCAGATCGTGAAATCTGTAGAGGAGGTAGTGTTGCTATCTTCTATAAAAAGTCCTTACATCTAAAAAACATCCAAGTCACACAAGAGCTTGCTCTTCCTGAGACCATCGTCTGTGAACTGTCCTTAAATATCACATTTCGATTCTTACTATGTTACAGAGCCCCTGATTATGACATTGAACATGTAAACAAGCTAAATTCACTACTAACATGGGCAACATCCTGCCCACACACTTTTATCTTTCTTGGCGACTTCAATCTACCTCACATTAACTGGACCCTAACCGAATGTAAAACTGAACCCATACATGCAACCTTCTACAATGCTGTAACAAACCTGGGACTGGAACAACTAGTAACCAACAATACGAGACTTAACAACTGCCTCGATCTCATCTTCTGCAATAGTTTGAATTCAATTTATGGAATACAAATTAAAGAACCCTTTTCCAACAGTGACCACAGCATGATTGACTTTTGTCTCAACATAAGTCCACACAAAAATCAACACAACAATGTCATCCCCAACTATAACTTCGAAAAAGGCAACTATGATCTTATAGACAACGATCTCTCATCCCTTGATTGGCAATTTCTATTCACTGGATGCAATACTGTTGAAGACCATTACAACATATTTTTACTTGAAGTCAAAAGAGTCATCAAACTATATGTACCAATAACAACTCCAAAAACCAGAAAAAAAAATTACCCATAACAATAAGGAAGCTTCAATTCAAAAAGAAATCACTTTGGCGGAAAAACAAATCTGGCCACGTTTTATTTATTTATTTATTTATTTATTTGATTTGCCAATTGTTTACAAGATAATAAGTATAAATGTATACATAGTTGTGAATACATGAAATGGTTACATACAAGAAAAATAAAAGAATAGGAGAAACAATAGGACAGGGACGGTAGGCACGTTGGTGCGCTTATGCACGCCCCTACAGACCTCTTAGGAAAGGGGTGAGGTCAATAGTAGACAGTCTAAGGTTAAAGTTTTTGGGGTTTGGGGAAGAAACTACAGAGTCGGGTAGAGTATTCCAGACATTGACCACTCTATTGCTGAAGTCGTATTTCCTGCAATCAAGTTTGGTGCGGTTTACTTTGAGTTTGTATCTATTGTGTGCTCTTGTGTTGTTATGGTTGAAGCTGAAGTATTCATTGACAGGTAGGACATTGCAATGTATGATTTTGTATACCATGCTTAAGTCAGACCGAAGACGGCGTAATTCAAGGTTTTCTAGTTCTAGAATTTCAAGTCTGGTGGCATAAGGTATTCTACAGCGAGTAGAGGAGTGGAGAACTCTTCTTGTGAAATAATACGTTGCCAACTTCAAAAGCCGATACAAACATTTATGCCACCAGATAAAGACTGAATGCACCAATTATCACATTAAAGAAGAGGAAAACCTTCTATGCACCAATTCCACCCGCGCTTTCTACGATTTTGTAAACAACAAACTAAAAGACTCAAGGTCCATCCCACCCCTGAAAGGACCTAATGGTAAAGACTGCAACGACAACACCATTAAAGCCAGCCTCTTCAACACATTCTTTGGCTCAGTATTTGTGATCCAAACAGCAATGGATCATGCCCAGTATTTCCTAGTCGAACCACAGACAACTACAATGATCTAATACATATCAATTTTACAGTAGACAATGTTGAAAAAGCACTTCAAATCTCAACAAATAAATGCTCTGTCTTACATATTGGCAAAATAATAATAATCAGAAAATAAAATACAGGCTGAATAGTCAAGACCTTGTTGATGATCCAAACTCTGTCAAGGACCTTGAAGTACTCATCTGTAATGATCTAAGTGCTAGAGCCCAGTGTAACTACATATCCAAAAAGGTATTAAGAGTTGTTAACCTAATCTTACGTAGCTTTTTCTCTGGTAATATTACACTACTAACTAGAGCATACAAAACATTTGTGAGACCAATACTCAAATACAGCTCATTAGTCTGGAACCCACATTACGTATCTGATATTAACACAGTTGAGAAAGTCCAGGAATATTTCACAAGAAGAGTTCTCCACTCCTCTACCGTGTTTCTCACATAATAAGGCCGGGCCTTATTTTTTTTTGACCCCGAAAAAACGGCTAGGACGTCTTTTTGGGGTGACTAATTTCCCCCTTGCATCCTCGGGTGGGTGGGCGGGCGGCGACAGCTTGGATATTCGGGAGACCTTCGGGTTCGGGCCACCGTTGCTTTCCCTTCTCCCTTGCTGCCGCGGCATTAGAGCAAAGCCGCGGCGTTTGGCGCAGCCACGTGCGGCCAGTCAGGGCTCCTCCCTGCAACCGGAGCCCTGAGCAGACACTTGGTTTCAGGCGCTCCCGTCTTCCCTTTTCTTTCGAAGGTAAAGCGAATTATTTTACAAAGCCTCCCCTGCCCGAGAGGGCAGCCCAACCCCACTTGGGGAGGCTAATTTCCCGGGCCTCTTCCGTTCCTCCCCAACCTCCCTACACTGCGCGCCTCTGATGCGCCGGTCCCTTCAGCCCAGCGAGCTCTTCCACCTCAAAGAAAGGCCAGGCGGGCGGCTGCAGAGCAGCAGCAGCGGGTCTGAGCCGCTCGCAGCGGAAACAGCCACCACCCTTAGCACACACACACCCGCGGCTCGCTTTCCCAGCTCTGCCCAGCATTTACGGCTCTGGCGCGGCCCTGGCAGGATGAGTGGAGGGTCCGGCGGGGAGGTGCTTGCTGCCCGCCAGGGCTGCGCCAGAGCCGTAAATGCTGGGCAGAGCTGGGAAAGCGAGCCGCGGGTGTGTGTGTGCCTCTTCCTGCCCCTCGTTCTCAAATCTCACCCGGGCGAGCCGCGGCTTCCTCACCTCTCAGCAAGCAGGAGGAACCGGCTGCAGCCCTCTCCTCTGCAGCGCAGACGTTGACCTTGCGGGAAGAGAGAGGGAGAGATCCTCTCGGGCGAGCGCATTCCCCCGCAGCCCTCCGCACGAAAGGAGGGCCCGCCGTAGGGGGAAACCGAGCCGCGGAGGCGCTCGGTGCAGGTGCCTCCAAAGGCAGGAAGGACGGGCTGGCGGGCGCTAACCTCGCTCGTTCTCCCCGCGTCGGGCTAAGGGTGGTGGCTGTTTCCGCTGCGAGCGGCTCAGACCCGCTGCTGTTGCTCTGCAGCAGCCCGCCTGGCCTTTCTTTGAGGTGGAAGAGCTCGCTGGGCTGAAGGGACCGGCGCGTCAGAGGCGCGCAGTGTAGGGAGGTCGGGGAGGAACGGAAGAGGCCCCGGGAAATTAGCCTCCCCACGTGGGGTTGGGCTGCCCTCTCGGGCAGGGGAGGCTTTGTAAAATAATTCGCTTTACCTTCGAAAGCAAAGGGAAGACGGGAGCGCCTGAAGCCAAGTGTCTCCTCAGGGCTCCGGTTGCAGGGAGGAGCCCTGACTGGCCGCACGTGGCTGCTCTAACGCCGCGGCAGCAAGGGAGAAGGGGCAGCAAGGGAGAAGGAAGAAGCAACGGTGGGAGGTCTCCCGATATGAAGTGCCCCACCAACGCAGGTAGCACCATATCCGGGCATGCAACAAAAGTACTTCCTAACGGCAAGCCCCCCCCCGCTTCCCCCCCCATTTCGCATGTTTAATATGGGGCTTAATTTGGGGGGAGGGGCTTAATTTGATTTTATGCCAATAAAACATGGTGGGGCTTCCTATTGGTGGAGGCCGTATTGTTGGAGAAACACGGTACTCACTGCAGAATACCTTATGCCACCAGACTTGAAATTCTAGACCTAGAAAACCTAGAACTACGCCGCTTTCAGTCCGATGTAAGTATGGTATACAAAATCATACATTGCAATGTCCTACCTGTCAATGAATACTTCAGCTTCAACCATAACAACACAAGAGCAAACAATAGATACAAACTCAAGGTTAACCGCACCAAACTTGATTGCAGGAAATACGACTTCAGCAACAGAGTGGTCAATGTCTGGAATACTCTACCTGACTCTGTGGTTTCTTCCCCAAACCCCCAAAACTTTAACCTTAGACTGTCTACTATTGATCTCACCCCTTTCCTAAGAGGCCTGTAGGGGGCGTGCATAAGCCCACCAATGTGCCTAACGTGCCTGTCCTATTGTTTCTTTTATTTTTCTTCCATGTATCCATGTATTCATGACTATGTTTTTGCTTATACCTATTATCTTGTAAGCAATTGACAAACCAAATAAAATAAAATAAAAAAATAAATTCCACACAAAGATGCAGAGAAGAAAAAGAAGTATCAGGCCACATATATGAAATGGATCAGATCCAATTATTATCATTTCAGTTTTATTAGCTATAAAAATGTTTGTTTAAAAAAGGGAAAGGACAGTAAATGGACTCAGAGTGTCCTTATTTGAAATCTATTATTGAAGGTGACAATTATAGTAAAAATAATTTTGTAATGTATAGGTTAAATATTTAAAAGTAAACCTAAAAGAAATGTAAAATTATAAATGTATATAATTCAAATTTATTTATTTGATTTATTAATCAAATCATACATCACCCGTTTGACTGTCTAAGTGACTCTGAGCGTTTGTAAGTACTGTATAAGTATTGCACAAAGATAAACAGGATCCTAAATCAAGCAGGAATTTTACAAAAAATGTATACAAACATTCCAAATGAAAAAAATGACTTGTGCCTTTCACCATCAGATTGAAAAGCGCCTCCAGGGATACAAGATTAAATATGTAGCATGTTGATTTCTAATGTCAACACAATGAAGTAAATTGAAACTTTCTGGTTACTACAATTCTGCTAAATGATACCATCTGCAGGGAACATGACTGGAGGTGTCCATTTAAGAAAGAACGATGTCACACCCACTGCAATGCTATTGTGCAAATAATACAAATTATGTAAGTGTTCCACATCACTACAAATGTGGTGTCATTTGCTCCCTTTGAACATGATCCGTCTGAAAAAGGAAAGAGTTTGAGAAAGCTGCTTCGAATAAAGCCACATGGCTCTTCCGTGGGCCCTTTGCCCATTAGCCCAGCCTTCACAGCAGTCTCTTTTGCCTAAATTTTAGAGTTCAGGTTTCCCTCTTCTGGATTCCAGAACATTCTAATTTAAACTACTGTATATGGTTTCAAATTCTTGTTTATAATATTTAAGGCCCTGCTTTTACATTCTGTCAAATGCAATTAGTTTATATTTCATTTGGAAATACTTGGGAAGTCAAATTTGAAATAAAATGAAACATCTGTAATTTTTTTTGTAATTGTAATTGAAAAATATAATTGCGATTGCAAAAACTGCAATTTTGTAATTTTTTTCAAAGAAAATCCTCTGGTCTCACATTCACACAGGTTCGGTTCAGTTGCATCTTGCGCCGGTCTGAAGGATGTTCTGAGAATTCTATAAGACGCTGCTTCCTACCATACACCTTAGTGCAATGTATCAAAAAGCAAGCAAACAAATATAATTATTGCAATTATATTAATCTTCGCTCATTAGCTGATATTGCAATTAAACGCAGGAATAAGTAAAACAGGAATAGGGAGCAAGCTTCAGTCTTTCCTGAAAATAAAGATGAACATTCAGTGCACTCAAATACAAACAATATCTGTCATCCAACTGAAGTTGCTACTAAAGTTTATCAATGAATTTGGCACAATAACATCCTCCACCCAGCAAATTGCTGCGAGATGAAATATGACGGCATTAATAACAGGGAATGGCTTAGGGCATGAGAGTTTCAAATCAGAACATGCCGACTACATCCACAGGTGGATCAGACACTGCCAGGTCCTGGGGAATAGTGAGATGATGGATGATGATGACGATGACAATCTCATTTGACTCATATCTTACTCTTTCTCTAGCAGCTCCAAGTGGCTTTCCTTATTTTACCCTCATAGCCCAACCACCCCGTGAGGTCAGACGAACTTAGTGGTTGGCCCAAAGCCACCAAATGGCTGATGGGAGACCTGAACTGTGATTCCCAATCAAATACAAAGGCTACCAATTTCCCTCCTGTGAGGGGTGTCCAACTGTCCTAATGGACCCCCCTGCATAGGTATGAGCCAGCGGTGTGCTGCAGCTGCCAAAATGGCCAATGCAGTCCCTCAACAGAGGGACAGGATCAGCATCACGGGAAGCGACAGCTCTGCTTCACTGGTGAAACCACATTTGGAATATTGCATCCACATCTGGTCACCACGGTACAAAAAAGAAGCTGAGGCTCTACAAAGAGTGCAGAGAAGAGCAACGGAGATGGTTAGAGGGCTGGAGGCTAACTCCACTGAAGAATGGCTAAAGGAACTAGGTTTTTGGAAACTGACCATTAGGCTGGAGGGAGGGGGTGTCAAGTGTGAGCTTAGCTTAGAATCCTTGCATAGTCATAAGAAGCATAAACGTGACCCCCCCCCTCGAGATTCATAAAGCCTTATTTGGTCATTCTGCAGGGAAAGCAAGCAGTTTTGCAGAGATTCTGGTGATACAATCAGAGAACAATTTAGGCACAATTGCTTACTTTAGCTATTTATGGCTGGCTCTAGTTGCTTATGCCTGACACCAGAGATGTCTAACTTAATGAAGAGAAAACTGAGGGGAGACATGATAGCAGTCTTCCAGTCCTTGAAGGGCTGTCACAGGGAACTTTAGTCGTTGACCAATAAAAATACAATCAATAAAATGAACAATACAAAATCACCCCCCAATAGCAAGAACCATTAACAACCATTTGTCGGCAAAGCTTACACATAATGTAGCAAACTTTTGCTGCTTTTAGATAAATATTTAACGGTGTAGGTAAACGCTATCAGAGTGCCCTGGAAATTTTAATCAAAGAAGGATAATCAACTGGTGGAGAATGTCCCTGTAGTACTCGCAGTATAGAAGAACATGCACTGTGGTTTCTATGGCACCCCTATCACAGAAGCAGCATCAGATTTCATATGGCAATTTCACATTTCCCTTGCAGGACAACGGTGGGGAGAACATTAGAGCCAGTTTGGTCTGGTGGTTATGGCATCAGGTTAGAAAGCAGGAGACCGCCTGAGCCATGAAAGCTGGCTGGGTGACTTTGGGTTAGTCGCTCGCTCTTAGCTCAGAAGGGTTGTTGTGGTGGTGGGGAAAACAGGAGCAGGAAAGGGTGTTGGATATGTTTGTCTCCTTGAGTTATTTGTACAAATAATAAAGATGGGCTATAAATAAAATTAAAATTAAATCAAGCTATGATAGGGTCTCCTGCTTGAGCAGGCGGTTGAATTAGAAGGTCCCTGTGAGTCTATTATCTGTCACGATCTACCAGTATTACACGGATCAGTATGCTAGGGTTGCGATGTAGTTTCCACCAGTAGGGTAAGGTATTTATCCAAGAGATTAGATTCAAGTTTACTGGTCCCTGCTTCAGGGAAGAGGGTGTCGATTTAGTCTCCCTCACTCTCGAGGGCAGGACAAGAAGCAATGGCTGGGAGGTCATCAGAGGTTCAGTTCATCCAACCTGGAAATAAGGAGACATTTCCTGACCGTGAGAACGATCAATCCATGGAACAGCTACGGCTGTCACTGGAGATTTTCCAGAAAAGATTATGCAACCATTTGTCAAGGATAGCATAACGACCCTTGCTTTGGGTAGAGGAGATGGACTAGAAGACCTCCAAGATCCCTTCCAGCCCTATGAGGCTATGTTTCTGAACAACTGATAGTTCTTTAGCTCTGCTCTCTGCACAGCTGCAGATTGTCCCAGAATCAGAGAAGAAGCTCTTATCTTCTCTGGTCAACCAGAAGGCTGTGAGAAGACCCCAAAACCGCCTCCGGAATGTACAGTGTTGCATTGGTCCTCTACTGAAACCAGCTCCCTTGCAGGAATTCTTGCACCATTCACCACTTTCATCCTAATCTACATTGCTTAAGAGGACCTTTAAGATTCTCACTTGGGAAAAACTCACTTTCCTTTCAGGCAGCTACTAAAGGCCTGGCATCCGCTGGCCTAGGGAACAAATGGCACACTTCAGGGAATGTAATTTAAGAGAGTAGCAAACAAACAACTCCTGTCTGGTCTCCACATGCAGAAGCTACATATTGTGGTTTATTGATTTGTTCAGGAAGATTCAGCTGGAAGAGATCAGCAGTTGGCAAAAAACATCCGGGGGCAGGGGGAATGGACTTTTTCCATATGAAAGGGACCTAAAGGCCAATCCATAACTTGGTGACCTGAGAATGAAACCAAACACTTCCATACTTGATCAGACTCTGAACAATAGCTATCCATGGCCAAGGTGACTAAGGATTTGTGAGCTCCACACAAAAGTGCCTCCTGGTCTTGTCACAATTACACAGATGCCAAACTGTTCACATAGGAGTGGACTCGCATCAATATGGCGTCTTACGAAGGAAGGAAATGAGCCTGGTAATTCCTCAACATCCGCTCGTATGCTGTCATTTAATTTCAAGATCGTGAAAGGCAGAGCTGGGAAAATATCCGACGTGCATGGTCAGCAAGACATCTGAAATGAGTTTGTAGCACTGCGCATGGGGAGCTTCTAAAGATTTGATGGGCGTGCCATTCAGGAGTATGGAATCATTTTCTGTCAGGACTTTAGATTATGGTGACATCCCCAGGGTTACTTTGGGTATGTGGAAGGCATCTCCCTTTCAGGAAGAACCATGGCATCTCTTCTAGGCAAGCCTTGTGTGACGGAAGAGAATCTGGGTCTAAAATCATGTCTATGAAAGTCTACGCAAGAAAAAGCACGACAACCCATTGCCAAGTCGATTGAGAACAAGTCATGATACAGTAAGTATGGCTTGGAAGGCTTTTGGAGAAGGATTCAAAGAGAAGATGAGCAGTAGAAGGTAGGAAATTCCCATCTCCCAACAGAGCATGGAAAGTCTGACCTAATTCCACAAGTATTAGGTATTTTTGGTAGCTTAACGAACTGCACAAACCAAGTTTGTTTTGGTAATGTCAGTTCAATAAGCACTTTGAAGTATGTTGTGAGAATGCATCCATTATTACTTAGTTCCTGGGTTTTCTTCTTCTAACTCATTCCATGTCTTCAGAGGCGAACAGGGCAACTTTCATTCAACTGAACAATTCCATCCACCCCTACTTATTTGACTGCTCCAAATGTAGAGACATGTGAATATGAATGTTCTGGGATACACCTTTATACAATGGGAGAATTTTTAGAGCACTACCACTTCTGGTGGGATCTCTTTAATGCTAGGTACTGAGAAGACGGGAGTAAATTCAAACTCTTGTGTTGGAAGGGTTGCTCGTTAGAACCTTGAACTGGTGAAATATTTTGTGCATTCAGACTTCAAACTGTAAACTTCAACAGAAATGCTGTTCAAGACAGAAGCAGCCCCTAATCAAAACCAGACATTCTCCCATTTGCCTGCCCAATAAAAGTTCCAGTAGAGAGATTTTAATCAGAATGTTAATATGTATAACTTTCACCTGCCATGCTTTCCAGTCTATGTGGCCAGGTCTCATGTGCACCTGCACAAAGCTAGCTTCTTTGCAAACTGTGTTCTAGGAAGGCATGGCAGGTGCCAGGGCAAGAGGGCCTCTCCTCTGACTGGGCAGGGCCTCCCACAAAGACCCACTGGGATCCTTGTTCTCCTCCCAGGAGCCCAAAAGACATGGCCCTGTTGAAGCATGCCATCTTAGGCACCCAGTATGCTTCGGATTGGAGTGTGTTAATTGTATTTACTTCTCCTATATACTAATTGATCAGTTTTAAAAAAAAATGTTTAAAAAACCCACCTAGTTGAATCTGAACTGTTATTGGGTAACAGGATATGCAATCAAGAAAATAAACGCTCTGCAACTCTAGCCTTCAGGAGAAAGTCTGGCAACAACATGCTTCTAATGAACACAAGAGCACAGAATAGGGTTGGAGGGGACCTTGGAGGTCTTCTAGTCCAACCCCCTGCTCAAGCAGGAAACTCCACACCATTTCCAACAAATGGCTCCCAGCCTCTTCTTGAAAGCCTCTAGTGATGAAGCACCCACTATTTCTGGAAGCAAGCCGTTCCACTGGTTAATTGTTCTCACTATTGGGAGTGAATTAAAACTTAAAAGTGAGTTAATACTTAAAAGTGGTTATTGAACTGACACCTCACTGGATATTCTATACTGGCCAAGTGTGATTGGACACACCAGGAATTTGTCTCTGGTACATAAGCTCTCACTATACAGACAAGTAATAAAATGATAAATCATAAATCACCAGCAAGTGGAGACTTCCGGTTTGCAAGCTTTCGGCGGCGGCAGGGATTCGCGACTGCGCGATCCCTGCTGCGTTCGCCGCCAAGGTTCCCCCGATCCATTTGGATCTGGGGGATATAGCTGCCCGTAGAGGCAGCTGAAGACAGGGGATCCGGCAAGGGGTTTGGGGTGCCGCAAACCCCCTCCCCAGCCGCCTAAACCCCTTTTTCCCGAGGCGGAGGAACGGCGGTCAGCAATGGCCGCCACGAAGAAAGCTGCAGCCGGACAAGCAGGTGCAGGAGGGAGGAAGCTGAAAGAAAAGTGAAAGTTGATTCTAACCGGGACAAGACGGGAGAAAGTGACCTGGAACCTTGAAGGCTGCTAAGTATATATTGTTCCTTGTGAGAGTTACAAGCTGCGAATACTCTAAAGGGGAAAGTTTTTTCTTTGTTCTACTCTCCTTCCTAAAGTGACAGCGAAAAAAAACAAAAACCTTTTTGGCTGTGAGTGGGAAGGGAGAGTGAAAAAAATTAGAGCAAAATTTGAAAATAAGGAGAAGATTGCCTAGAATTGCAAAGAGTTGTTAAACATTAAAAAACTTCCAAAAATATATTTGAAAAGGATTTGTGATTACTTTAACCCCAGAAAGAGAAAGTGAAGAAGAAGAAGGTATCTAAAAGAAATAGTCTGTTTGGATTGTTTGGTGATTTTGGAACCTTTGGAAATTACTTCTGATTAAAACATCTGGGAGGTTGTTTGGAAAAACTTTTTCTCTACACAATGGCATCATCTATGGATGGATTGAAACTTATATATCAAAAATATGAAAGAGAAAAACAAGGAGGGAAAGATGGTCTTGGCACTATTTTTCAATACTTAGAAATGGCGGTTTATACTTATGTGAAGCAGAATGAGGATGATGGGGACAAAGAAGAAGAAGAAGCCATCTTTGATGAACAAATGACTTTGATTGGAGAAGGGAAAAAGCAAGAGAAAAAGGAAAAAAGGTCTTTAAGATCTGGAAAAACAGCCCAAAAAGAGAAGAATAAGGTGAAAAGGGGACATTATGTTAAGAAACAACAGAAAGGGGGAAAGCAGAATAAAAGGGAGATGGAGAGACAAGGGGTTAAAGAGGACAAGGAGAAGAAGAAGCAAGAGAGAAAGGAAGGGATGAGAAGCCCTAATGGTGGGGAGCAAGATGTTAAGAAGCAAAAGTTTTTTAGAGATAATGGATAAATCTTATTGTTAAAGGGATTCTAGAAAGGTACATAAGACTGCATTTTTATACCTGTATTTAGAAGTAATCATAGAAAATTAGAAATAATATGTAACTTAAAATGTGATAAAATATTTAACATAAATTAGTGAAATTTTTGGTTAAGAAAAAAGGAGTGCTGTAATGAAATATGATTCAAGATTGTGATGTGGGGGGGGGGGGGTAATAATCTTTGGAAAGCAGAAGTGTTCCCACAAAGGCATGATATTTAATTGAAATGGATAAAATGTTTAAGATATAAATGATTGTTAATATTAATGATTAGAATATGGTATATTAGTGAAATTTTTTGTGAAATGAGATTTGAAGTAGAAGAAGGAGGAACATTTTAATGAAATATTGAGCTATAATATGTGATGTGGGGGGGAATAATTATGGAAAAATAGGGCTCCCATAAAAGTATGTGATTTAATTGAAAAGCAATGAGTTAAACGTTTAAGATATGAATGAATATCAATACTAATGAATAGATTTGTATTATTTTTGATAATATAGTATAATTTTAGAATGTACCAGACAGAATCCCAATGTATGTCATGTGTTTTATATTAAGTATTATAAATATAGGGGAAAGAGATAAAGGCATCATACTCCATATAGTGTACAGGAGAAGTCTTTCTTCTTTTTTTAAAGAAGAAAAATAAATGGTTGGCTGGAATAGAACAGACAAAGAATAATAAATATTATGATACGAATTGAGAGGAGATAAATAAAATAAAATAAAATTGAGAAAATTTAAAGGAGAGGAGAAGTCATATAGAAAATTGAAAATGTTAATAAGATATGAAATGGTATATTAAATGAATATGAATTTGAATTTGTGTCTGTACTAAGAGTTTTAACCCGGGACTAAGCAACTTTCAGAAAAGAGATTTTTTATGCTTTTATGTTTTGTGTTTATGTGTATTTATGTATTGTTTGTCTTGAAAATAAAATTTGTTTTAAAAAAAATAAATCACCAACAAGTGGTAATCGTAACATACCAATAGGAGTAGGTAGCACCACTCCTGCACTAGCTAACGGTGTGTTTCGGGGTGCAATTCAAAGTGCTGGTGGTTACCTATAAAGCTCTAGTTTGGGACCAGGATACCTGAGGGATCCCCCTTTTTCCAAAAGTCTCTACCCATCCCCCCAGATTAAAGAGAATGGGCTTGCTACAGATCACATCCATCTCCTCAGGTCCAACAGGATCAAACTGCTCCAACTGCTCCTAGGGTAAGTCCATTCCCGAAACGGCACTATGCTTGGACTCCAACCGAGAATGAACCAAAGCGATTTTGTCCATGGGGCGTTGCACAAAGGTCCTTCTGTGCCCTCCTTCCCAAGGGTGACCCTGAACAGGGCGCCTGGGCGATATTCTGCATGCAAGAAGTGCCAAGAGCTACGTAGGAAGCACAAACAGTATTTGGCTACAAAGCCATGTCCAAATAATTAGACTTCCTGGATATCCCTTTAATAGGACGATCATTCCAGTTTATGCTGCAACCACCAGTGCAGAAGAAGTTTAAAGATCGAGATCGGTTTGAACCCACAGCCTATGCAAGCAAGATGTGCTGTTTGTGATTGGAGGCTGAAATATTAAAGTTAGAAACATGGAAGAGGAAAATATAGTTGGATTTTTGGGCACATGAAAGCAAAATGAAACAGGAGGTTGACTTATCAGTTTCTTCGACTTCAGTGGTTTCTTCATAGCTACCACTGTCTTTACACAACCAAAACGCCTCTACACATGATCTTTAAAAGCCTATACAAAAATTTATGCCACCAGATAAAGACTGAATGCACCAATTATCACATTAAAGAAGAGGAAAACCTTCTACGCACCAATTCCACATGCGCTTTCTACGATTTTGTAAACAACAAACTAAAAGACTCAAGGTCCATCCCACCCCTGAAAGGACCTAATGGTAAAGACTGCAACAACACCATTAAAGCCAACCCCTTTAACACATTCTTTGGTTCAGTATTTGTAAACAGCAATGGATCATGCCCAATATTTCCTATTCGAACCACAGACAACTACAATGATCTAATACATATCGATTTTACAGTAGAAAAAATGTTGAAAAAGCACTTCAAATCTCAACAAATAAATGTTCTGTCTTACATATTGGCAAAAACAATCAGAAAATAAAATACAGGCTGAATAATCAAGACCTTGTTGATGATCCTATGTCAAAGATCTTGGAGTACTCATCTCTAATGATCTAAGTTCTAGAGCCCACTGTAACTACATAGCCAAAAAGGCGTTAAGAGTTGTTAACCTAATCTTACGTAGCTTTTTCTCTGGTAATATTACACTACTAACTAGAGCATACAAAACATTTGCTAGACCAATACTCGAATACAGCTCATCAGTCTGGAACCCACATTACGTATCTGATATTAACACAGTTGGGAAAGTCCAGAAATATTTCACAAGAAGAGTTCTCCACTCCTCTACTCACTACAGAATACCTTATGCCACCAGACTTGAAATTCTAGACCTAGAAAACCTAGAACTACACTGCTTTCGGTCCGATCTAAGTATAGTATACAAAATCAAACATTGCAATGTCCTACCTGTCAATGAATATTTCAGCTTCAACCATAACAACACAAGAGCAAACAACAGATACTAACTCAAGGTTAATCGTACCAAACTTGATTGCAGGAAATACGACTTCAGCAACAGAGTGGTCAATATCTGGAATACTCTACCTGACTCTGTGGTTTCTTCCCCAAACCCCAAAAACTTTAACCTTAGACTGTCTACTATTGACCTCACCCCTTTCCTAAGAGGTCTGTAGGGGGCGTGCATAAGTGCACCAACCTGCCTACCGTCTCTGTCCTATTGTTTTTTTTTATTTGTATCCATTTCATGTATTCATAGCCATGTTTATACTTATACCTGTTGTCTAATACTTGCTTGAAAAACAAACAAACAAATAAATAAAAACAAAAAAAGAAACAGAACTTCACCAGACACAACACACAGCAACCAAACTGAAAACATTATCACTAAAAAGAGTCAGAGGAGCTAAATTATAGTATCGAAGACATAGGCGAGGGCTATGTGTGGAATAAACCATGAACTGCTCAAGTTTCAAACCAAGGTGAGTAGAAAGAAGAAAGCTACCCAATTTCCACAATATGATCTTGAACATATACCTACCATTTTCGAGAAGAACATCAGGAATCACTTTGACATTCTGCGCTTAACTGAAGACCAGAACAATTACAGAATGAACTTAAAACAAACTATTAATGTGAAAAAAGAAGAATACCAAAAATGAAGGAACTGGAAAAAACAACCTGGATGTCAGAACAAACTGTGCAAATTGCTGAGAAGAGAAGCCAAAGCAAAGAAAGAGAAAAATCTCAGAAATGAACTTAACAAAGCATTGCAAAGAGAGAGGGGAGGAGGGAGGGAGGAGAGGGAGGAAGCGGGGAGAGAGGGAGGGAGGGAGAGCTAGCTAGCTATTGGAAGAGAAGCGGGTTACAACATTTTAAAGATATAGGAGATGGAAACAGAGGCAAGGGATTCCTATTTTTTTAATAATAATTTTTATTAAAAGTTTAGATAGGCAAAGACTAATGAAATATAATTAAAGCGAAAGAAAGGAAGCTGCAGAAAGAAACAAAAATGTAAACTCCAGTCCCTACATGTATTCCCAAACAGCTGTGTACTCATAGAAGCGGCTGAAGAATTTTGGACAGCTCACCCAGCTATGCAAGGCTGAGCCACCTTCCTCCCAGACAGGCAAGAGTGAGGTTAGCAGCTGTAGGTCCTCGAACCCATCTCTTTCCTTATTTGCAAGCCCAAATTGCAACGCTACAGAGCAACTGCTCTGCACTGTTCAGAGAATCAGGACTTCTCCGTTGCGGTGACCCCTGCCCTGGCGCTCAGGATTTAGGCTCAGTTGTTTACAAAGGAGATCCTTTGGGGGGGGGGACATTTAATTTAGATCTAAACCTCTTTACATTCTCCAGCTATAAACTACTGATCAAATATTAAGTTCCTAAATGTTTCCAAGGCTCCCTGCATGGCTATATCATCTTCGAGGATAAATATTTACAGAATCAATATAGACAAGGAAGGAACACCACAGGATCCTAAAAATAACTACACATCTAGGTGAATTCAACATTATATAAAGGGCTACTATCCTTCTTTATTGCTAAAAAAAAAAAAAGAAGAATTAGTAGAAAATAAGAATTCCTTCTTTCCCTAAGGATTCAAGGAGGGATATTTGGATATTTGGCATTATTTGTACAGTACAGGGCAATAAGAATAGATTTCAAGATTCCACTCAAGTATGTGAACTAGCTGCTT